>NW_006767440.1:716611-892787 GCF_000264995.1 Punctularia strigosozonata HHB-11173 SS5 | reverse complement strand
GCAGCCAGCAAAGACGCGCGCAAAGTCGATCGAGATTCAGAGTTACGAGAGCTCAGGGCTCATAACCTGATGAACTTCTGGATCTGAAGGCAAGAGCGATAATTCCCTAATATATGATCCTCAGTCAAGTATAAGGGAAAAGACTGAGTTACGCATGTAGTACCTAATATATGACTACAGAGGCATCATAAGTACGTTAGGACATAAGGGACATGAAGGGACATGGTAGACTCACTCCTCAGTCAAGTATAAGGGAAAAGACTGAGGAGATGCGAAGGGAGAGCTCCTGGTATATGTGAGGGAGCTCGAGGGAAGCATTTCCATAAAGGGAACAAAAGAATGTGCCTAAAGCGGTAATATCAATCAGGAAAGATAGAAGATCGCAAAGAAGAACACAAGAATAGAACATGTGAGAGAATCTGTACATAATAGGTAACGAGTGTGTGATATTTCCATATTTGTACGATATACAAAGTTTAACACGTCCTATCTCGTTCCACCGCCAACGCTTCGATCCCATAATCTCTCGTCGGCGAAATGGGGCCCCACTTTTTTTTCGCCCCATACAACGGGGAGCGCCAGGGAAGGACGGGGGGAGGAAGTTCTGACACGGAATGCGGGGTAGTACGGGGTTCGACCCCACCCGTGGGCCGTGCCTACCCCCACACTACTGCGTCTGCGTTAAAGAGGGGCCCGAAATACCTCCGATCAGGGGATCGGCGTGGTTTGGGTGTTATGGATAAGCTCTGGCTAATCTCAGACGAGCACGGTGTTCACTTCTGGCTATATATCTATGGTGTGTATCAGGAAACCTCGAGCCTCGTGTGGCGGGGTCCGCACCGCTCGCGGGGCGGAAACGGGCCCGCGACATGACACTTGACCTACGGGCTTGAGAGAGTAGCGGGAACGTTTCGACGCTCTCGCTCAAGGTTGAGTTCGCGCAAGACGCAAAAATAGGGGCAGAAGAATTCTGAAAAGGCGAGGTTGGGTTTGTAGTGTTGTACGTCTTAAGCCCGCGTCCGTCCCGTTATTGCCCGATCGGAGAGGGGGGGAGATGAAATGAAATGAACAAGTAGTAACGTCGTACGAGAGCTGGAGGGTCAAGATCCGAAGCAGGGCGCGATCCTTGGGACGACTCAATTACGAGCGAGCGAGAGCGTTTGGTATTGATCGCGGGCCGTCGATGCACGTACACGTACAATTCACGGTGTTCGTTCTGGCCTTGGCTCGTTCTTGCTGACAAGTTTCGCCGCGGGGTGTGTATGCAAGGGCACTACCTTCGCAGAGAAGTGCGTGTGCGTGTGTGAGGCGATTCTTTCTTAGTCTCTTGGATCCGGGACGGAGGGAGGCGTTTGGTGAAACCCGAAAGTATCGAGAGATCCCGCGTCTGTTGGATGAGATACAGAGCAAACACCTCCTGACCCCGCGAAACTGCCACCCCTGTGGGTTTGTAACACGCCGCGACCGGGGAAGGTTGCTGCCTATGTAACCTAGCTAGCGAACAAGCTCGAGCTGATTGAATGCAATAGAAAGGAAATCGAACACTGCACGAACCCGCGAACCGGACCATAACCCCTTCTTTCTGTCTGTACGGCATCACGATAGCGAGGAAGTAAGGAGACGCACCGCGACTCGCTCGCTCCCGTTCGCCCTAAACGCCGTTTCATCTCTCGAACCGCACAAACCGTCTGCAAGGGGTGGATAAGGCACTGTCCGCGTACGCGCGTGACCGCGGACTGTGAGAGCGGGCGTATCTGCAAAGAGGGTGTGCTGCGGCCGAGCGTCCGCGCTCGTACGAGATCGTGTCGCGTCCTCCCACCGCGTCGCCGTTAATTATCACGAAGAGCCCGTCCTCGCCGCTTGCAGCCTCGAAGTTGCCAACGAGCAAGGGACGAACTCTGGCCGTGGTTCATGTGATAGCCCGCGCTGTCGGCTCAACCACTCCCCCGGGCCGCCACGCGCCCTGCCGGCGATTCATCGGGACGCACGGCAGGAGAAATTCAGACGGATTATTTTATCTCGCAGAATCAACCGGGCCACAACTGCAGGCGGAGGGCAGGCTGAGAGGCTCTCTCCGAAGAAAGAACATGCAAACCTTCTGCCCTTCTTACCCTTTCCGGCGGACGGGCCACTCCGACCGTCCATAAAAGTTGGCGGTAGCTTGCCTCCGTCACCGTACAATCCCGCCCTTGCCCTCTCGTATCCCCCGGTGTTGTCATCCCCGCAGCCCCATCCCACCCTACACACTTGCTGTCCATACTCCCGGACACCGTATACACATTCCACGATGACCTCACCCAACCTCGGCTCCTTCAACCCCTTCGCCGTACACCCCTTCACCAACGGCGCCGGCGTGCCCCCTCAACCCGCGCAGCCCTCCCCCTACGCTCTGCACTCGACCTCGACCGCCTACGCGCGCACATCCCGCACCCCGTCCTCCACCCCGTCCTCGTCCCCCGCGACGACGCCGTCCTCGACCCCGCCCTCGAGCGGCTCTCCGATCGTCATGGTCCCCACCGCGCACCGGAAGCGGCAGACCTCGTCGAAGCCACAGCCACAGCCGATATTCGAGCCCTTCCGCCCCGACGGGCGCGCGTCGCCCGAGCTCGGCGACATCGTCACGAAGCGCAAGGTCGTCCAGGCCTGGGGCCTCCAGAGCCCGCGCTCGTCCGGCTCGTCGAAGAAGGCATAAAAGCGGCAGGCGAGAACCCGCTCAATACCCCGACGCACGCTGATAGTGCGTAACATTTCCCTCTCTTCGTCGCGGTTCCGGTAGCTGACGATGTTGGCTTTCGGGCAGCCATCACATCTTGCATTCACCCCGGAACACCACCAACGATAATGAAATCACTGTACTATATCACTTGCCCGCTGCTTCGTCTGCTCGATGCTATCGACTTGCACGATACGAAACAGAAAAAACAAAACTAGGGACGGTCCTTGTCGCCTGTGTATGCTACGCACGAGGGTATCTAGGATACATTGCCTGTCAATAATAATCTCGTCTTTCTTGCTTGTCACATCAATCCCATGCCATTTTTCTTCCGCTTCTGACCTACACCACCACCACCATCAATGGGCGCAAAACACGATCCCCCGCCGCTGCCCCCCGACGTCACCTACACCAGCTGCTACTGCGAAGAGAACGCGTACCTTCTCTGCGCCACCTTCTCCCAAAACGCGGACGTCGCTGCCAGCTGGGACGTCTCCGTCGCCTTCGTCTCCAACGCGCGTCAGACGGTGCGCTTCCTCGCCCCGACTTCTCCGCGCCAACACCCCCAATCGATATATCCATCCCCTGCATGATCATTGGTTGATATCGAGCCTGACCCCTTGACGTCGTCTGTCTCTATGCTCCGCCGCTATCATACGGGCCGTTACCGGGCCCCTCCGCTTTGACCTTCAATCACGGACTCGCACTCGGCGCTCCAACTAAAATAACATGTCGATTGTCGATACGTCAAAACCACACCCCCCAGGTAGCGTTATGGAGCCAGAAGGCGTCCCGGGATCTCGACGGGCTCGTCGTCTGGGACTACCACGTCGTGCTCTGCCTCCGCTCCCGAGCCCGGCCCGTCTCTCCTCCGTCTGATAGCGAGGCCCGCGCTTTCGGTAAGACGACGGGTGATGATGATGTCATACGTCATCCCTACCTCCCCCCAGCTAAGTTATGTACACCCAAGTACTCACGAGACCATTTATGGACAGAAGATTCCGATTCGCCGGCGAGGACGTGGATATACGACTTCGACACGCGGCTCGGGCTTCCGTGCGACGCGACCGGTGCGTGTCTTCGCGTGTCGTCATACATATGCTACCGACTTCTATGGACGTGCACAACCGACATGAAAGTCTGATATGCGCCCGTGACGGGATTGGCGGTTCTTGGATGAGTAAATAACGATCGCGATCTCGCGGGTTTCGGGGGGAACCGCGCGGCGCGTTTTCGTGTCTGGCCCCAGGGAACGCGTCCCAAGGATGTTCCTCGGGTCGACGTCCTCAGTCAGCTCATCACTGAGCCGACTGTTGGTCTTTTTCTTTTCTTATGCTTTGAAGTGGCGACTGCGAGTTGGCCCTGATTGCTGACGGCGACGTTCGATCCATCCGTTCTACTGACATAGTGTACATCCCGGGCACGTTCGCGCGCGACGGCGAAATCGCGCCAGATTATCAGAGGTGAGTGCGTACCCCACGTCCCCATGTATACGCGACGGCCGAGACCTCGAAACCCTGCGATGATGCAATGCGCCGTTACCAGCTTCCTGCTGACGGTGTACACACGTTTCTACATAGCCTGCTTCGCGTCGTCCCTGCATCCGCGTTCCTGGCCAATTTCGCATCCGACCGATCCCACATGTTGGTGAGTCCGACCCGCTACTCCCCTCTCTCTACATATGCAGTCCGACCTGGATCCCCCGCTTTTTTGAGTTTTTAAGATTTGAGGCTGATAAGAAGTGTTTTTTTTTTGTTACGGCTCAGGCGCCGGGGCATGACGAGTCCGACGGACATAACAGCGTCCTAGCGCCGACGAACGTGGCCGACGCACGGGACGGGGAAACGACGATAGTAGACGGCGGCGAGACCGGTCCAGCGGGAGACGCGCCGCACGTCGCGGCTAGACGGGCGTATCTGAAACCGCCGCCGGCTTATCCGCCGCTCGCGGGACGCGGCGCGAGGGAGCGGGGCGTCGCGCATAACCTCATGTCGCATTTCGTGCGCATGACCGAGGAGGAAGATCGGGATGGGGATGGGGATGGGGATGGGGATGGGGATGGGGAGGAGGGGTATGGGAGGGTGATGAGCGTGGCGGAGTTCGCGGGGTGGTGCGCGGGGGAAGGCGACCCGCCGTAGACTAAATATCGTTGTTGGTTTTGCTACGATGGTTCCACGCGATTGGAGACGTAAACGCTGCATTGCCCCGATATAGCAACGCGGTGTGGGCTCGGTGTCTGTAGTGGGCACGGCTTCTTCCCTGGTTCCGTCGAACGATGGTGAATAACGCGGATGCAATTCGCCATTATGCGGTGCCTTCATGGATAGGACAGATTAGAGAAGACGGATAAGTGTACAGCTGCGTCGATCACGGTGGACGTGATCACCACTTGGATCGGTCTCCGAAATATCGTTCGCGGGCTTGGCGGGATAGGACGTGGACGGCAAAATCGCCCGCGTCGAGCATCGCCCAGCCGTCGGTCCGTTGCATACTGTGACACCGAAAGCCGAAAGAGATCAGCTTGGGTATGATAGAGCGACGGGAGGAACGTACCTTTTCCGAGACTTGAACGAGGTGGGCGGGAGCGCCACCGGCGGGTCGAGCCTCTTCAGCTAAGGGCAAAAGAAAAAAGAAACGGGAAGCAACCTCAGCGTGCAAGAAAAACGAAGGAGTGATGAGACGGGGAGGCGCGCACCGTAGCCCTGACGAGCATCATCACGTTCTCGATCGCCCCGCGCTTCTCCGTGCCCTCCTTCACCTGCGCGAGGACGAGCCAGCTCCAGATCCCGGCGTCCTCGAACAGCGCGCCACCGTCGCTCATCGCCGTCCCGTTCAGCACCACACCCTCGCCGCTGATCGTGCCCCCCCGCCGCCGCTTCGCGCCCCGCGGCGGCGTCGGCGGGAGCGGGTGCGCCGGTGTCGGGGGCGGCTTCGTCACGAGCAGCGTGCCGGGCTCGAGCAACGGCGAGCTGGAGAGGACGACGTGCAGAGGTTGAATCGGGGACGTTGGAGGCAGGGAGTCAGGTAAGGGAGGCAGGGGAAGCGAGCGGGGCGAGGTGAGCGAGTTGGGGAGGTGCGGTGCGCCCGGGCGGTGGGAGTGCGAGTGGTCGTCGACGAACCATGGGTGCGGAGGAGGCGCTGTCGAGAGATGTGCGGTCGTATGGCGTGACGGAGTCGCCGCCGTCCGTCGAGCAGAGGCCCGCGCTGTCGATATACCTGCCCTGAACATATTTCGAGCGAGCAAGTACTTAGTACTTGGCGCGTAATGGGCTTAGTTCAGAATAAGCGCCCGGGAAGAGGGTCGAAAAATCATGTGCGGGCACAGGGCGCTTGTTTTCTGCACCGTGCACGGCTCTCTGACGCTTTCGCTCGGCGCGCTGCCACCAGACGGCTTTGCTGCTGGCACATCCTCCTTCCCCAGGTCGTCTTTGAGCTGCGAGGAACGCCCTGGAAAGACGGCAGAGGATCCTGACCCTCCTGTCGCCATGGCCGGTCTACGCGCGAGCATCATCATCTGCCTGACCTCCTTCCTCCTCGGTGAGCACGCAGTTCCCGAAGCTTCCGCGCGCACAGTTACTCACGCAGCTCCGTCTTTCTCCGCACGCATCCACAGGTGTCCTGTTCACGAACTGGATCGCGGACTCGCTCACGCTCTGGAAGAACCCCGTCACGGACGAGGCGCTTTGGACCTCCGCGCGCTACTACTCCATCCTCGCCAGCCTGCCCGCCAACATGGCCTGGGCGCTCGCCGCCGTCGTCGGCCTCGGTGGTCTCGCGCTTGCGTCCAGCATGGCCCGCGGCCAAGCGGGCAACCTCATGTTCGACGGCGGTAGCATCTGTGCGTCTCCCCGTTACCTCCCCTCTTACCCCGCCATATAGGCGCTGACAAAAATCGTGAATGAAAATAGTTTTGTTCGTGTCGGCGCTGGCGGTGCAGCTCCGGACGGTGGTGCCGACGATCAGGGAGCGCTTCACGCGGCCGAACGTGCTCGACCTCGTTCCGGAGCGGACGGGCAACGTCAAGCACCCCTTCCCCGTCACGCTGCGCTCGCCCCTGCTCGACGTCGCGTCCGCGAACGTGATCTGCAGCGTCGCCCTCACCGGTACGTCCCCCCCCCCCCTCTCCCCTCCCACTCCCTCTCGCCTTTTCCTTCTAATCTTATTGTTGCACGGACAGGCGTCCTCGTCTTCCAGGCCGCCCGCTGGTGGGCCGAGGAGAAGGACACCGACGGCGACGGAGACGACGACAACGATGACGACGAGCACGTCGAAAACGCCGCCTCCTCCGCGCCCGCGACCGCCCCGCAATCCGACGCCTCGCCTCGCCTCGAAAAACTACCTTCAAAGGTCGCGGCTAGGCCTGGGGCGGGCGGAAAGAAGAAAAGGTTGCCCGTCCAGCCAAAAGCCGCGTTATAGCCAGAAAGAAAAAAAAGAAGAAAAATTCAAACCCTAAACTCGTTTCCTCTCTCTCTGCTGCTCGCGGATTTTTTGGACGCATATGTACTGTAATCACTCACATCGCACGCACTGTCTGTCTCCTTTGAAGGAGCCACATAATGCAACGCCAGCGATCGACACGAGCACGTGTACCAGAGGGGCGAGATTCCCACGCCATATCATATCCATGGAAATAATCCCCATGCTGTATGTGGGGATGGGCAACGCCCAGCCAAAAATTCGACTCCGACGTAACTTCCCACACATAGCACTGCCACGATAATGAAGGTACCGGACACAGTGTCATGTCCGACCAGTTTCTGCAGTCAACCGTGCCAGCTGACATTTAGGACTGTAGAGAGACTACCAATGAAATTTGGTTCTCGAGAGAATGTTCAAAAAAGAATTTCTTTCCTTGTCCTCTGAGTAGTGTAAACTGATATCAGCACCGCTTAAAAGGGCCAAACATGAAAATCTATCCTCAAAATATTGTCTATTGGCACCCAAAAGAATATTATAGAATTGTTTTGCAATTTTAGAACCTTTGTGGAAGGTACGGCACTTGGTGCAAGAAGAACTCTTTTTGCGGGAGTTTGAGCGTCGAGAGTCAGCCACTAAACTCCGCACAGCCACTTGGCGGTGCTCTGTAAGAGGGAGCGCGTAGTTTGCAGCAACCAAGGGTGTTTAAATTTGATTAGATAGTAAGATATGTCAGTTTATCTAGTTTTGAAAGCTTCGCAGAATTTATGACTTGGGAGAAAGGTCGAGGAATGAGGTTGGACACACAACAACGCGCACATCAAGTAAATGCGTGGCAGTGTAACCGTGGGATTGGTTACGCCTACTTCGTAGGCGTTGCCCATCCCCACTGTATGGTGTGGCACTCGGCTCGCATATCATGCTCCCGAGCGCGGAGCATCACCGAGCAACAGGCTCACGCAGTACAAGTGCCGAGGAGTTGAATCCGATTCTCCGAGTACGGTTCTCTTGTGAGCCACTGCAACCTTTCAGCTTTGAGTCATCGACAACTAACGCACCTGCCTGGATGCGCTCGTACAAGTTTGAATATACAGAGATGACTGCGTGGGGACTATTCAATTCTTTCATAAATGATCGTCCGTTGACCAGGAGTTCATAGCCTCGACACGGTGCGCGGCGACCTGGATCGGCGTCTTTCAACGGCATACGGCGAAACAGAGACTGCCTACTGGGGCGAGCGAGTGGAAATCGACTGCGAAATTGATGATCTGCAAGACCAAATCCGTATTCTATTCGAACGGATTCGGATACTTCGCGAGCGCCGTAACCAGCTGGCCCCTGTCGCTCGGCTCCCCCGGGAAGTCTTTTCGGAGATTTTCCGTCACTGCCTACCGGATCTGCGTAACAATTGGACGTATCCCTCCAGCCACAGCTTCATGGGCGTATGTCGATATTGGCGATTTGTGGCGCTGGATACCCCTGAACTGTGGTCGACCGTGCCGAGGCGAACCGCGCTGGACATGACCGAGGCGTTCTTGTCGAGGTCAAGGAGAAGATTACTGGACGTCGACATTGGCCCGAATTCACCGGAAGACGCCGCCAGAGCTGCTTTGTCACACCTGGACCGTACTGAAAGGCTGCGCCTCCGCGCGCATACCATTGCCCCGCACCTTGAACAGCTCACGCGCCCCGCTCCCGTGCTCGCCTCGTGCTCAATCACCATATACGAGGAACATGTACCACACGACCTCTTTGCTTTATCTGCACCAAACCTTTGCCACCTGAAGATCCGCAATACAAGCTTGGACTGGAAGATGATGTCTTGTGCTTCCCTCGTTCGAGGCTTGACGAGTCTTGAGTTGGAATTTATACCAGCCGGATCTTTCCCTAGCGGAGCACAGATGGGTGCAGCTCTGGCGGTCCTGCCATCGTTGCGGAATCTCGTCGTCGGGGCCGTACATTCTACGGGCTTCCAAGCCGTCGTGCCTACGGGCGTATCTACTACCAACAAAGCAACCTTGGTTCACCTGCGTGTTTTGGACCTCCGTGGTCCAGGAACACATATTTGCGACATGCTGGATTATATGAAAATCTCCGCCGCTGCAGCTGTAAATCTCTATCTGCGCGACTCGGACGGCCGTATTTCAGCGAACGAAATCCCGTCATTGACAACGTTCCTTATGGATCATTGTTGTGGGGCCGGTCCTCCCATCCGGCGTTTGGTCCTGTATCAAGTCGACGAACTCGCCGCGTTTCCGACGCGTAGCCTCCGCGAAGCCGACCCCAACGACAACCATCCGCATCTTCTGCGACTGTGGTTGCCTTACTATACTATCAAGGTTCTATCCTTGATATGATCCGCCAACTACGCCTCGACGATCTGGAGGTCATCGATCTGCGGTGCGCCGGTGACGATATCCGCTGCCCCGTCGTGCCTCTTCTCGACGCGTGCCGGAGTGCGACCGAACTGTGGCTCGGAAGTATGACGGTTTGTCAAGCGGTCATTCCTCTTCTGCTCAAATCGTGGTTGAAGAAAGATGGCCAAGACGACGGTATCACGATGAAGCCTTTGCTGCTCCCTGCAATACGGCGCATCCGGTTGAACATGGCGAGTCGAGACTTCCTCTTTGTGCAGCCCGCCGGTCTCATGAATGATCTGCGGAGCCTCATTCTTCGGCGACGCGAAACCTCGGACAGGGTGCTGGAGATCGCGATTGTGAACAGGTTCCAGCTAGAAGATACCCTTATAGAGGGACTCCGAAGCGTCGCGGGGCGCTCGGAACTGGTCACAGCATCCGACGGCATTGACTCTGAAGCGTCGACAGATTGCTCGGACTGGGAGGTGGAGACTAGCAGTGACTCCGAATGGGACGGAACACCGGACTCAGACTGGGACTCGGAGTATGACAGTGACTTAGACTAGGACTTTACTAGCCAAGGAACGTCAAGAGAATTTACCACAGATGCGTAGTATCTTGGTTTCATCATTGGTCTGCATGGAATAAAACCGAGATAACGCCGGGCATCCTCGTAACATGTACTCACACGCAATGGGCACCACCGCAATCAGCCTCATCGGCAGCCTCCTTGACCAAGCAAACACGATGGGCACAGATCCTCGAACATACGGTACTTTTCTGTCAATGCTGTATGAGGTCTATGGACGTCTAAGCTCTAACGGTCATCACGACAAGAACTTGTCGATATGATGGTCGCCTGAATGGATGATCAAAACAAAAGCAGTACATCGTTCGCTCCGATACGGCATTGATGCAGGTGGTACTCGAGTATGACATGCAGTATCTCCAGAAATCCTATATGAAGACTCTGAGAGGAGGGACAACGCGATCGATGTCACTTGCGCAACCTACCTCTCACCTCATCTACCTACTCACGCGAATCTAAAGCGCGACGAATAATGAACGTATCCTTCACCAAGAACTCGCCCCAGAACTCCACGATCATCGACAGCGCCACGGAAAAGCAGTTGTTTGAGCTATCGACGCCAGCGACAACCACGACATTGCGAGACGTCCAGTCTGGTGAGACAGTGGGGATCGTCGAGTGGCATAGCTTCCATAAGAACCGAGTGACCGTTCGAGGGGAGAAGGCAGAGCTGGACGAGTGGTTACATTCGGAGGGTTGGCTGCACAGGTGAGAGGGCTTCACGTGTCGGCCGTAAATGGTTGTCAAACGTTGAGCACGGTATTCGCTCAGTTCCCGAACGTTTCGGGCCTCTAACGGTATAGAATACAAGTGGAAGCGGTCTGACAACAAGTGGGTGGTAAGCATCCTTCGAACCGCTGATCTAATTGCATGACCTACATACTTATCAACCTATTCTTCACTCCAGCTCGTCGACGGAAACTCGGGCTTCACCGTTGTACAACATCATCCAGCGCATCTGGGCATGGTCCACAAAGCGGAGAACACGAATCTGAATGTGGATCAGTCTGTGTTGGCTTTCCTGGACGTGGTGGTGTTAGCCTTCATCATCATGGAGAAGATGAATCGAGGGACCCCACCCCCTTGATGAGCGTGTCTAGACACGTATGCGGGCTTTTGTCCATGGGGAACGGGAGCTACGCATTACGTAGTGGTGGTCCATATCGTGAGTCCTAGCTGAATCGAGGGCGTCTCGTCAGCCGTGCGTGGCTAACTACTCAGAATGTGAGTGAGATTCGGCGCACCTGCTCGCCTTTTAGAAGACGCGCAACGCGGCTTTCGTGCCGTTCGACGAGGAACTGGGGTCGGTCAAACATAAAGCAGTATACTCGTCGATCGCTTCAGTAGCGTCATAACGTGTACCCTGAAAATACGCGAGCGATTGCTGTGTCCGACGTCCGCGGTTGCCAACGACATGCAGTGATCCGTCAAACGTTTTTTAAGTACTTAAGATGCAGACCAGCGGCAAGTATACCACTCCCCTCATTTCTTGTGCTTGAGAGTCACGACTGCGACATGAACGTATCCTTCACCAGGGACTCGGTGGAAAACGCCACGATCGTCGACAGCGCGACCGGTAGAGAGATATTCGAACTCTCAACGCACTCCAGCACCACGACCTTGCGCGATATCCAGTCTGGCGTAGTCGTAGGCGCTGTTGAGTGGCATACGTTCCACAAGAACCGAGTAACGATTCGGGATGAGAGGGCAGAACTCGATGAGTGGCTGCATACGGCGAGCTGGTTACATAGGTAAGCTTCACGCCACCGCTGCGGTGCGTCGCCGGTTTGAACCTTTCCGCCAGCTCTCGAACCTTCCGTGCGCCTAATGGAATAGAATACAAGTGGAAGGGATCTGATGGAAAATGGCACGTGAGTATCTCTCTACATGTCGAAGGTGACGATATAACGTGCTAACCTATACACTCCAAGCTTATCGACCAAAACTCGGCTTTTACTGTGGTGCAGAGCCATAATGCGCACAGCGGGATTCTTCACAAGGCGCAACGAATGAACCTGGACGTGGACGCATCGGTGTTGCCGTTTCTGGACGTGATCGTGTTGACGTACGCCATCATGGAGAAGATGGACCGGGAATCACCGCCTCCAGCCCCACCTGCCTTCTAAACAAATACAGTTATACCCTGAACGAATAATGCGATGCGCCCTGACGAATAACGACCGTCTGCTCCCCGAGAACGATCGCCTCGTGGGCAGGGGGTCCTCGCATTGGCCAGGGGCTGTTACGACTTGGAGCGAGGATGGGGGAACGATGCATCCAAAGCATAATGGCATTAGCAAGATAATAACTTATACCGCTGACAGCAGCACGGAAGCGCTTCCCAAGTGCCGCCTTACGTCGTGATAATCTACATCATGAGCTGCAAAATGCCGTTACTACGAGTTGAATGAGTTCTTCGAGCGTGGACTCACAATCCTCTACTTCGCCCCAGCGCTGTATCTGGCTATTGACCTCCACGTGGGAGGCAAGGGCGGCTTCTTCGGCAGTGATCTGCCTCTTGACCAACGCGAGGGCGATTAGGAAGGATTTGGTGACGTATGTCGTCCGTTCCAGGGCTATATCGAACGCATGAATATAAGGCGTACGAGGATCACCGGAGCTCGGCAACGTACCAGCCAGCTCCCAAGCGTCTAACGATTGCATTATTTCGTCGAACTTCTGTACGGTCTCTGGAGGCTGTGGCCCCGCCAGCAGGGAGTCGAATGCGTGGATCTCGACACCGAAAGTAGAGCGCGCCCAATCTAGTATCGGATGCCAGTGCTTCTTCTGCAGTTCAACCAAAGCCGGAGGTTCTGTCTCGTGAAAGCTGAAGGGACGGTGAGGATGGTTTCATGTTCGGCATTGTCAAGCGATGACGTACCATATCGTGTCGGTCTCGAAGTATTTCAGCAATGAGCTGCGCACTTGCTTCCGAGTTTCCGGGTCTTTGAATGCGTCAACAGCTCTGGAAGCAAGGGACGTCTACATAATGTAACGGGTTATTGGCGAAGATCGACTACATAGAAACGACAAACGCACCATTGGCAATGCATGAGGCTTGAGTAACGTCTCCTGATTATCCCATTCGGTCGCTACGAGGGCTGCGACCAACTTCTTCTCTTTGGGGAGCAGAAGCCGGTTCCCTCCAGGCGTCCTCAGAGTGCGTTGGTCAAGCGTGACCGCATACGTCCCGTCTTTCTCCTCAACGCCGACCGTCTTCCAGAAACGTTTGAGGCTTGCCTCAGCTTTGTTCGTCGCCGTAATCGCGGGGCCGTCCGTAGCCGCGGTAGCTTGGCATCTCCGCAGGCACCAGGATTGGATTCGAAAACCGGGGGTTATCCGGCGTGCCAATGCGGGCCCAACAGCTCGTCGCAGGTTGTGCATCCCCGGCTTGCTGAGTGACGGAGAAAAGAGGGTAACCCTAAGTCAGGGTGAACGTGACTGAGTCTAACGCGTGTCACTGTCCGGACGCGCGCCGTCATCGGAGGGTTGGCGCTTTACCCAGTGCCTTCCCCTTTCTATGCCTCCAGTTGAGCAGACTCGTATTTCACGATTCTTCTCGGCGTCACCCGCCAAGAAACGCGGAAACACTCCTATTGACTTGACTCTTGACGACGAGGCGCCCCCACCAGCTAAAAAACATAAAGGAACCCCTTTATTTCTTGCTGACTCGCCGACTCCGCGTTCGCAACCTGCACGGCGCGCGGAAAGATGGAAGCTTGGCTCGACACAAGCTTTCTCTTTGTCCGCCGCGGAGTCCACGAGCACGGGCCCTGAGTTGGAACGCAAAAAGCGGCAAAGACACGAAGCGTTCAAGCGGACGCTGCTGGGACAGAACAACCCGCTGGTCAGGAAGGCATCCGAGGGGGGAGGCGCTGAATGCTCTGACATCGAGGAAACCGAAGGTCCAGAGGACCCGGAATCTTCGGAGGAGGAAGGCGATAGATTCCAAGAATTACAGAGCATGTTCGCGCAAAAGGGCGCGAAGACGAAGGCGCGCCCTCGATCGAAGTCCGCAGCAGCGAAAGGCAAGAAGAAAGCTAATATTGGGCCGAGCGGACAAACTTGGACACCGCTCGAGGAGCAGGTGTTGAAACTTAAGGAAGACAACCCGGGCACGCTCTTGATGGTCGCTGTGGGATACAAATACAAGTTCTACGGGGAGGACGCGAAGATTGCCAGTAAGGAACTCGGAATTGCATGTTTTCCACAGCGGAATTTTTTGGTTGCCACTGCTCCAATCTTCAGACGAGAGATATACGTAAAAAAGTGAGTGGGAGCACCTTCAGCCGATAACGGGAGGCATCAAGGCGGGCTAATTCTGTGGCGTAGGCTTCTCGCACAGGGATACCGAGTAGGTATCGTCGACCAGACGGAGACGGCCGCACTTAAGGCCGCTGGCGGCACCCGAAACTCGCTCTTTGCTCGAGGATTAACGAATCTTTACACCTCGACGACGTACGTCCACCGGTACCCGTAATCGTTCTATATTGCGCTGATAGGCAGACTTTGTTACAGGTACGTTGATGAACTTAACTCCTTGGATGATTCGGAGTCTGGGGGCAGCGCGGTGGCGTCCGGTCCGCTCATGTGCCTCGTCGAGCAGCTAGCCGGAGGAATGGGCAAAGACGACCGTGTACGCATCGGGATGATATGCATTTCCCCGAGCACTGGCGATGTTGTGTGGGACGAGTTCTACGGTGAGGGTTATGTGATTGCTTCAACCTCGTACTTATATGTACATTCAGATACGCATATGAGAATCGAAGTTGAGGTGATAAGCATTCATATTCAAAGAGAAACGGTATTCATTCTGCTCCAGACAAGACTCGTCCATACCAAACCGTCGGAAATCCTTCTTTCTGGCTCCAAGCTTTCCGATCCATCCGAAAAGACGCTGCTGCAGTTCGTTCGGTACGTGTTCCTGTGCGCGCCGATTTCCCGGCCGTGATGATGAGGAGTTGCCATAGAGGACCAACAGGCGGAACTAAACCGCGAATCGAGCGTTTTGAAGAGCCGATGACCTATACGGATGCGTTCTCATACGTGACGGAGTTCTTCTCTCGTGATGATCATCATCCATCGACCTCCTCGCAGACTGCGAGGGAAAATCGTCTCGTAGAAGCCATCGCCGACTTTCCGCATACAGTCATCATAGCGCTGGCTCGCGCGATCAAGTATCTCTCCGCGTTCGACGTAGCAGACGTCTTGAGAGAGATCAACTTCTTCACCCGGTTCGCAGGGAGAGCGCATATGGTACGGCTTTTGCATTTGCTTCCCGATCGCGAGGCTGACATCGCGATCCTCGATCGCGCAGCTCTTGAACGGGAAGACCATGACGAATCTGTGCGCATGTTCTCTTTGCGGCGCGCTCTCGTTCCTGACATTACTTCGTTAAGCGAAATATACCGCAACGAGACGACGTACGCTGTCAAGGGTTCCCTTCTCTGGGTTCTCGATCATACGAAAACGAAGTTCGGTAGTCGATTGCTCCGAAGTTGGATCGGGCGGCCGTTGATGGACGAAACGTATGTGTATGTCCTCTCTTGAGTGTGCGATGCTGACCTCGTGTCCTTTGTTTTTGTCCACAGTATTCTGAAGGAGCGAACTGACGCCATAGAGGAAATTCTGGGATCTACCTCTGGAGGACTGGTCATGCTCAAGGACCTATTGAAAGGCTTGCCTGACCTAGCGAAAGGCGAGGGCCGCTCAACTCCGTTCATGGTGGTAGACTGATCACTTACCGGTGCAGGCCTCTGTCGGATCCAATACGGTAAAGTAAGCAGTTTGATTGATATCATTGCTTCGCTCTGTTTGACTTAACGTTGACCAGTGCACGCCTTCAGAGCTTGCGGCGCTTTTAGTTCACTTCAATCGTGTCTCGACTACTTTCCGGCCGACATCCGACCCATCGGAGGTCGGCTTCAAGTCGTCGCTGCTGAACGAGATCATACATTCCCTGCCAAAGCTGCATAAGCCGATGCAGCAAATTCTTGGATCTGTGTCGATGGATATGCTGAAGAAAGCTAGGAAAGACCAGATGTGGATCGACAGCGACAAATATCCAGCTATCGCCGATAGACGGGCTGTGAGTTGCAGCATGGTCTCCATTGGGACTTCTGTTGACACGTTGTACACATCCAGGCCATTGACATGATCGAAGGGGAGTTGGCGGACGAGCTCAAACGAGGTCGGTGCGTTTTGAGCGCATACAATTACGTTGGCTAACGTCTATGCAGTCCAGAAACTCCTCAAACGACCCTCCCTACGTTGGTCCACTTGGAATGGCGAAGAGGTAAGCTGCGCATTATCCGTTCGCCAGCCTGCTCACGTTCATCAATCAGTATCTGGTAGAAATACGGAAGGACGAGTCGCAACTTGTACCGCCCTCCTGGAATGTGCTTAACACGTAAGTTGCAGGCCGCGTAGACTACGCTTCCTGGGTTGAATCACGGCGCAGCACGAAGCTCCTCCGCCGGTATCGCATCCCTCTCGTCAAACAGAAGATACAGGAACGGGCGCAGTATCAAGAAGCACTCCAAGCGGAAGCGGAGAAAGCGTATCTCGCATTCCTCGCGGAGATTGCGCGAGACCACTATGCCGTCATGCGCGAAGTGATCAACAAGCTGGCAACAGCCGACTGCTTGTTAAGCCTGGCGCACGTGGCATCACAAGAGGGGTATGTCAAAGCCGAGTTTACTCAGGAGGACGTGCTGGAGATAGAGGACGGGAGGCATCCGATAGTCGAAGCATTGAGTACGAATCCGTTTGTGCCTAACACGGTACGCCTGGGCGCTGGTAGTCCACGAAGCAAGGTCATCACTGGCAAGTTTAGCGTAATCCTGGCCCGGACCGCCTAGACTAACGAACCTTGCAGGGCCGAACATGGGAGGAAAGTCGTCGTGCGTGAGGATGACGGCCCTCATTGGTGTGTACAAACGTTGCAATCGCATAAAGACGTGATAAGACCTCTGACGAGGTTCATTGTAGCTCTCATGGCGCAAATTGGCTCTTGGGTGCCTGCATCTCGAGTACGCATGCGCATGCTGGATGGAATATTTACTCGGATGGGTGGTATGTACGATGAGCGTCATTGCATCGTCCTACGGAGACTTACAGATTTATCTAGCTGCCGATGATCTCGCTCGCGGTCGTAGTACCTTCATGGTCGAATTGAGCGAGACGCAGCATGTCATGCAGGCGGCTACAGATCGTAGCCTCGTCATACTCGATGAACTCGGGCGTGGAACTTCGACTTACGATGGGGTGCGTCGCTCGCTGCCTTCATATCTGTCTAGCTCAGTACTGTGTCCCAGATGGCGATTGCAAGTGCGGTACTACATCATCTCCTCGAAAGTACCTCGTGCAAGACGCTGTTTATTACTCATTACCCCTTGGTGGCTAGAGAGTTGGAAAAAAAGTTCCCAACTGAATTGGAGAATCTCCATATGGGCTTTATTGAAGACACTCGTGTCGACGGAACCCGCGAGATCACATTCACCTACAAGTTGACTGGTGGAATTGCATCAGGATCTTTCGGCGTGGAGTGCGGCCGCCTAGCAGGCGTGCCAGAATCGGTACTACAAGTGGCCGCGAAGCGGGCGGAGGATATGCGCGTCGAATTGGACGCAAGGGCGAGATTGTCAAGGTTTGCCTTCTTCCTTGGAGAACACGAACACAATCTTACGTGCAGTAGAGCTCGGCAGGGTATGAAACTATTAGCGGAGTGCCTGCAACTATCCTCAGGGTTAGACACACGTCTCCCAGAGCTACAGGATCTAGCGAAGTCGCTGGATTTAAACGACAAACACATTTAATCCCTATCAATCTTTCCTGGACTTCTTTCGCTTGGTTATCTCCTTCCCTGGATCATCTACGCCCTCTGCACCTTTCCTCTTTGCCGCCTTGGTTGCGGAAGGTTTCGTCGAAGCTATGCTCTTGCTATCGCCGCTGGACTCGCCTATGACTTGCACAATTTGTTTGCTTAACGAATGCAATGCTTTCGACGCCTTGAACCGCTCCGTCGCTATGAGTCTGCTGTGTAGAGTTGTCCAGCTGTCCGACGACCATGCGAGCGCGACGTCGGTTGAAGCCGAGTTTTTTGTATGGCGGACTGCAGCGAGTGCCAGTTTTAGGAGCTCCTTCATCTGCGGTGCGCTGAGAGTCGTCGCTTCGTCGCAGGCCTCGATCAGAGCCCCATGCAGCGCCTCAGCAAATTTCTTTAGAAAGGCGCCCGCCTCCTCCTTGTCGTCCTGAAGCTGGATATCAGCTAGGGCAAGAAAACGTTTCAGCATCCGACGTACCGGCAATTGATTGATGACTGGTTGCAAAAGCAAGAATATCTGGCATCGGCGGTACGCGTTGGTCGCATTGGCTTGCAGCTTCAGAACTGCCCCACGAAGAGCCCATGCGAGATCCTTATGACGGCGCATGGCGTCGAGGAAGAAGTTGCTGTTGAGCGGCGACGCCTTACGCGTCGCGAAGTCGCTGAGTGAGTCCTGATACACCTCCACTACGGCGTCCTGACGTCCGTGCCGGAGAAGAATCCGAGAGAGATACAAGCTGCACTGGCTAATTGTAGCCAGCACATCGGAGGAGCGAGCTTTCCGTGCGCGCAAGTGGACATCCTTCAAAACTTCGATAACGTGATCCGCATCGACGGCCTCGGGAATTTCCTTCAGCTTCCCAACGCGCGACTTGAGCAACGCTTGGGTCTTGTCGGAGAGCTGTTTCTCGTCTTGGCCGGTGCCCACTACGAGAACGACCAGTGGGACGATGATGCGCACAATCAAGGGGCTAGCAGATTGCGTCTTGATGAAAATGTCCAAAAGGTCGAGCACCCTGTTTTTGAAGTGCGTCGCTTCTCGTTGCGCGCCCGCCTCTAACGTGATCCTATGCATAAGTACCAGGCCATTGAGTATTCTCCGTTCGCACTTACCCTTTTTCTTGCTCTCGGCCCTCGATCGGAATATTTCCGCGAGCTGGTTGTCAATAGCCATCATTTGCTCATCGTCCATCGCCTCCTCTTCCGATTCCTCGTCAGCATCGCGTGTCGCGCGGTCCACGCCGTTCACCCGTAGAGCCTCTTCAATTTTACTGCGCAGTTCGAGATCGGGCTCTTCGTCCATGCTCTCTTCATCCTCCTCTGCTTTGTCGTTCTCGCTGCTTTCGCTGCCCTCGTCGTCGTCATCGTCGTCGTCGTCGTCGTCGCCCTGTTCTACGTCGTCGGCTTCTTCATCCAGTTCCTCATCCTCATCCTCTTCGGCGTTCGGATCCCGGCGCTCCAGTTGCTAAACGGAAGTATGAAGATCATGGGTGCGGACTGCAGTCAACGAGGCTCACCGCTAGGATCAAATCGATCGTACTAT
The DNA here is from genome assembly GCF_000264995.1 of Punctularia strigosozonata HHB-11173 SS5. Taxonomy (NCBI): domain Eukaryota; kingdom Fungi; phylum Basidiomycota; class Agaricomycetes; order Corticiales; family Punctulariaceae; genus Punctularia; species Punctularia strigosozonata. Next base: position 873,344 of record NW_006767440.1, on the reverse strand, counting down.
CCGTTGCTGCATCCGAAAGCAAAGCAAACGACTGATTCGCAATCGTCCGCATGAACGAGGACGAGTTCTCAAGCAGACCGATGATCGCATCGACGAGAATATCAATTGGTTCTGGTACATCCGGAACAACGTCAGGTTCGTCGCCGCCGGAAGATTTCCGGCTCTTTTTCTTCTTTGCTTTCTTTGACGAAGTGAGGAACATGCGCTGGGCGGCGTCAGCGCAAGCCTGGAGCACGTATCAGTACCTGTTCTGGCGGCGTAGAACGCGATGCAATCTACCTCAAGCGGGTCCGTGTCAACTTCCTCGTTCTCTTCTGAGCAAAGGTCACGAAGGTACAGAGCTTCAATGAGCAACTGGGCACCCTGCGCACTCGACGCCGAGCCATCGTCTCCGCCGACGTCGCGCAGCTTTGCGGCGATCGTCAAGGCTTTCTCAAACACGGCATTGTCTGCCTCGTCAACGTCTTTAAGGCTCTTCGCGTGTTTCGTGTCCTGCTTCAGTGCGTTAACCATCGCGACGACCTTGGACACCCACAGCTCGCCATCGGAAGCTACGCCAGTCCTCTTGACACCGGAGACAGCGATGGTGCGGTTAGCGAGATCACCGAGACAGCTTAGCAATCGTTCGCGACAACTCTTGCGTAGTTCGTCGGAAAGTACGGGTTTCGGAACGGTGTGTAACTGGGGAGCAATCAACGGCTTTAGGGCGAGAGCATTGGACAAGCAACGAGATCCTGTGCTAACCGCGTCGATGGGACTCTTCTCGGAATTCTTCTTTAGAACGAACAGGCCATGGACGATTAGCCAGTTTAAGATCCGCACCACCCAGGAGTCGGTTTTGGGTATGGCACCGTTACGGATGAGCGCAGCGAGCTGGTCGATCACCCACGAGCGTCGCCCATTCAAAGCCTGAAAATCGGATCTGTCGGGGGTGAGTCGTTATTAGTATACTGCTCGATGAGCTATGGAGTAAACAAACTCTTCGCCCGCAGTCGACGCGTTGAACTGCTCCAGTAGATTAGTAATATAGTTGTCGATGCCTTCAGCGTCCATGCTTGTTAATATACTCTCGACAGTCTTGGTGCGGGTGAGCTTATCGAACTGCTTGTTGCCATGGACACCCGTGAGCTGGAGTATGAGAGCGAAACCGATCTTTGGGTTGGAGCGCGCGACGGTATGGATGTCGGTCGCCTGCAGGATATGACGAAGGATATGTATGAGATAATCAAAATAGGCTACATGGGAGGATGCAAGCGCACCACTTGACGTGCTGCTTTGTGCAGGTACCGATCCTGCTTGCTAAGATGGTTAATCCAGCAGCGCATGAAATTCTTCGTGAACAGGAACGGGACATTATCCGCGTCTACCCGAGGAAGCGCTTTTTGAAATATTTGGAAGCCCCAAAGCTTGCGCTCGGGAGATGACGCAGCAGAGAATAACGCTTCTAAGATTTCAGAGGATGAGCAACCATCGATTATAGCAGCCTTGAAGGTACGTCGGAATCGAATACTTACCGTCTACGACGATGCGGAAGAACTCAGGGAAAGAAGATTTTGCGGAGCCAGAAGCGGGGAGAAGCTCCGCGAATATCGCGTCCCAAACCCAGTGCACCTGCGGCTTCCAGGATCCAGGATTGTTAACTTTGTGGACGGAGTCGTCATCATCAATTTCGTATGACTCCTAGCAGGGCATTGCTTGAGCTCTCGTGACAACGTAATGTGACGACGCAAACCTTCAAGACCTTGCCCAACGTCGCGAAGTTGGGAATGCTCAACACATCAGCATTCTTAAACGGAGGCTGGAGGAGCGCCTTCCAGTCCCAATCCGGCTGATACTCCTGCAGCTTCAAGGTCACGCCGACCTTCTCAGGCGTCCAGGTCTTGTTTTGCAAATACAGTGTCTCCTTCGTTTCCTGCCAAGCGTCATCCTTCCAGGAAACGGTAGACGAATGTAGCGCGTCAATGGCGAGGTCGATGGTCCACCAGGCCACCTCCTTCAACCAGCTTTTCTTCTCGCCCAAGGCAACGAGTTCAGCGAGAGCACCGGTGTAACCTTCTAGGGTCGAAGCGGGAGTCGATGATGATGGCAGGGGCTCCTGTCGTACAAGGAGGCCAGATTGAATGATGGACGTGATACCGAAAAGGCGGGCAAAGAGCATGTCGCGTTCTTCTTGGCCAGTCATTGATCCCTGAATTTTCGACGAATCCACGACTAACGCGAGGATCTGAGAGCAAGTCACGGTGTTTATCCTTGACAATAGCTGAGTTTCGGTTTAGTAGAAGTTTTCCGTGTCAGTAAGCACGGTCGATTTACCTCCGTTAATGCAACGGCAAATCCCAGTCGGCTACTTTCCACCGGACTTGCAAGACCTCTGGTCAATCTCCGTATGGAGTACGAAACATCCTGCGCATTCATCTCATCCAGCCTGTCGCTCTCCTTCTGCCCCGTCCCTTTTCCAGCCGTTTGTTCCTCGGAATCTTCGTCTTCATCCTCGCCTTCATCCTCCTCGCTTCCTTCACTCTCCTCCGCCTGTTTGGCTACCTTCGGCGCGAATTGCGTCTGAAAATGCTCGAGTGCCGATACCAGTTTGACAGAGGCATCGATACGCTCCTCCTGGGACGCCGAAGATAAATGCCAAAAAAGAGGGAGGGTGGTCGACATCTTCAGCAGCAGAGACGGTGGCTGTGGACGATTTTCGGGGAGTGCTGTGAGTGGCACACTGACAGTGAGTCGGACCTTCACAGCCATCAATCTCAGGCGCACTGATCGCCTTCCGCACCATGACTCCGGCGTCGAAGATTCCGTTGTGCGTGTCCAATCAGCGAGCATACGTATGGGATGTCGATGGTATAGTGCCCTCGTATCTCCCAATTTGTGGTCATAATTTGAATCATCGTTTGTCAGAGCAGATATCAAGGTGCTCCGCTCTGAACATCACATTTGCGGTGTCTTGGCGGGGACGTTACCCCATCTCTCGCAGCAAAATGTCTTTCTGGGAGTGCCGCTCGTCCTGATGCCTGAAGAGGTTGTTCTACTTGTAGAAAAGGGTATGGCATCTGTTACTCTGCGCCACGGGCCAGCTTATGCTAACGCAAGCAACAGAAATCGCCTATATACTTGACGATCCTGCGGCCCACCTCCCTGCATCAGACGCGGAACTCTCTCAATGGAACGAATCCCGGACGCGTGATATTGCCGTACAGCTGGAGCAACTCAAGCTGAAGGCGGCGAGCGAGGAGAAGGGAAAAAGCCAAGCTATGAGCCAGGAGGCAATCCGGAAGCGGAGAGAGAGGGAGAAAAGACGAGCTGCAAAGGAACGGGAGGCAGCGGAGAGGGCGCGGAATGAGGGCGAAGGAGTGGATGACCGCGACGAGCCCGGGTCTCTCTTCGAAAACACCGATCCTCCTGAACTGCGCCCAGCACCGGTAGGCACCAGTGCGGACAAAGGCCCTTCCGCACCACCATATTCAATTACCATCCCTGCATCGTCCTCTGAACTGCCTTGGTATCGCCCATCCCCAAGGACTGATCTACCTTCCGAGGCCAACGTACACTACACGCTGTCATCCGCCGCTGAAGCTGGCGTGTGGACCTACCCTGCCAACCTGGCCGAGCGCACACGATGTGCCGTATTCCGTGATATGTGGGAGAAGGGGTATTACATGGGCGGCGGCATCAAGTTTGGCGGAGATTGGCTCGTCTATCCAGGCAAGTACCTCGCTATTTTTCTACGTCTTCTACCACCCCGTTTCTGAGCGTTCTATTCCTAAGGTGACCCGTTGCGATATCATTCACACTTCGTCGCTACTTCGCATACGCCGGATGCACCGCTCCGCCCGATGGAGATTGTAGCGCACGGGCGATTGGGAACTGCGACAAAAAAGGCGCATCTACTGTGCACACATGACGAGCATCATGCTGCGGAGGTGGCGGAGGGCGGCGATGCAACAGCGGAGAAGCAGAGCGCAGTTAGGTATCTGAGCATCGAGTGGGCAGGATTTGGTTGACATCTCTGTGTCTGCATGTGTTGAGTACAATACAAATGAAACAGTTTGTGCAATACCGGCTCATATCTTTACACCCTTCGTCAACGCACCATCAATGATAAGGTTCGCGCCCGACGTGAAACTGCTGGCGGAGCTCGCGAGGAAGACCACAGCGTTGGCGACTTCTCGGGGAGTGCACATCCGACCCGTTGGATTCAGCGCCAGGGCGGACTGGGTACGATGACCATGATGAATCAGATGCTTGTATACATATCGATGGTCAAAGACGCACTTTATACAGATCAGGGTTGTGTTGCTTGACGTTGTCCCATACTCCGCCCTGTATGATAACACGATTAAGTGAGCGAACCATGATCATGAGAGTGATCTCACCTCGATGAAGACGTTCCCGGGACTGACAGTGTTGATGCGGATACCTTTCGGGGCATACTGCAATGCTAAACCTTGCATGTAATGGGCGAGTGCACTAGGAGAGAAGGGCAATTGAGTGATCATGCTCTATCAGTTTGACATTTGCCTAACGCACGCTTTGAAAGCGCCGTAGGGGCCTGGGGCGGTGAAATCGAGTTCATGCCCCGATACGCTGCCGATAGATACCACAGCCGGTGCGGACGACTTCTCGAGATAGGGTAAACACGTATTGAAGAGGTGAAAGGGTGCCAGCATATCCAACTTGAACGTCGTATTCCAGTTCTCGGGCGTGTCTGAGATCGCGATAGCCGATACTGTCCTCGACGACTCAGTGGTGAAGGCGGTGGGGGGTTACAGGACGATACTCACCATTGTTGATGACAATGTCGATGCCTCCCAGTGTCGCCGCGGTCTGGCTCACCCACTCCTCTAGTGCGGACTTGTCCGATATATCGACTGCCGTGCCGATTGCTTTGGAGTTGACCACGATGGACGAAAATTCCTGTCCGTTCACGTTCCTAGCACAGTAGGCAACATGTGCGCCTTCATCGATGAACGCTTCGACTATTGAGCGGCCTATGCCCTGAAATCAGATCAGATGATCTGTATAATAGGTCAGATCGAGCCGACATACCTTCGTACCGCCTACGCCAACGTTCCAGCGAAGAGTCAGTAAGAGTGGTCGCGTGAGAATGTACGGAACTCTATCTTCACCAGTAACGAGGATGATCTTGCCTTCGAGACCCAACTTCATGATTTTTCCTCTGCGGGTATACTACCAGCTGATATCTATGACGGGTAGTCCGGTCAGAGAGGCAGGATGTCCTCCTCGTGTGCTTAAACTTATCCGGCTCATCTATGGTTATCCCATAACCAGCCCCAAGACTTCCATAATCTGCTCGCTTATCGCTCTCCTACATCCATCCTCAGTGACTATCTCAATTGAAAACAAGTTGGACGGTATCATGTTTACGACTTCTGAGGAGCCACCATTGCTTGTTTCCCTTTTCCCGGAGGAACAGCGCTAGCGTCGCTCCTTTCGTCCCTCAGCTCATCGACGCCACCAAATGCTCCGACGCTTTCAGGCTGGTTCTCAGGGCCCGTACTGGACAGGCTCATTCGTCATATTCTGCACTCGTTTAGCAACTCAGGTATTTATGGGGTTCTGGTTTCGCTCACATCATCTTTGCTGCGCGTCTCACAGTTCTATTTTCTCCAGTCCTTGTGTGCAAACTCGGCTTCTATTCTGCGCTGCCACAGCGTGCCGTCACGTTCATCAGCATTCATATTTTAAGCGGCGTTCCGTATTAGGACGTTCGGCCTCAACTGAGGATATTGCACGGTTGCCCTGGTGAACTGTATGATCTTTATTTCTTTAATCAGATCGCGGGTGTATGGAGGAAGAGAAAGCGCACGAAACCATCCCGTGCTTCGATGATATTTCGTGGCGTTGTTTACGGATATGATCACCCAGACTCTCCTGCTCCATCCCCCTTGATATCCCCCCTTCACTAGCGCTCTTCCATTGTGTCATGTCTGGTTTCTTTACCGCAGAATTTGGGCCCATGTGCGATATATCAACATGCTTGTGTCCTTACGATCACGTACTCATCGTTCGCGCGCAGCGTTGGTGCTCGTTTCGTCGGGTTTATCTTTGCCACTGCGCTCTGGGGAGGTGATCATGACAAGATTGCAGATGCAACGCTAGGGTGCTGAATCATAACGCATCACGGTCTAGTTACCTGCTCGCAGACATGGTCGTATTACAGGAAATCATTCAACGATCACTGGGCTCTCCGCTCACTAGTGCGTAGAAGCCCGCCTCTGCTGTGTATATGCTGACTTTGTGTCCCAGGTATTGTTTATGTGGATAACCGATACTGTCCACGAAATCCTCCTGGCCGCTTCGCTATACCGCTTGCTCATTCTGGACTTCGGAAACTACGAAAAGCTCCTAATTGCACCAACGTACGTTGTTCCCGCCGTCCAGCAGTGGATAAAGTGGTGGCTGAACATGTCTCTCTCTATAGGACAGATTCGGTGAGCGTATACCCTCGAATAGCCGTTGAATCGCTAAATTCATTTGGCTCAAACTTTGAGATCGCCGTGCTTTTCAACGTGAGAACACCTCAGTTCGGATCACTATCTAGGTCTGACCTTTGTTATCAGAGTCTGACCGCATTAGAAGCACAAGGGTGTGGCTACATTGGATGCTTGAAACAGCTTGCAGCTCACGTTTGTAGCTTCTTTCTATTCCGGATATACTCGAGTAGGTGGATACTAAGCTCTCATGACTAGCGTTAAATCGTTCGTAGTGAGCCACAAGAAGTTCCTACTCACCGGCGCGCTTGTAAGGCTACATATAGTCTGTCTCTGTCAGTGACCTGATTCACCTGAGATGCAGGGGCTTCCGTTGTTAGCCCAATTCGGTGAGTTCTTATTCGGGAAGCCAGGATCTCTGCAGTGGTTTGACTTGGTACTATCCCTGCAGCGCTGGGAGTTGGTGCGCAAACGCTGCTGTGCCGCGGTTTCATATCCTCATGTGTCATTCAGCTTGGTCGAAGTTATCCTTCCGGCCCATTACAGACATACTACTGAACAATATCACTGTGTGTATTGCGTACGTGATTCTGCGCGTAACTCACTGGTACACACAGCCGCTGGAGCTGAGTTACTACGCCATCGCTGCCGTGGGTGATACGATTCTTGTGATCGTCTCGGTGAGCTGACATCACCTATTCCTGAACTCTTGAACTTTTAATGAGCCATACCATCTAGTGTTATCTTCTCCAACGTTCTCGAAGTGGTTTTGAGCGGTATGCGTTATGCCCTTGGCTAATCGTTCGCATTTTCATATGGTATGCTAGCTCCGACAGCGTCATCAACAAGCTGGTTGGTTGGATAATCTGTCATCATATATTATAAGCTCACGTCTCGCATCAAGATGCTATATATCGTCAATGCGGGCCTCTTGACTAGGTAAACGGAAAATCGTGTCGTGTAGCTATGATCGGTCCTGACTAGCTGCCTGCCAGTATTCTGGCGATCGCTACAGTGATTGTCGTGGGTCATCCTTCGTCATTTTATCCATCTTGCACAAGATTAATCAATATTCAGGTGACCATCCCGTCGATTGACCCCGCAGGGCTATACTTGTTCGTGCAACTGCATACGGCATCTGTTGCGTTGATGGGAAATCGCTGAATTCGTGTACAGCAACATGGGCCGACTCTATGTGAATTCAATGCTTGCGCATCTGAACGTACGCGATGAGCTGCGGCATTCCGTTGTAAGTTTATGATTTGATTGCTCCCCGTGAGTGTACCGTATTGAGTACACTATAGGGTTTCGATGCCTGTGAAATATCAAGGGATATCAGTTTCGGCCAACACGCCTCTATAACTCCTGATGGCGCGAAAATGGTGAGCTCCATATCACACATCCTATCATCTGCAATCCGTCGAAACGAGTCCAGGAAATGTTGAGTAAACATCGCGAAGATGTTGAGTTGCGAGTTTTGCATGGGCTGTAGGCAATATCACAGACCCATGCATGGACACTACGTGTCTGTATGCAATCAGTGGAGTGTGGGCGTGCTTCTCCAACCATATTCTCCGGGTTATCGTTATAATGGTTCAGATTTCCTGGTCGTCTCATGCGCATCCTGAGAGTCCCGGGCTCCGTTGAACGTTGCATGTCTGTAGAGCCGCTCACTGTCCTCGGCGCTCATTGAAAATACGACTGAAGAGACTCGTTGCTTGACCGAGTGACCAGGGAGACCAGAAAACCAGGGACAGAGGTCGGGAGTTGGGACAGGGTCGGGAGTCGGGACACGCGCGTCGACGGCCAAATCGGAGCAGCACTGCTTTCGCTTCCACCATGATGATAGTCTTTTACTCGTACCTCGCCAGCGCTCAGCGCTCAACGCTCAGCACTCAGTGAATCGAGTATTCATAGCTCATTGTAGCCAACTGGGTCGCTGTGTGTCCCCAGTCAGTACGTTCTCGTCTACTGGCTGTGCGGAGTCTTGTCCAACCACCATCCTACACAGGGCATGGGGCTCTGGCATAGTTTCATATCGTCCGGCATCTGGCTTGTCAATGGGATGGCAAAGCATTCTGATGACATGGCTGGGCTCATAAGTCGCTGCGATCCACCATCATACGGCGGATAGTAGCTCTTCATCGAGGCAGACTAGTGGTCATATACCACACTATTTCACGGCAGGCGATGTGAGTGATACAATGAACACTTGATTATCGTGATCCCTTGACTAATAGAATCCATCGCGTGCAGCGTTCCTGGCGCGCGCGGCCGTCCCCTTTCGCTGCTGCGACCTTCCAGTGGCGGCCTTCTTGACGACCCTCGGCGGTGGAGGCACGACATCGGGGTTGATCTCGCAGTAGTGCCTTTCATGCCTCACGCGAGAGTCCTTGCGCGCCTTAATCTCCCTGCACCAAGCGCACCACCAACGCTTGTCATCGTCTTTCACAGCGTAGATCTTGACCTTCTCCTCCTCGGTCAAGGCATGTTTGTGCCTGGTCGTTTCGACGTGCCGCTTCATGTCGTGCTCGCGTCCAAACCCCCTACCGCAAATGGGACAGAAGTGCAGATTGGCACCTTGGTCAATAGAGCCGTCGGCTTTCCGATCCACTGTACGTCTGCGCTTATTTGCGCGCGACGTGTCCCTGGACGCGCCATCATCCATGCCAGGTAGGTACTCGTCTTCGAGGCTGTTGTCAGTGTCGTCGAGCAACCGCTTATGTACCCGCTGTGCAAGCCTGCTAGAGCGCCGCGGGCCGCTCTCTTTGCTGCTGGCGTTCGAGGGGTGATCGGGGGTATAGTCTGGAGTTCCGGTGGAGATAGTCGTCGCCGGGCCCGCGGAAGAGGGCGTGACGATGGTGGACGCATGTGCTGGCGGAAGAACATCGAATTCAGAGGTGAGGAAGAGGATACCAGGATCGTGATTTGGCTGGACGGTGTTCTGTCCGTCCGAGGGGGATCCGCAAGAATCAACATGATCGACACGGTGAGTTTTGTTTTGGTTATGCGCGAAAGCGCATCCAACAAGCTCAACCTCAGGGAGAGACTGTACCGACGAAGGAGAACTTGGCGAGAACGCCAAAGAGTGTTCGGAGAATGGCGACGATAGAGAGAAATGCGTGTTTGGGGACTCGTCCCATGGATGACTGGAGGCGATGTCCTAGATCAAGTGCGGTCAGTACTGTTGTTTGATTGCGCGAAAATGCACTCAACGGGCTCAACTTCAGGCAGAGCGTCTATCAGGGAAGGAGAGTTAGGCAAGAGTGACAGCGAGTCTTCGGAGTATGGCGTCGATAGAGAGGAAGGCGCGTTTGGGGAAGCATCCCATGGATGACTGAAAGCGATATCCTAGATAGAGCACATGTGAGCTAGAGCTCTCGCTCGCTACCAGAATGAACATACTTCAGCGCCGTAATTGTCGGGCCAACCAAGCATCCCCGTCGAGACGCTAGTCCCGGGATGAATGGGAGTGGCGTCGGCCGCCATCATCGGTTCGTCCTGGGTATCGTACCACGGCTTGAAGGTCTCCAACATCACGTCCATAGAGGCCAAGAGCTCTCTGAGAGGTAATATGTCAGGTTCATCATGCATGAAGGAGACAGCATGTGCCGCATATTCCGACTCGAAGGTGAACGAGCCGGGTAGCACTCCCGACCATGGATCAGGCGGCACACTGATCTGCTGTGCAGTCGGGATCATGGCAGAATGTAGCAGAGGAAAAAGAACAAAAATCACTCTGAGAGGAATGCGTTACGAGCGGGAGGCGGTAGGGGGGGTCTCGACCCAAGCTATCTCCTTTGGTGACCTCTTATCCGCCGAATGGCAACTTGTAGGTCCACCACGGAAATCAGCGACCGGTAGCTGGCCGAAGTCGAGCGGAGTGTTTCCTGGGTGCTTCCGGCCCCTCGTTCGAGGCGCCCATACCGCGTGCGTGATTTACGAGGCGACAACATGACGGGCGTGTGCGAATCGATTCCAGGGACGGTATGTAATGGGGTCGAGTATGACTCTGTGCGGGTGCGTACGAGCCGCCGGTTCTTGCTACCTGACGATCGTGCGCTTCTCGAAGGGATGGTCCGGACCCAGCGGCTGGTGGGTGTGGGCGCGCAAACCCGTACGTTCCTTCCTTGGCTCCCGATACAGGAGTCGACGAGGGTTCTGATATCGTTTGCGTGCGGTATCTAGAAACGTTAGATATCTAAGAGTCGGTCTCGATTCCGAGGAGCTTCCGCAAGATCGATGGCTCATAGCTTCACAATCTTATACCTTTACCTCCAGATGTTTGCCGGTGGGAAGCTATGGCAATCTTATCGTAGCCTACAAGGAGAACCGAGAACAAATGGTAAGACACCACGTCTTCGAACACCTACTCTGCCAGCTTATTTCAATCGTTCGCTGTGCCCGAATCCGATTAACGTGCGCAGCTTCATCTGTCAGTCAGATTATGGGCTTGCCTAACTGATAGAATCAACAGATCACAAAAGCCTCTTTTCGAGTTGAATGGCGTTCGTTAGATCCCTTTTACGGGTAACCCAGACTCGGCCCGACTCCTGGGTCGCACGACACCATCGAAGACGAATAAACAACAAGGACCGACAAGTCGATAGATCAGATCATCGATGCAGATATGCGAGGATCTTCTCACAGTTGCGGCGTGCCGTGGCATTAGACGCTCGTGGACACGACTCCGACGATTCTTGCTTGTCAGATTGAGGGGTGAACGTCCCCTGGTGACCTTGTTCGTTCCAGGTAAGCTGCGCAACGGTATGCAGTATCTGATCTGGTATTTCATAGCCTGTGAACGTTCGCGGATCTTCCGACGGTTCCGTCCCATCATGAGCGGGCCAGATCTGCCCTCGTGTATATGAGGATCCATGATGTTTGATGACAGGGCCACGCCATTGTAGAGCAACTGGAATGCTGCAGCCTCAAGTCAATTGGGCAGGAAGGTTAGTCTTGTAGACGTGAATATCATGTCTGTATCCCGGTGTGTCTGCAGTACTAGTGAGGGCCCAAATCCAGATGTTCAGGGTTGCACAAATTCGGCGTCCAGGCCACACCGAAGTCATTTGTTGCGCGCAATGTGAAGACATTGACTCGAGCGGTGAGCCTGTACTCATGTCTCCCGTTCCAGCGGCGAGGAAATATCAAAATAATGAGTTGGTCGGCCGTTGTCAATGTCACCGAGGTGGCACGCAGACACAGAGCTCGGCGCCGGTGGCTAGCGCGGCCCGCGGGTGGCTTTGAGGCCAGCACTGCTTCTGCCTCCCCATCGCCAGCCCCCCCAGTTTTCTGTCGCAGACCAGCGTACTCACCATCTCGCACATCCTTTACATGCACTAGCAGCGCAGATTCCGACTAGGAATAGTTAGGATAACTATTCCTTGTTGTCGGCATCTTGTCGGCATCTTGTACGACACGCAGCACCTTGGGTCATGCTACACGATGCATCGTAGGCATGCAGCCATGCATCGCGCGACATCAACGAAGATCTAGCCCGTCAACGAAGCAGCACGAGGCCCTGCCGTATGCAGGATGCGATCTTGCCTTGTGATGTTTACGCCAAGTGCGCCAGGGGTTGTCTGTCGGCTCGGGCAACGATGGAAGATCGTTATGTATCGGGAGAGGAGGACATGTTATTCTCGATCGTTCAAAGGCACGTTCCATGTTGTCGTATGATGCTGACAGGATAAGCTTATAATATTGTCAGAGCCGACGAAGGAGCCGATATTCGTGCAACATACGCGTTGATCGACTGACCAATTCTCCGACCCCCCTTGCCTTAGTTAGGTCGGGCGAGGGGAATCTCGAAGCAGCACATCTGCGCGATTCCTGCGCTGCGAAACAGCCAAGCAATGTACCTGTATCGTTACCAACATTCCTCACGTCGGTCGCGAAGTCAGGGATCGCGGTCTGTTGCTCTGATGTCGGGTCGGGGTCCGCGCGTGCCACGGGATACACGCGGTGAGTATCATTGTCTTGGTGCGTATAAGCACGCTCAATGATCTCAACTCTAGCGGGAATCTTCGGCGAAGGAGAGGATTCGGGAAAGAGTGACGCTGATCGCGTGAAGTCGGGCGACGGTAGCAAGCACCGCAGCTCCGACAAGTCGTTTCCATTGTTGATGGATGAGGAAGTTACAGTTAGCCAGTATTGTGAGGGAGCCAGAACATGGGGCATACTTCGCCCCCGAGTACTTCGTGTCCGTACAAGGCTTTGTTGCCGGTCAAGGTTCGCGCCTCGGTGACATCAGAAAAAATCGGACTATCAAAAGAGCCACTTATTGGGTACCGAAACCCTCTAAAGCTACTAAGTGAGCACATTTTAGCAGGTTTTAGGAGACTCAAATCCGGCTTTCCTGATGGAAGGGAAGGTTATCCCTTGCGGCGAACTAGAAGTCGTCGTCCAACGGTGTATAGGCTAAACAGGCGATAAGGTTTGCGCTGTTCATGAATGTGCTCATGTGTGTTTTGATGCGGACATGTCCTCCAGTGCCTTGCAGGTGGACCGTCTACATGTCATTCGGAGGTAGAGCTCGCGACACAAAATCTCGTGCACTGAAACGATGTTACACACTTTCCATCTATAACGGGCGCGAGACGACTAATCCTTCGGTGAGCCCTATTCCGTTGTCTTAGTCCTTTTTCCCCGCGTCTTACCACCGGGGGCTTTCTCGCAATAGCTTCCCAAATGCCGCGTCACGGCGTCCGCGCGCGACAGATTTTTCCCGCACCATCTGCACGCGCACTTCCCTTCCATACTGCCGGTGTGCTTCAAGCTCGTAAAATGCCGTATAAGATACCTTTCATGCTTGAAGCTCTTACGGCATTTCCCGCAGAAGTACTCTGCGGGACTGGGGACGTGTGTTTGACCCGCCGTAGACGTCGCCTTTTTCATGCGCTTCCTGAGATACGCGATGCTGGGGTCGGAGCGGCCGTGATGTGTGGGATTGTATTCATCGTCGTCGCTGTCCTCCATGCCATCCAACGCCCGCTTACGACTGCCAGGGTGCATCTGGGACGAGATTGGCTGGGTGGCAAATCTGGTCGAGCGCCGGTAGCCTTGCCCTTCTGTCCTGCAATCGCCCCTCAAGAGGGTGGACTGTGCTGGAGAGCGAAGGGCTGCAGAACCCCCCGAATTCGCCGCATCGACGGGAGGTGATAGCGCCGGTGAGTTATTGGCGGCCGCGACGAGGTTGGGGATTGATATCTGATGACCCAGATCAGCAGCTTGTGGGCTGTCAGTGTTGCCTTGCTTTTCGGGTGGCGATCCGCGTGTGCCGAAGGGATACAGGCGGTGAGCATCATTGTATTTGTGCGTATAAGCACGTTCAATGAGCTCAACTCTAGAAGAAGCTTTCGGCGAGGGAGAAAATTCGGGTGAGAGTAACGCTGATTGCGTGTAGTCGGACGACGGTAGCGAGGGCGACGTCTTCGACGAATCGTTCCGTGACTGACGGATGAGGATGTTCCGGTTAGCCAACATTGTAAAGATCCCTGGCAGCGAGCGTCACCTCGGCGCCGAACGTCTCGTGTCCGTCAAAGGACATACTGCCGGCCAAGGAACCCGTCTCGATGAAAGGAAGGTTATCCACCGCGGCGAATTCATCGTCCAACAGTGTATAGGCCAGCAAGGTGTGAAGCCAGTCTGCAGTATGAGGTCCATCTGTCTCTTCGGTCCAGGGATTGTTGAGCTCATCGTCGACGGTCGTATATTGAGAACTAGGGAAATGCGTCAGACAAGGCACGGCGGACTCGACGTGACTGTAGCGCGTACAGTGGATCATTGAATAAATTATATTCATCCAGACCTGTCAGCAAACCCGACAACGGAGTGCGAAGAGACATTGTGAGGGAAGGTTTTACAGTCTCGGCAGGGGAACGCTGGACACGGGAGGGTGGTTGGGCGTCGAATCGAGGTCTCTCATCTTGTATCTTATCATTCGCCGAACTGAACCTTGTAGGTCCACTGCGGATATTTGCGAAACGGCCGAGCGAAGTCGAGTGGAGTATATTTCGTGGCTTCCAACGGTTTCGGTTGGATAACACAGGCGCCCATGCCGCGTGTATGAGGTGCGAACTGACGTTTCCACGGCGCGTGTGGCCTTGCATGCCAGAAGTGGGATGTCGTCGGTTCGAAGATGACTCTGCGCGGTGGGTAGACCATTCGGAAGAGCGATCCGTTCCTATCACCTGGAGACACAAGCCTAGCGCGACTGACCAGAACAATCGTTCGTGATTGTCAGTGTACTCCCACGAAGACGATGCTCCAGGCTCACAGCTTCTGCTTCTGACTTGAAGCAGATTGGATGCATGTTGGATGGAAGCTGTACTGATTTCTCACGTACTAGGATCCGATGGCTGGGTTTCCCAACGTTTTCAAATCCACGACGTGTGCGGCAGCGCTGCCATTTCCGTAGACTGTCTAGATGCATTCGTGAACTTCTTGTGAGTCGGCGAGCATTCTTTGTCCCCCTTTTGGTGGCATACACAATTCAGGTTTTCGGGTGTGCTAGGCTTGCGCGGGCACGTCTAACAAGCTCATATGACAGTTCCCTTGTATAGCTAGCGTTCGGCCGGACTACTGGGACGCCACTGCAAACGAATGAAATCGGAGGTGGACACCTTGGATCGTCACAGCTTCAACGTATACAGACAACCATCCCCTTGTCGGTTAGAAGAGCCGTCACAATAGACAACTCCGACGGTTCCTGCCTTCTGAATCTGGTCTCAACGACTCTGCCCCCTAGTGACCTTGTTCTTCCAGATCAATCGGCCGGCTCAAGTGGTATCTGATGTTCTGTGTCCGATCCTGTGAATACGGGAACACGGGAACACGGGCTGTTCCGATAGCTCCATCCTGACGAGGGCCCCGCCGCTCGAATACTTACTCGGAGGCAGGCACTCTTTTTCCGGAATGGGCCCGACCAGCTATATCTCGTGGGGTGATATGTCGGAGCCTACGAGCTTGTCGGCGCTCATGGCTCAGATATACTGCGGTGCGGCAGCATGGGTTCACGACGCTTGTTCAGGGCTTTCGCGAGACGTGCCCTGTACACCAGCGCCATCAGGAAAAACCGGATTTGCTAAAAGCCTCCTAAAACGCACTAAAACGTGCTCATTTAGTAGTTTTAGAGGGTTTCGGTACCCAATAAGCGACTCTTTCGATAGTCCGATTCTTCCTGATGGCATCAGAGCCAAAGTCGTTCAGGTCGTTCTTCACTAGTCGATATTGAATAATAGGATTGTGAAACAGAACGCACACAATCGTGATTACGATGCCGGAGCGGTGTACCTAACCCGGGATCTTACTGATTAGCCCCGATGTCTAACGTCGCCCGGGTTTCTGAGCTCTGCAACAGTTTCCGAGCGAGCCAACAACAGTCAATGGTTCTCGCCTAACTAGGCGTCTGTGTCGCTTGCATGCTGAAGTTCGGCCTCAAACGCTGATATACAACGTCGTCCAGAGTACATTAACACCCATGCCATACAGTCGCCACATGGCACGTCCCCCTGCACTGACCTATACAACGTCAACCATCGACCGGCCCCACCTCCTCGTAATCTCGTCCGTCTTCAGCACCACCCCCGCCGCCGCCCTAGCCAACCTCATCTCCAAAGCGCCGCCCACCCCACGCATGCGCTGCCCGCGATCCGTCGTCTCGAGCACCTTCCCTGCCCACTCGCCCACGCCCAGAACGAGCGCCGTATGTTCCAGTCCCAACGAGCGCCCGCCGTCCAGATCGACGCAGCCGTCCAGCACCGTGAGCGCGAGCTCCAGCGCGGCCGTCACCACCGCCGCCTCCTTCCCCTCGCCCTTCCCCTTCCCTGCGCCTTCCTCCCCATCCTCCCCAGCCGGAGCGATATCCTCCGCCTCCCACCGGCTCACCCGCCGCGTGCCCATCGCAAGCGCCACCTCCACCGCGTCCGGCGCCACCACCGCCAACCACGCCGGCGCGTGCCGCGCCGCGTGCGCCAGCACCGCGAGCGCGCCGAGCAGCCGCTCGAGCACGGCCGCGTTCAAGATGAGGCCGGTGCCCGCGCCGTGGTAGCGCCCCTGCGCGCCGAGGTGGGCCGTGCGCGCCTCGCGCGCCTGCTCGTCGCGGAGGAAGGTCCAGAAGCGCGTGACGAGCGGGTAGATGAAGTACTCGACGCCGACGTCGGCGAACGTCGTGCGCGGCCGCGGAGCGGGCGGACGCAGCGCGGCGTGGCGCTGCGCCAGACTGCCTCCCATCCCCATCCCCGGGCCCGGCCCCGACCCCGTCCCGGTTCCCGGGACCTCCTGTATCATCGCCCCCGCGGGCTGACGCACGCGCAGCCTCCGCTCGCGCACGATCGGCGCGGCCGCCTTGTCGTCGCCGTGCCCGGCGGTCTCGTCCCGCGTCCTGTCGATCGCCTGCCGGCTGATGTCCTGCACGAGGCGTCGCACCGGGTCGGCGCTGGCCACCTCGTCCGCCGCCGTGAGGAGCTGCTGATGCAGCGCGGGCGGGAGCTTTCTGCTCGGGAAAGAGAGGCGGTCCGGGTCTTTCGGCACGAGGCGCGCGGAGGCCGGCACGGGCAGCCCCGCGAGCTCTCGCGCGCCGAGCGCGAGCGCGGCGAGCATCACGAAGCGCTGGTCGGTCGAGTACTGGTTGCTGAAGAACTGCTCGATGATCGTCCTGGCGATCCCGAGTGGGGGTCAGACGGAGGGGAAGGGGCGGGAGGAGGAGGGGCGGGAGGAACTCACGGAGCGGACTTGCGCGGGCAGCAGGCGACCAGGGCTGTCAGCACCGCCTGGCGCTTCTCGTCGAACCCAGGTGTCTCGTAGTTGTCGTTCAGCGCTATGAACCCGTGCACGAGGTTGACCGCGTTCTCCTCTGCACATCACGTCGTGAGCCTCTGTCAGCATGCATGCGAAGAAGGTAGAGGGGGGAGGGGGGGCGCTCACCGAGCTCGGACCCATACGCGGCCTTGCGCCGCACGAGCTCCTCGCCGACGTCGAGCGCGACGCGTATCCTCTCCGCCGCCTCCCGTGGCTCGGGCTCCTTGAGCGTCGACGTGGGCCGCACGAGCTCGGCGAGTTGGAGGAGGTACACCGGCCGGGAGACCTTCGGCGCACCGACGGCGAGGGTCGGCTCGCGTGCGAGCTCCTCGAGCTCGGACGGCGTGGGCGATGGGGAGCGAGAGGAGGGCGGGGAGGCGTAGCCCGTGAGCGAGTCGTCCGAGTCGTAGCCAGATGCGGCGACGGTGATCTTGCGGCTCGTGGGCGGGTGGGCCGAGGACGCTGGAGCGTTGTTTCGGACGGGCTCCGCCCCGCTCTCTTCGTCCGAGTCATCCGCCTCGTTGGATAGAGGCGCGTCGACGTCGCGAGCGCTCGTCAGCGCACGCATGCGCGCGGCCCATTCGTCGCCTGACCATACGTCTGCCCCGAAGTCGAGCGCCTTGCCCGCCCTCTGAGCGAGGGTCTCGGCGAGGAGCATGCCGCACCGGCGCACGCCTTTGTCGAGGTGACCGATGTAGAGCCCGACGGCATGGATGAGGGGTTGGGAGTGGGCGAGGGACGGGACGAGGGACGAAGAGCGGGGCAGTGCGGTCAGCGCCAGGAGCGCGAGGGAGGTGACGTCTGGTGATAGACCATGTCCCATGTCAGGTTCGTAGCGAGCGTAGAGGGAGGGAGCATGTACGTACATCGATGACGGGAAAGGAGGGAGTGCGTGACGTGCTCCGGGGTGGACCAGAGGTCGATCGTCGCGGCGAGGAGCGATTCGAGAGCTGCGGGTCAGCGTACGTGTTTAAGGTCTGACGGAAGCGCAATATGTGGCGGATGGGACCGTACCGTCAGTGGTCTTCGACTCGGCCGCCGCGCAGACGAAAACACGCGCGTCAGCTTCGGTCCACTGTGCCCCGCCGCGGGGGAGGAGCATCACCTCTCGCGCGGCGGTCCAAACATCTTCGGAACCTTCTGCGTCGATATCGAGGCCGAGCAAGCGGTAGAGCAGCACGGCCGAACGTCGGATTTTTGTCCTTGTGGGCGGCGACGCGTCCAGGGCCTCGGCCTCGGCCTCGGAGAGGCGGGGGAGGTGCGCCAAAAGCGAGCTGATGATGGCGCGGAGGGAGATGGGGGAGGAGAGCGCGCCGAGGACGGCGGGCCAGTAGGACGCGTAGCGGGGGTGAGAGGGGAGGCGGCGACGGACGGTGGGGAGGACGGCGGTCCAGAAGGAGGGCGAGGAGCGGGCGATGGGCGGGGTGGCCGGAAAGAGGCCGAGGTTGACGAGCTTGGCGAGGAGGTAGGCGAGCGAGGCCAGAGCGTCTGTTCTGCGCCAGGTCGTTAGGATATCTGCGGGCGGCATATACGGGGAGAGGTCGGGACGTACCCTCGTCACGATCGTTTTTGGCGGATAAATCGGCGACGAGCGACTCGGTGCGGAGGCTTAGGTGGTTGAAGTACACGTCTTGGGCGAGTTCGGCGGGGAGGGCGAGGGGCGATCCGGGGCCGGCGGCGTTGGTGGCTTTAGCGGGTACGGCGCAGACGTCGCGGACGCAATCTTCCCATGTTTTCGCAGCGGAGGCGCGGCCGTGAGCATCTGCGGTGGCGGTTGGGGAGTTGAAGATGACGGTGTGCAGCCTATCGATGGGGTAGGCTTTGGAGAGCTTGGAGAGGACGCGTAGGGTGTATTCGTTGAGAGGGGTGGAGATAATGCTCGGATATGCGTGCAGCGCTACTTCTCCTGCCGTGGTGGAGGCGGAGGAGAAGGCGTCTGGACAGAAGTATTGATCGAGAAGCGGGAGCGCGCCGGCGTCACGCAGGTCGGCATGCCAGGTCGGTACAACATGCAGGATGAGGGCGCGTTGTAGGGGAGGTAGGTGGCGCGAGATAGAGAACGCGTTTGGGGGAAGCGGTTGGGTGTTGTGTGCGAGGAACTGAGGCGGGAGGAGGCGCAGGGCGTCGAGCGGCGCGGTGAGGAGGGCGAGCAGCGTGTCGAGGTCGGGGATCGGGCTCTGCAAGCGAGAAATCGTTTGGCGTATCGGCTGCAACGATGCGTCTGCGGGTCCGGAAGACATGACGAGCTCTAAATACTGGAGATACAAAGAAATTATACGTTGTCTCGCAGTTGCAGATATATTGATGATGTTCAAAGCACCAAGTAGCGTTGCATTAACTGCCCATTGATCCTGGTCGGGTCGAGGACACCGAAAGACGAGGAGGATCAAGAAGGACAAGATCACGTGATTAACGGCTTCCCCGTTGCCGTCGGCCGCTGACGATTTCGGGAACGCTGGCGCGTTAACGCGGCAGAGGAATCGACTCCGTCGACGAAACCGACAAGCACCAAGCACTTAGTGCGTGCTCGCTGTCTACAACGGCGACGACACACGACCATGTCTTTGCAGTCGCTGACTTCGCTCCTTTCGAAGCTCCAGACGCCGTCCGCCAACACCGCCGACATGGCGCTCGCAGACTACGTCGTCACCGACGAGGTAAACGCGCCTCTCACGCATGTCGCTGTTACGGACGGCGCGACTGACTAGTATACTCGATCACTAGCTCACGGTCCTTCTGGGTCTCATCGCCGCCTCCGTCTTTCTCCTGCGCAACCTGTACAAACCCCAGTCGCTCGTGCACCCCATCCTCCTCGGTCGGCAGAGCGACGTCTCGCGCGTGCGCAACCCGGGCGAGAGCGCCGTCTACCGCAACTATGGCACCGGAATGTTGGGCCGCGTACGTCTCTCATCCACCTATTCAGACAACGAGATTGCCGTACTGACATGGCGTCAATTCGCAGCTTCCCCACCGACCCGCGAACAACGTTCAGCTCATCACGGACCTCGTCAAGACCGACTTCGACTCTCCCAGGACGCTCTGGTCGACCAAGGTACGTCCGCAATGGGATGATTCGTTATGCGTGCTAACCCTGCTTTGCAGGTCACCAACGCGCAGCTGAAAGCCCGCGTAGCGGCGCTGGGCACTGGCCTCATCCGTCTCGCGAACCTCGTCCCGGGGGAATCCAACGTTCTTCTCCTCCTGAACGACAGCCTCGGTTTGTCTCTCACCCCTCCCTTTCTTTGTTACTTCGATTGATTCCCCGCCTCCGCAGAATTCATCCTGGCTGATCTCGCTCTCGCGTCGCACGCCATCCCCTCCTTTACTCTCTCCTCTCTTGCTCTGCTCTCGCCCGTGCTTGACTTGCACTCCCCGAGCGCGATCATCACGCACGCTGCCTTCCTTCCGCAGCTCCTGGAGCTGTTGTGCGACGCCCGTGCGCAGGGCGAGGCGCACACCGTCATTGCGCTCGGCACGCTTCCCGCCACGCTCGACCTGCAACGTGCTCCAAACGTCACCGTCCTGAGCTGGTCCGACGTCGAAAGCGCCGGCGTCAAGGCCTCTGACAAGGTTGCTCCGTCCACCGTTGGTATGCACCTGCACGGTTCACCTAGCCATTCATACCCACTGATCCACGACCCTAACAGGCCCGGAAGACGTCTTCACTGTCTCTTTCTACTCCACTCCTTCCGGTGCAGTCCGCTCGGCCCACTTTACCCACCAAAACATCACCGCCGGCGTCGCCGCCACGCGCGCGCTCCTCCCGCCTAACGCGCTCCTCTCCGCGCTCGACACCGTCCTCTCAGCCCACGCGCTATCCTCCGGTATCGGCCGCGCGCTCGCCTACACCGCGATCTACGAAGGCACCTCCTTCGCCACGCTCGCCTCCACCGCCCTCATCTCCCCCTCCTCCACCAAGCTCGACGTCGCCGACCTCCTCTCCGCGACGTCCCTCCCCCTCCCCTCTCCCACCGTCCTCTTCGTCACCCCCGCCCACGCCCGCGCGCTCTCCACCGCCATCCTCTCCGCCGCCGCCGCCTCCTCCCCGCTCGCCGCCCCGCTCGCCACGCGCCACAAGCTCGCCGCGCTCGCCGAGGGCTTCGTCACGCGCGACTCGCTCTGGGACCGGCTCGTCTTCGACGGCGCGCGCGTCGGCGTGATGGGCGCCGGCGCCGGGACCGTGCGCGCCGTGATCGCGCTGAACCGCGTCGGCCTCGGCGCCGCCGAGGACGACAAGGGGCTGGCCGCGACGGACCTCACGCCCGCCCGGCTCGCGCTCAGCGTCCCGTTCGTGCACGCGCACGCGCACCCGCTCGTCGCCGCGCCCGTGTTCGCGTCGCACGCGCTCGACCTCCAGGCGTTCGACGAGCCGTCGTCGGGCGGGAGCGGGAGCGCGCACGTCGGCCCGCCGAGCGCGAACGTCGAGGCCAAGCTCGTGCGCGTCGACGAGGCCGAGCTCGCGTCGGGCGCGGACCCCGTCGGCGACGTGCTCGTGCGCGGGCCCGCGGTCGGGCGCGGCGTCGGCGTCGGCGAGGAGGGCGAGGTGTTCGCGGTCCAGAGCCCGTCGCCGACCAAGGCCCGGTTCGCGCCGAAGGAGGTCGCCGGCGCGGTGGGCACCGAGACGGGCGGCGAGGAGGGGTGGGTCGAAACCGGGGAGAGGGGCCGGGTGTTGACGAACGGGACGTTCAAGGTGTGGACCGCTTAGAAAAATAAAAAAAGATCGAAGATCGGAGGGGCCGGGGATGGTGTTCGGGATGGAGAAGACTTTGGCTTGATGGCTTTGCTTTCGTTTGTATGATATAGTCCGAACCTTGTGCGCATTCAAATCCAATAACGAGCTCTGTTCGGACGGTTGCATATGGCATTGAGACATCCTAGCACGATCTTGGTATAATGAATAGATTGTGAACGAGCACCCTACAAGCTTCATGCTGCACCCGCTTAATCACTGGCCCTAATCTTTGACCCACCCTCGTCAGAGAAGAACGGCTCTTGAACCCACAAAGGCGCGCGCGCAGATATCGACCGAGGTTCTTGCGGAGAGCACGCGCATCTTCGTGATCGTCATCGTTCCCGAGGGCAAAACTCTAGCAATCCGCGAGCCGCAGATGATCGATGATCTCCGGTGTGCGTCCCGCAATGGCACACCAATCTGCGTGCTGGTGGAAGCAGGCTGGTGACGGAGAACCGCATCGTGACGCGAAATATCGGAGGCAGACGTGCGCAAGAGAGCAGCTGTATAGGGTGGATTCTGACAACCTACTATAATAACAAATATGACTCGAAAGCTAACGGCGGGTTTAGTAGAGGACGCACGAATAGTCTTGTAGCCAGATAACCCCAGCCATCTGCATCTCGGGTTGCAGAAACGTTTCACGGCTCGGATACCAACGTTACGCGACCTAGCCTGCCAACAATCCCGCGTAACTCCCGCACAGATCGGGAACGGGATTTCTTCGAGATAAGGAATCGCAGCGGTTCGTTGAACGTCGCTTCCCGCTTTTTTCAACAGGGCCTCCAGAGGAAGGCGAAGGTTCTGGGGAGACCCCATATTGTCGATATGTACGCGACGCAATGACGGGAGTAGGCCCGGTTCCGTGGCAAGCAGAGTATCATGATACGATGGGTCGTTGTGCCCACGAATCGCACTTCGGTCGCGACCATGCAGTGCTCGAAGATGGACACAACGACAGACGCATTCGACTCGAAGAAGTTCCGCATCTCCATGACCTGGAGCTGGCAGAGTTGCAATCGTTGGAGGATACGAGGAACGAATCCCGGTGGGATTTCCAGGTGTAGCAATGGGCGCAGCTGGCGGCGAGTGTCGTGCGTGGCGTCCAGGTGGACTCCGAGAACGTAGGAGTTGAGGCTAGTGCCGCCGAACACTAAGCGCTGAACTACGGATCCGTCCGCTCTGAACGCGTCATGATCTTCGAGGAACGTCGTCAACGTGATCAAGTCGTTTTCTTGGTCCGAATCGTAAGGACGGATAAACACACTGGCATCAGAGCGCACTCGGAACTGGGAGAGGAGGCTGCAAACGACCGACCCAAGTTCTGTGATGGTCAAGTCGGTCAATCGATCAAGTAACAGGGGTTCGCGGGGTTTTCCTGACGGCGGATACTGATGGTATGTCGCCCTGCTGGGTATTTCGAGTCGGAGAACTCGCAGTGCTGGCATCGATGCAGTTGCAAGCGCAATGCGTAGCTGTTCTCCTGTTGGAATGGAGTCCCAAGGAAGTGCGGTCAACTCAAGGTTTTCCAAGCAGCCAACCAGCGAACGAAACTGCAGCGTTGTCCAATCGAAATGCCTCTGATTTATGACCAGGTGTGACGGCTGCGGAGCCGACAGGTCCAAGAGCGCTCCGAGTGCAAGACGCATCGCCCCGGCAAGTGCGGTACGGTGCGGCTTGCCATCCGAGGTGCGAGCTCGACGAGCTCAAAGTCGTGCTCAGTTCGTAAACTCTCTCCTCAATCTTCCTCGCCTTTCTCTATACGATCTTCGTCAGATATACCTATCTTGCTCGATCATACCACGAGTACGGCACCAGTCTTGGCCGTCCGACTCCTGTTATGCCAACGTACTCAAGAGGTCGCAAATACTGGAGCTGCTGACGATAAGTAACGCTGTCTATACATAGTCTGGCATTCCTCTATCCAAAACGTAAGGTGAGATATATGCGCTCTGCACATCCTGGCGCTATCTGAGACACCAGAGCGAGTAGCTTATCGCTCGCCTACGATACAACATCGTCAAACGTCTCCGATCCTCTGCAATTGCATCACGATTTGCTTGCTGCGAGACCCCCAATTCAAAGCTCCTATGACCATGAGGTACGCACCGACTCATTGCTTCACGCGACAGTATACAGCTGAATAGCAAGTAGACGCGAGGCTTCTATGCGTGTCATCCTCTATGATTAGCTCCGTGGATGGCAGTGCACGCGAAATAGCCCACCCAGGTGATACACGGACACACAGCTATCACCCAGACGCTCCCCTCCTTTGGCGCCTATTGCTGTATAAGCTATCGCCTGTATCTCATAGAGGTAGATTCCTTGCCGAGCGTTCGCCTCCGCACTCCCTTCGTCCGCGCTCAAAACAACTTTCATGGCTGATAATCCGACCTCTCGCAACACGGCTTTGCAGGAGGAGATCGACACGTTAGATCGGGTGAGTAGCTATCTTCAGAAACGCAACACCGTATGAGGTGACATACGGCTTGTGATTCAGGCTCTCGGCTCGACCCCTCGAGATGACGATACCTTTCGGACGTCCCTGCGCACGCTCAGCAAGCTATGCGGGGAACACAAACTCTTACCCACGAGCTACACGTTATCAGGACTCGTGAAAGCCAACGAACATCCGCATAGCGCTGGTGGATTCGCAGATGTATTCCGGGGAACTCACGACGGTGCACCCGTTGCCATGAAAGTGATTCGACTGCACGCGGGAGATCGGGAAACGTATATGAAGGTGCGATCTTTACCTTCACCACAGACATTGAGGACCTTCATTCACGTCGTCGTCCTGGTATTCAGGTGTTCTGCAAAGAGGCGATCGTCTGGAAACGACTGGATCATCCGAACGTCGTTCCCTTCCTCGGCGTTGCGCCAGGGTATCAAGCATGCATCGTCTCCGAATGGATGGACCACGGCGATGTCATGTCGTATCTCAAACAGCACCCGCGTGCCGATCGCGTTGAACTGGTGAGCATCATGCGTTGCGACGTACTGCGCCAACCTTACAACGCCACGCTCAGATCACGGGCATCGCATCTGGCTTGGAGTACATGCACGCGAGCGGTATCGTGCACGGGGATCTCAAAGGCGTGAGTTGACAGCCACCTCTACCGTCGATCAATGAACATCGGAACCCAGCGCAACGTCTTGGTGGACAGATCCGGGCATGCGCGTCTTGGCGACTTTGGTCTTTCCACGACGGTCCTTGGTACCGCCTCTTTGGCAGCGACCGCCGGATCGTCCGCAAACTGGGGCTCCTTCCGTTACATGGCTCCCGAGTTGAACGACAGCACGACGAATAACAAGATCTTGACTTTGAAATCCGACGTGTACGCGTTTGGAATGACCACCTGGGAGGTGAGGTGCATTCCGACGTGACCGATTCATGTTAACTGACGCTGTTCACAGATCTTCGATGGGAGACAACCATTCCACGATATCACAAGCATATTCGTGGTCCTTCGTGAAGTTCTTGACGGCAGACGACCGTCGCGCCCCCCGCACACAAAAGAGCTAGGTCTGGACGATTTCGTCTGGAGGATCGCCGTTAGCTCGTGCTGGGCAGCAGACCCATCTGAGCGACCGCAAATGTCGGAAGTACTCGGGTGCCTCGGGTATCACAAAGCTGCACGAGGGGTGATCACGAAGCTGCTGCACGAAGGTCTCTCGGAAGCCGATCGGCAAAAGCTCGATCAGCTGCTGTTTGCAGGTCAGTCGTGACGCTATGGCTTCCTACGAGCTCTGCACTGAACCACCATAGAAATAGGCGGACGTGCTATGCGCAATGTTGCTGATGCAAGAAGGCTTTTTGAGTCTCTCGATATCATGCTAAAAGAACTAACGGACTCGAACCTGCGCGAGACACATACGCCCGATATAATCATGGTTCTCGGCCTATATTCGTCGTTGCTGCCGGGCAAGAAGCTATATCCTACGCGCATCATGGAGAAACATGTTGACCACAGGCAATTTGGGATTCGCCAAGATACGGGGTGGATTATGCAGACCGGTGGTACGCGGTCAATTTGATGCGTTGTTCATATTCTGGCTTCCGACGATCGTTCCAGCAGAGCCAGCGCAGCAACACACCATGCAAGGCCATACCCTCGCCGTGTATTCTGTTTCCTTCTCTCCGGATGGCTCGCAAATCGCCTCGGGCTCCGGGGACGACACCATCCGAATTTGGAAAGCGGAGACCGGAAAGGAAATCCTGAGGCCGTTGATGGGGCACACGAACTACGTCACCTCTGTCGCATTTTCCCCAAACGGAAAGTGTCTTGCCTCGGGCTCGGTTGACAGAACCGTCCGACTGTGGGACGTGGAGACAGGGCAGCAGATCGGGCAGCCGCTCGAAGGGCATACGAACTGGGTTTCCTGTGTCGCATTCTCACCCGACGGCAACCGCATCGTCTCGTGCTCACGCGACAGGATGCTCCGACTCTGGGACGCGCAGACGGGACAGGCCATCAGCGAGCCTTTACGGGGTCACTCTGCATGGGTTCTGAGCGTCGCATTTTCACCGGATGGGAAGCACATCGCCTCTGGATCCTACGACACCACGATTCGACTCTGGGACGCCGAGACAGGCCAGCCAGTCGGGGACACGCTGCGAGGCCACGATAGCTACGTTTATTCAGTTGCATATTCCCTCGATGGCGCGCGCATCGTCTCGGGCTCCTACGACATGACGATCCGGATCTGGGACGCTCAGACAAGACAGACGGTGTTGTGGCCATTGCATGGGCACGAAAAAGGCGTCATCTCCGTGGCATGCTCGCCGGATGGCCAGTACATCGTCTCCGGCTCCGAAGACGGCAGGATCCGGATATGGGACGCACAGACGGGACAGACTGTGGCGGGGCCTTGGAAAGCTCACGGTGGCGGCTTTGGGGTGAGCTCCGTTGTGTTCTCGCCCGATGGCAAGCGCGTCGTCTCGGGGGGTTGGGACAACATGGTGAAAATATGGGATGGAGAGGTCGATTAGGCCAGCGTGGGGTGTCGGGATGGGATCGGTTTCGAGGTGCGTATCCGCTTTCGTCGTGCATGGACCTCACTGACGAGTCAATGGTAGTTGATGGTGTCGATTCGCGTCCACCGGCTAAGTGCATGAACTGGTCGTCACCCACGATACGTCATCCATACCGTTGTCATATTATCTTGGAAATTGTCGTCGGCCTGAAAGGCATTCCAGTGGCCGTTCGCGCGACTCGGTGGACGCCGTGTCATATCCAGACCTTCCAAGATGCGACACGTACCGTACATGCCGTGTATATTTGCATCGGTTCCCCGTTCTCGTCGACGCAGTACCCTTGTATATCACACGCCATGAATAGAGCGGTTGAGCCGGAGGTGACAGTGTAATATTCACGCGTCAACGAAGTACAACGGCGGGCGAACGATCGAGGTGCAAAGGGAGCAAAGTATCTCCACGTCGTCGCACATCCAAGTTCCTACTGTCCATAGAGAAAAGGCGTCCGACGGAGTGTAGTGATGTACTGAATGCAGTGCCAGTAGCACTGGCGCATTTCGGATGCTACGCTACATCGCGATTGTCATCCTCCGTTCCGTCACCATCTTCCGATCGAAGTTCACCCAGTGCGCGGAGCCCGGTGCGTGCATGGCTTGGGGACGACAAGCGGCCGAGCAGGTGCCACCGGTCGACGGTCCGGGGCGGCGCGCGAGGGAGAAATGCAGATTGATACACCTCAGCAGAACGTCGGAAGAGCCGGAAGGCGCCGCGTACTGAGCCTGGTCCCGTAGCCTTGACCTGTCGAATTCCCCAGTGACCGGAAGAACGTCGGAGAAGAGGTCGTGAGCGCATCTTCATGGGCGAATGTATTTGAACGGTCATCGCCAGTTGGAATCGACGGACGGCATGGACACCCGTCATGCTCGATCGCACGGGAGGATGGATCGAGGATGGGCGAAGAGCTGGCAAGGCCATCAGCATCGTAGAGGATCGGTACGAGCATCAGTCCATCCATTACAAGAAGGGCTTAGCCCCTCGCGCGTCTTTGGGACTGCGATTGAGACTTGCGTGGGTGCATATAGTCGATGATGTAGGTCTTTGTCCGTCCAATCGCCGGCGCAAGAGAACATCCGAAGGTGCAGAGGGAAGGTCGATGGGAGAGGAGACCTCTCAAAGCTCAGCAAAGCAAGCGGGCCACGGCAGTCGCGTATTCGCGGACGTGTCTCCGGTTCGCGAAGCCTGAGGTAGCAGAGCTGGAAGCAAGAGTTGAGCGTCGGCGCAGACCTCGGACACGCAGAGAGGGCGAGAACTTACCATAGCCTGGATTGCATGAGCAATTGGCGTTACCGAACGCTAGCTGCGTCGTCGTCGAGATACGCCGGACGTCGGAGGCTAACACGGAGATGAGCCAGATGGCGCTCGAGCGGTCGTAAACGCGAACGAATTCACTTCCGAGATTTCCGGGCGATATTGTGATCATGGCGAGTGGTCGTCAAGTCAATGCGGCGGCCGGTACATTCGCGCGACGACGCTACTGGTTGCCTTGTGCGCCGTGTCTGCAGAACAACAGGCATCAGCATCTGGAGGATGGGAAAAGGGGTAGGAGCGCACGGGTAATGCCCTTCAAACACAAGCCGCCCGACGTGACATCTCTCGAAAGCTCGAAGCAATGAATGCCCGAAACGCGGCCTCGAGCTTTGATAGTTCACGCGATGGCGGCAAGGGGAGCGCGGAGGATCCGACGATGTGGACATCCTTCAACATGGAAGTGTCGAGCCCAGAATCGAATCGCGTTACGTCAAGCGCAGCTGCATGCTGAGGTTAGATGTCTGTACCAGCACCGTGCATACAACAACGACTCACAATCAGCGATTTTTGCAGAGGCGTCGTTGTCCGCCCGGTCTATTATGTATCCGCCCTGCCTTTCGCTGTCTTTGTCGAGGAACGCCGCGCATTGGATCGCTGGCACAGATGTGAGATGGCGTCCAAAGCATCGAGATTGGTTCGTCACTCACTCCCGGCGTATGTACGAACAGAAGGTGATGAGACGCACGCAGGCCGCCGATGTAGCGTCCGCCGATGCGGAGACGTCAAGGCAAGAGCTCCGGTAGATGTCGACCACGATATTCAGGCCGTCATCAGACCCATATACCATACCTGTGGAAAAAAGAGGGAGAACAGAACGCGCCGATGACGATGTGGCGAGGGGGCGCGACATGCATGGGACATACCGAATGAGATCGCCTCGTAGCCCGACGTGATAGAACTTGTGCGCCGTTGGATCGTGCGCCTTTGGGTTTGCAGGTAACAAAGGCGATGCGGTGCCGCCGCCGGGTATTTGACAGATTTTGATGCAAGTACGTCGCTTGAGGCTGGCGCATGGGTTGCAAGGAGTCAGAGAGGCGTATTGCGGGCAGAGCGGCGAAGGCCATGAGCGGGCGCCTATACGTGAGGGGGGGGAAATCGCTCGCGCTTCACCGGGACTTGACGGTGATATCGGTTCAGGGTTTGCGTTGTGTGCGCGGAAGTGGAGGTACCTGAGCCGGCGCGGTGAGAGTGCGAGAGCGGACCTGAGCGGACTTCCGCGAGACGCGACGATGATCGTCGGGATCGTCGGTCGCGTTTGCCCACCGACCTCTCGCGCCGACTTCGACTTCGACATGGCTGCCTTTCCTTCTTAGCTCAGAGTCAGCTTCCAAACTCGAAACGTCACCTCCAATCCTGGAGCGGGCCACCTCTGTCAGCTCAGTTCAGCTCTCTTGCGACTCTCGACAACTCTCGGCTCTTCCGGCACGACCCACGACGTTTCTGAGCACGCATCCCGCATGAAACCACAAACACAGGATCCACCGGCGAGCTCGTCGTCAGCGGGGCTAGCATCTGAAAGCTTAGAATATCTCGTGAATCCTACACCGTCTTACGCTTCATGACGGCCCGAGAGGTTGCTGGTGCAGGATCTGCTGGGAGGAACGCGGAGTCCCCGAAACCTCGGCGGATGATCGTACCTGGCGCCTGCTCGAGCTGACCGCCTGAGTTTCTGGCGCTCACCAAATGCGTGCCCGCGAGTCGGACTGACTTGTTGAGAGGTGCACGGGAGCCCGGACGATCCTGCCATATCGACCGTCCGAGGCTAACTCCTTATTAGCGGCACAACGCAGGTCTCAAGTCAACTCTGGCAAGCCTCGCGACTTAGCCTAGCTGCTCACGACGAGAGTAATGTATATACGAGCTTCATGCTTACAGCCGAAAACGGTTAATGCAAGATAGGAGCCATGCTTCTGCGCATGCTCTCCCGTATAAATAACTAGGTCCAATGGCAATGCACGCACAACAGCCTACCGCACTGCCGCCATGCATTGTACAAAGGTGATACACGTGCGAACAGCCATGCTTGCCGCTTTAACCCAGACGGGCCTCTCGGCGCTAATCGCTATCGAGGACATCAACGAGGCGCAACGGTGGCCGACCCTTTGCCCCAACGCTTCCTCACCTACATCCAGAGCGACGTTACATGGAGGACAGTTCAGCGCCTCATACCGTGGACTTGCAGGCGAAGATAGACTTGTTAGACAACGTGAGTGGTTCATCGCATGGACCGCAAAGGAGCGAAACGAGGAACTCAAGATGCTCTCTAGAGCCTCGACCAGATACGTCAAACGGACGGTACGTTTCGAAGGTCCCTGCGCACGCTGAGAGAACTGTGCGGGGAAAGCGGGCTCGTACCCACCAGGTACAGGTTGTCGGGACTGGCCAGGATTGGGACCGATCCACCCTGCGCTGGCGGATTCGCCGACGTATACCGGGGGACCTACAACGGCACAGCTGTGGCTCTGAAGTTCATGCGACTGCACGTCAGGGATGGGAAATCGTTCATGAAGGTGCGTCACCTACGATGCCAGACCAAACCGTCCGCTCGGTCAACTCGGCGACTACGATCAGGTGTTTTGCAGGGAGGCTGTCGTCTGGAAACGACTGAATCACCCACATATCGTCCCCTTCATCGGCATCGATCCGTCGTACCAAGCGTGCATCGTGTCGGAATGGATGGAGCATGGCGATGTCATGTCGTATCTTGAAAACTACCCGCGTGCGAATCGCGTTGAACTTGTGAGCGTCGCGTTTTGATGCGCACCGTGTCAACCTCACGGGGCCACGTCAGATCACGGACGTTGCTCGTGGCTTGGAGTACATGCATGCCAGCGGTCTCGTCCACGGAGATCTCAAAAGTGTGAGTGGGTATCCTCCTGAACGGTCAATCAATATTCAGTCATCGGGACGCAGCGCAATGTCCTCGTTGACAGCCTTGGGTATGCGCGTCTCAGTGACTTTGGTCTCGCCACGACGGTACTTGGTACCGCCACTCTGGCACCGACTGCTGGGTCGTCAGCAAATTGGGGCTCGTTCCGTTACATGGCCCCCGAGTTGTCCGATATCGAGGAGAAGGGCAAGACGTTGACGTGGAAGTCTGACGTGTATGCGTTTGGGATGACCGCGTGGGAGGTGAGCACAGTTCAACCATCAGTCCGACATAGTTGAACCATGTAACCAAATACTCTGAACAGATCTTTGCTGAGCGGCACCCGTTCTACAATATCCCACACGAACTCGTGGTCCTACTCAAAGTTCGCGACGGCAAACGACCGGAGCGTCCTCTTCATGCACGGGCGTTAGGCCTGGACGATTTCATCTGGAGCAATGTCATCAGCTCCTGTTGGGTAGCACGCCCGTCTGAGCGACCTCGGATTTTGGAAGTACTAAATCGGCTTCAATGGTATAAAACTGCTCGACGGTTGATTGCGAAGCTGCTGGACGAAGGCCTTGCGGAGGTGGATCGTCAAGTGCTCGACGAGATGCTGTCTACAGGTTGGCCACGTTGTCATGTTCCCACAAGCTCTGTACTCAACTCGCACAGAGATGGGCAGGGCTGCTATATTCAGTAACGCTGGTTCAAGCACGCTTTCTGAGTCTCTTGAAACCATGCTAGGCGAATCAACAGAAACAAATTTGCGCGAGACGCGTGCGATTGATATGATATTGGTCCTCGGCACGATGTCTTCGTTCCTGCCAGACATGAACTTGAAGCAATATCCCGGACGCGTGATGGACAAACTTGGGCCTCACGTTGACAAGAGGCGACAGGGGATCCAGCAGGCGATGGCAAGGATGACGCAGAAATTCAATAGGCGTGGTGGTACGCGGTATTTGGATGCGTTGTGCGCGTTGTATTGACTCCATCATCAGGGCTAGCGCTGCAGCGTACGATGCGAGGCCATACCAACGAAGTGTTTTCTGTTTCCTTCTCTCCGGATGGCTCGCAAATCGCCTCGGGATCCGGGGACAAAATCATCCGAATCTGGAACGCGCACACTGGAAAGGAAATCCGCGAGCCTTTACGGGGACACACGTCCGACGTCAGCTCGGTGTCGTTTTCCCCCGATGGAAAGCGCCTTGCCTCGGCCTCAGGTGACGAGACCGTGCGACTGTGGGACGTGGAGACGGGGCAGCAGGTCGGACAGCCGCTTGAAGGGCATACACATTGGGTTTCCTGTGTCGCATTCTCACCCGACGGCGACCGCATCGTCTCGGGCTCATACGACTACACGCTCCGACTCTGGGACGCGCACACGGGACAGGCCATCGGCGAGCCTTTACGGGGTCACTCTGGCGAAGTTAACAGCGTCGCAGTTTCGCCGGATGGGAAGAACGTCGCCTCTGGATCCGACGACAGCACGATTCGACTCTGGGACGCCAAGACAGGCCAGCCAGTCGGGGACCCGCTGCGAGGCCACGACCGCTGGGTTTTGTCAGTCGCATATTCCCCCGATGGCGCGCGCATCGTCTCGGGCTCCGTAGACAATACGATCCGGATCTGGGACGCTCAGACAAGACAGACGGTGCTGGGGCCATTGCAAGGGCAAGGGCACAAATACGTGGTCACCTCCGTGGCATTCTCGCCGGATGGCCAGTACATCGTCTCCGGTTCAGACGACCGCACGATCCGGATATGGGACGCGCAGACGGGACAGACCGTGGCAGGGCCTTGGCAAGCTCACGGTCGCAGTTTTGGAGTGAGCTCCGTTGCGTTCTCGCCCGATGGCAAGCACCTCGTCTCGGGGAGTTCGGACGGTCTGGTGAAAATATGGGATGGAGAGGTCGATTAGGCCAGCGTGGGGTATCGGGATGGGATCGTTTTCGAGTTGCGTATCCGCTTTCGTCGTGCATGGACCTCCCTGACCAGTCAAAATGGTAGTTGACGGCGACGATTTGCGTCCACAGGCTAGAAGCGCATGAACTGGTCGTCACTCGCGAAACGTCATCCATACCGTTATCATATTATCTTGGAAATTGTCGACGGCCTGAAAGGCGTTCCAGGAACCGTTCGCGCGACTCAGTTGACGCCGTGTCATGTCCAGATCTTCCAAGATGCGACATGTACCGTACATGCCGTGTATACATGCCGTGTATATTTGCATCGGTTCCCCGTTCTCGTCGACGCAGTGCCCTTATGTAACATGCGCCACGGATAGAGTGGTCGATTGGGAGGCGACATCGTAACATTCATCCAACAACAAAGTACAGCGGTAGGCGAACGGTTAAGGTGTTCAGGGGGAAAGAATGACCACGTCGTCGCACATCCAAGTTCCTTCTATCCATAGAGAAAAGGCGTCCGAGCGCAGGCGATTTGACAGCTTTTGGTGCGACGATATCGAGCGAGGAGGAGGCGTATTGGAGAGGCCTAGCGCGGACGTGGCGAGGCCATGACGGGGCGGCGTGTCCGAGCTCAGATCTCTCTCGCTTCGCGGGCGGCGGCAGGCGAATCGGCCCAGAGCTCTTGAGCGCGATAGCGGTGACATATACTCCTATGACTCCTTGGTCGGTTCGGCTATTTACCTCTTCGAAAATCACGTTTGTAACGATCCTGGCTACGTCGGCATGCTGTTGTAGGCAATAGCTTTGCATAATGGGTGGCGGAGGCTCCTGCCAGTCAACAACCTCGGCGATGACATGCTTGGGCAGACTGATCAATGATCACGCAGGCCGGCCAGCGCGCATTACTGAGCTTGTTTCTGCACTGTCTCGAGAGTTACACTGTGAAGATGACCTCCTTTGCGCCCTTCTCCACCTCCACCGCCTTACCTTGAACCTTCCCGCCAGCAGTGACACCCGTGATCTGCAAGCGTTCATCGAACAGTGAAATGCTCGCAAGCCCCACCTCGCCGTCGACCACGCTCACCCTGATCTCCGCCCCTTTCCTCTCCGCACGCACTGTGCCCGCAACCTTGCCCGTCTCGCCCGTCGGGATCACGGCCTCGACCTTGGCCCCTTCTTCGAGCTCATACAACCGGGCCTCCAGCCCCTCCGACAGCTTGTAGTCCGGCCGACCAGTGTGCTCCGGGCCCAGGCAGAGGATCGTGTTGGGGCGAACCCAGACGGGGATGTCGTCCAGCGGCACCACCTCCTTGACCCACGTCGGGCCGGTGACGACGCGTTCGGGATGGAAGAAGGACGTCCATCGGCCAGCGGGGAGGTAATACTCGGATTCTTCGCCCTCCGGGACAAAGACGGGCGCCACTAGGAGCGACGAACCGAGCATGTACTGTTTGTCGAGGTAGTGCGTCGTGAGAAGAACTCGATGAACATCGCGCGTTGAACGGGCGCGCCAGTCTCGTGCGCTTTCAGAGCCTGGGTATGATGAGCAACATCGGATTAGCAGGCACTCTCTACGCGGAGCGACGACACGCACGAGGCTGTATATGTAGGGCATTAAGCGGTGTTTGACCTCCAAGTATTTCGCCATGTTGTCGGCGGCAGCTTCGATCTCGCAATCTATCCTATATTTCCTGTCGTCGGTAGATTGTCCGTATTGCGGACGCTGTCCATGAAGAGTCTCTGGACTGAGAGGCTTGCATTAATATTCTAGACGCGTCCGTCCTAGTGGGCACATAATAGTGAAGGCTCACATATCGAAGAACATCCTAAAAGCCGAGAATCAAAACAAAATCTCTAATACAGCTGTAGAGCGCAAGTTAGATATGAGCGATGGCTCCTGGTCCTTTGGATGTGGTAGCAGTTAGCACGCAAGGTGTAAACTCGCGCGGCGACATTCATCACCACGTGGCGTTGCAAGGGCATTACGCATTCGAATATTGCTCAGATTCAGACACATCAACTGAGCGTGACAAGTAGATCATGATTCAGGGATACATTACCACTAAGAGAATCCTACGCGTATACAGTACACCGGACATAAGACAGATGACAAGTCCGAAACATGGACTAATAGTATGGGTCCATGCACGCGCGTCCTACGACAGCGCGACGCACGGATAGAAAGTCTAGAAGTGGATAAATATGACAAACGGGCCAGGCGTCCAAGCAGTAGTGCATATGCGTGCCATAGGCGACGATCATGCCGACGCTCTCGCGGCACGCCTAGACGTCGGCTTCGCCTTCGTGGCGGATACCGGTGCCGCCTTCTTGGAGGATGCGGGCTTGGCTTTAGCCTTCGACGCTTTCGTCGCGGCGGTCTTGGCAGCAGCCTACGAAGACGATCAGCATCGGAGTGCTTACAGATGCACGAATACGAATCTACCTTCTTCTCGATGCTCTTCGCACTGGACGTCTTCTTCGCCGGCGCCTTCTTGGTCCCAGTGGCAGTCTTCTTCGGGGCGGCAGCCTTCTTCGCAGGTACGGTAGACGACTTGGTGGCGAGGGCTGCTCGAGCGGGCGCTTTGCTCGTCGCGGCCTTCTTCGTAGCAGTGGACTTCTTAGTGGACGAAGTCTTGGTAGCCGCGGACCTCTTCGTGGGAGCAGACTTGGCGACAGGCTTCTTCGAGGTGGTAGCAGTAGCGGGTTTCTTGGTCGCGGGCTCGTTCTGGCAAACGTTTAGGACGTAGAGCGTAAGACGGTAGGAACATTGGACTAACCTCCTTGGATGCGACGTTCTTAGGCGCGAGCTTGACCTTGCCGGAAACGCCCTTAGGGAG
Organism: Punctularia strigosozonata HHB-11173 SS5; assembly: GCF_000264995.1. NCBI lineage: Eukaryota > Fungi > Basidiomycota > Agaricomycetes > Corticiales > Punctulariaceae > Punctularia > Punctularia strigosozonata. Next base: position 837,386 of record NW_006767440.1, on the reverse strand, counting down.
AAGGAAGATGCCCACCTCGGCGCCGGATGCGATGGCGCGGTTCATGTGCGAGACGTTGGCACCGCTCATGTCGATGTTGTACTTGTCCTCAGCCCACTACGGAAGAGTGATAACCGTGGGTCAGCGGACAAATTGCAAGCTAGGAAACCGGATCGGCATACCTTCTTGATCTGGGGTCGCGAGACACCGGCGCGCTTGTCGTCGGGGTGATCGACGATGCATTCCTAGATGCGCAGGTTCGTCGATGTAGGTAGTGCAAGATACGAACATGAAAAACGAACCTTGATGAGATCCTTCCAGGATGGGTGCCCCGAAGCCTTGGCCTGCGGGGCGGGCTTCTTGGATACAGACGACTTCTTAGTAGTAGCCTTCTTGGTCGCGGCCGACTTCTTAGCGGCAGGGCTCTTCGCAGGAGAGCTCTTCTTCGAGGACGGAGCAACCTTCTCCTCGGTCTGTGAGGCGGGCTTGGGTTCGGGAGACGAGGGGGCAGACATTGCGTTGAGACGGTGAAACGAGGGGGAACGAGGATAGGGTTGGGTGAGACCTGGGGTGGCGATAAGGGTGAGCGTAGCAGGGACAGCGGGTTTGGCGGCGGCATATCGCCCCTGACGTTTTAATCCGGAGATGTTGTGGCTGTGCTATGAGGTCGCGTCCACGTCACGTGAAATGATGTCGCGTTGTTTGGCGGCACCGCCACATTGACCTTCCGAAGCTCGTATTCCCACGGCCTTTGTTGATTGAATAGTGTTTCTCACGCTTAACGGCGTCACCGGCATCCTGGCGCTGGACCCAGCCCTCGCTATTTCTTTGCGTTCTACGTTGCACACTGGAACGCTGGACTTGTTGAAATTTCAATGTCAAACGAACCATTGTGATATAGCTAGACTTCAGATCCAAGACAGAGCAATCCCGCCAACTCGAACTTCAAGTTGAAGTCCTTGTGCAAGAACTCCGATCGCTCTGGCTGGCGTATGTACCCCGTTCCCGTACTCATCAGCGCATGATGGTCAGCTTCTACACAAATGATACAACGCTGAATTCTTGACTGTACCCGCCACCAGTTTCGCGTCGTGATGTTAGCCGTCACGGACTTATGGGATGCTTGGAAATCATGGAACATATGTAAACCACACTGACCATGCTTTGCGAGGTCGCGGTGCCTACAGTTATTCGATTGAGATCATTTCTAGCTCTTTCATCCAGGGGGGAGGGGGCTTAAGTGCGTGCCCCGGCCTCGTATGGCTATCGTTCCGCGTATGTTGTCAATCGAAGGATGGCAAAACAACCTAACATCTATTGCCTTGAGCACCGCGACTATATTTTATAATCAGAGCGCTTGGGAGCTGCGTCCAAGTGCTGGTCCAAGTCCGGGTGACAACATCAACGTTGCAGCACCTTTTTCTCAATGAATGGCTTCGTCGCGCCAGCGAGCGACAAGGACACGCAGCTCGCGTGAAGTCCGATATGTTCCAGATATCGGAACAGAAAAGTATTGACTTGTCGTGATATATTCCTTCAAGCAAGTGTGAGTTGGGACAGAGAAGGATGAGCGTGGACAAACCCTGAGCGCATTTCCCGGCAGATTGTCACAGCTAAGGAAGCCTGAGGAAGTCGGCAACAGGGATCACCGCCGTCATATCTAGAGCCTCATTCGAGCCGCCGCAGGCATTTCCAAGCCCGAAAGCCTGACAGCGAAATTGTTCGACACTCAAGATGAACATGGCGAGAGCATGAGAGACGTTACCACGGCGTAGAAAACAAGAATCGTTGAAATGGTGGATAAGGGCTTGTCTTTGCCATTCCTAAGAACATAGAAGCTGATCGCCGGTGGTGTCGATGATGGTGAGATCATTGAATCCGCATATGGGCCGCGGCATACCGGAAGTCTGGCTGTTTTGGGGGGTTAGCTATAAATTGGAAGGTAGCGTAGAAGATGACTAGATTCAATCGATGTCTTCACCCTTGCGACTGTGTGCCTAGACAGTCAGCAATATACAAGGTGATGTTTAGAATTTGCTCATTGGCCTCGAGATCGCCGAGTCGGCCATCGGGGTGATGTTGGAGTGTGATGGGGGCGCTCGTGGAACTTCACGTCAGGGGAATTCGGTGCCAAAGCTGCGAAGCATCTAGAGTTCGTGGTGGAGATCGATACGCCCCCCACTAGATTATTGCAGCTAGCAGTCTGATCATACTTGACCACTCCGAGGCCATGCCACTACTAGAGTAAGAATATGTGGCGCTCCCGGACCGACGCCCAGGCAGAGTCATTCTCGACTCGACAATGTGCCATTCTCGGTATCGGACGATACACGCGCGTAAGTATGACAGCTCGTAAATCGTACACGCGCCTCGAGTAACATTCCGGAAGCAGTCGGAAGCATGCCAACCAACACTCCGCTCGTGTTCCGGACCTACATCTTGCCATTCAGCGAACAAGGCCTGAATAAAGGGCAGCAACCTCGGCTCAAACGACTCCCCATCTCGCATTTTCCTGCCGCAATTCTCGCAGGATCCTCTTGGTTTTTGCCATCGTCCACACTTCGCAATGTTGGCGCCTGTTCCGTCGCCCGCATTGCGGTCCAGTCCTCATGAAGCAGTGGTTGTCACGGTCGACCTCCCCACTGTCGACCAGCTGATGTATGTGATAACCGCTGCGGCTGTCCACAAAGCCACTGACTAATCGAATGACGCCTCGTCAGGGAGTCGTGGCTCGACATGAAGCACTGCAGCGAGAACGAACCGGGTCTTGATCTGAAGCGCAGGCAGAACGCACCCGTCGTCCAGGACCAACGCCTCACGCTCGCATGGAAGAGTGATACCGACTTTGAACTTGCGTTGGACGATCTCTTTCCGCAAGACTTCGCGTTTTTCATCGACGCACCAGGCTTCTCAGCTCAACGCCTTCACAACAATCATGAACACCAATCCAAGGTGTACTTTCCCTATGACAACAAATGAGCTCTGCTGATACATGACGGGCTAGGACACGCTTCATGGCCGGCCGCGGACCGATCTGTCGTTCGCCGTTCTCCCTCCATCGACGCTGTCATATTCCTCCTTATCGGCACGTCCCTTGAGTGAGGTTGAGCCTTTTGGATATGCAAGCACGCATAAACCCAAAAAAACCCACCGCGTTGGTCTTCTCAATCCTCGCAGATCCCATGTCGTTACGCCAGGTACATCAAGCATCGCCCAGCTTGACTTGCGGAGCCAGGAGCTTGCCCCTGGCTCTGGCAACGCCAAGCCTCTGTTAGCGCCCGGTAGCACGGTCAACCATTTCTGTTCGGGTGGTTCAAATCCTCCCCAACGGCCGGGTCCCCCTTTGAACCCTGACAGTGGCATCGCAGTGCAAGAGCCAGACGGTCTCCGCCGTTCCGGCAGATTCAAGAAGCAGGCACTGTCACCTGAAACATATACCAATCGTCGCAAGCGGAAGCTTGACGACGACTACCTCCCGACCTCGGATCTGGACGACGACGACTACGCCGCCAAGCCGAGCAAGAAGAAGGCATGCGTAAAGAAATCGAAGGTCAAGCAGACCGTCTCCCAGCGATCCAAGCCATTCTATTGCGCCAAGTGCGGAGTAGGTTTCCATCGCGCGTACGATTTTCACGTTCGGCACCTTATATCGGTAAAGCACGCCGGTAACCGGGATGGCACGGTAACGTGCGCGCGGTGTGATAGGACCTTTGCGCGCGATGATTCGTGGAGCAGGCACTTCAACAAAGGCTATTGCGAGAGGACGGCCCCGAACGTGTGATGATTCCAGTGGGTGAGTATGAAGTCGAATCTTTTGACTGTATTCTTTATGAGCGGAAATGATGGTGACCGATGTCAACAGAACGCGCCTCGAATGGACAATCGGAAGCGGGTGTCTCCCCTGTAGTTCCAGGACATTTTCCTTGTGTTGTTGGAGAATGACGATATGCCCGGCTTCGTCAGACGGCCTTCTTCCGAGTTTCACCTGCGCGCGAACGTCGATGCGCTGTAATCGCGAGTTTGTAGTGTCACTTGCAAGGTCTTAAAGACCCTGCAGTTCGGTTAGCGAACGGGTGTTAGCCAATATTTCCAGATGTCAGTATTGATCCCAAGGGATAACTTGCCTTGAGTAGCTCCAGAGAAGGCATGGCGTTGTACGCTTGTCGGCGGTCGTGTCAACGGATTATCGGGAGTGTCGAAGGTATTCGTGCTAGATCCCGCTCTTGCGGCCTCACAACTGGGCGCAAAATGTTTGGAATCGGAAACATACAGAGATGAGCGATGAGCGATGATTCGAAGTGATGACCAGCCGCCGTCGATAAGGTATCTGTACGGGATCGTGTACGGCCCACCCTAGGGTAATTAGGTCAGGTGACTCACTTCTCCGCCCACCCGTGAAGTCGCGTTGCCGTGTTCGCGGCATGTACTTACGCTTGACTACGACTGTCTTCACGCTCCAGAGTCTGCCCGGGGAGACAAGCGACTTACTATTAATTGACGGAAAACAACAGCGCGACTATGCCCGCGTAAGTGCGTCCGTATAGCGCGCAATGTCTGCCAAAGCAATGTCATCCCTGGCAACATTGGTCATTGACACCAGTCATCGGACGGAGTATCGTTCGCCAAGGCCTGCTACCGGCTCTCCTGATGTCACGACGCTGAACCGGATCGTTACCTTGGGGCTTGACTCTCAGGGTATGGAAATCTTTGATCTCCTCGATCATGTCATAGTCCCTCACAGCACTTCTGGCTCTTCGCCATGTCAATTTGCCCATCGTCCCTCGAGATTCGACCTCAATCATATCCATCCTCAAGAATTGTTGCACTCGTAATGGATATGAGCAACCGGTCTGTTGCCTGGCTATCCGAAAGTTCCAAACGTTCGCTGCATATCCTGACTGCAGCTTGGATGGTGGTGCACTTCCCATGCTGGACCTGTGCTTCAGCCTTGACTTTATCCGTCAGCTGCGACTCGACGTTCTCGAGATCGTCGATATACGCGAGCGATCGGCCAGCCGATGGGCACTAGCCATAATGAATAACCTCTTCGGTCTGGGTTATACGGCATCTAAAATGTGAGCTGAATGCTACTGCATACATTTTCCCTCCTCTGTACCAACAACGGATATTTTGGACCGGTGAAGAACACAGCCCCACCTCCCTTTTGCTACCGAGGCTAGAAAGGATACGGATCGAATTCATCTTCAGGTTTGTTGACTACGACAGCATAGACGCTCTCGGGGCTTTCTTGCAATCCAGCTAGAGTGCAGATGTGAGCTGGCGAAGAGAGGGTGGACGACATGCTTCGTTGATTATCATGGCAAAACCAACGCCTTTCGTGGGCCACAACGATTCATCGCCTGCAGCTCGTGATTTTCACGCTATCGCTACAGGTCGTGTATGACCAATGCTCTTAGAGAACTGCTATTGCACCCGGTAGTATTGCGGCCAGCTTAGACCGTGAAGTACGACTTGATGTGTTACATGACAATGTTCAACACACTGAGAACGACTTCGATGCGCAGAAACGCGGAGCCATTCACTCGTCATCCTCCTCCTCCTCCTCCTCCTCCTCCTTGGTGGGCTCCATTGGTGGTGGCGCCTCTTCGAACTCCATGTACTCTGGCTCGGCGCCCGCGGTATGACCATCACGCTCGTCGTCCTCGCTCTCTACGCCGTCCCGTACCTCTACGCCCGATGACGCGCTCGCCGCGGGTGAGTATGGCCTGAGGCTCGCGCCTCTGTCCATGTCCGGATCCAAGTCGGGACTGTACGTCCTACTCCGCATCAGCGCCGGATCGGGGGTCACGGCGGGCGAGTAGTACACGCCAGCCGTGTCCGGCGTCCCTGCTGCGTCCGGGTCGGTATCCATGTAGGGCGTCGCGGACTGCCTCAGCGGGCTGCCGCCTGGCACGCTCAGCAAGTCGTCCTTCGGATGCGCTTGCTGTGCGAGCTTGGCCTTTTTGCGCGCGGCAGCTTGCGCACGTCGCTTCGCGAGCCGTTGTTGGCGCTTCTCCTCCGCCTCGTTGTCCAACGGAGGCTTCGTCGTGGCAGGGAGCGCGGGGAGGGGGGACGGGGACGGGTCGTCAACGTTGTCGTCGGCGAGCGCCGCGCGCGCGCGTGCTTCCTCTTCGTCGTCGAGGGCCCATTGTTCGGCCATGTACTCGGGATAACGCTCGCAGAGCGGGCGCCAGGTGCGCTGCGTGGAAGGCTTGATGTCCGCGTCCACGTCCATCTTCAGCTGCGACTTGTCGTCCTCCCCCTCCCCTTGTCGTTTCCGCTCGTGCTCGGCGAGCACGGCATCGACATCATCCGGTGGAGGATACTCAAAGTCCGGACCGGGGTTCAACCGCACCCGGGCATCGTTGAACAGCGACAGAGTCGGGTAGTATCCAAGCGTGCCGTCGTCGAACGGATTGGGAGCGTGCTCGTGATGCGTGCCGCCGTCTCGCTTCTTCCTGTGACGCTGTGCCGCGGCGGCGTCGTTCGGGGCACGGAGCGGTAAGTAGTCGTACAGGTCGCGGAACGCTACGCCCTGACACACGCCATTCACGAAGAAGGCAAGGCAGGAGTCCGGGCCGAGCGTTGGGAGCGGGCGCAGCTCGGGCTGCGCTTTCTTAGCAGATGCAGCAGCAGCACGTGCGTTCGACATATTCTTGACGGTCGCGCCTGACTTCTTGGATGGCGCGGAGGGGAGCGACGCGGAGGCGGATGGCTTGGCGGATTGCGCCTCCATGAGCGAAATCATTTCTTTCGACGCCTGGTACTCGAGCGTCTCGAAGTACTCCTGGCCCTTGAAGTCGATTGGGATGCGGTTGCGGCGGATGTTCGCCGGGTCGTGCGGGTCAGGAACCTCCTTCCCGCCGCGCGTCCGGACTGTACCAGGCGTGCGCCGCGGCGGGAGCGCGATGTACATCCCGACGGTGTCGCCGGAGCGGAAGGGCGCGCCATATGGGCGCGGGCGGGAGAGGGTCACCTTCTCGCCCGTCTTGTCACGGTAGGCGTACGAGTAGCCGTCGACGCCGACGGGCGCGTTGAGCGGCGCCTCACGTCGGCTCCAGCCGAGGCGGACGTGTGCGCCCTCTGCACGCGCGCCGGGTTCACCACCGCCCTTCTCGATCTTGACCTCAAAGTACCAGCGGCCCTCGCGAACGGGCGCGTTGCCCCGCGCGGAGCGGAAGCCTTTGTCGCCGAGGAGGCGCAGGCCGGAGCGCGAGACTTTGAGGAAGGGAGAGCGGTCCTCCCATGAGATGCGGTAGGAGCAGGGGAGGGATTCAATGGTGCGGCAGGTGAGGATGGCGCCGGGCGAGTTGACACCGGCGGGGTAGTATCGGAAGCGAAGGGAGTTGTGAGGGATGCCGTCGGTGGTATAGAAAAGCGGGTCATCGTCTGGGTCAGCGGAGCTGGAGGAGGGGGAGCGCGAGCGCGGGGTGGACGTGGATGCCAAGGGCTGGTTCAGGGCTGGAAGGAAAATCGGGTAGCGCGAGATGGTGCGACGTTCACGTGTGGAGAGGTCGGATCGGTCGGAGATGATGGTGGTGGTTGGCGCAGGGGTGCTACCCTCTGGGGGAGGAGTAGAGGCCGTGCTGGTGCTTGCTTGCGCGGGCGCTTGTTTGCGCTTGCGGCCTGTAGGAGCAGAACCTGGGGGCGGCGGCGTCGGGGCGGGAGTAAGTCCAGCAAAGGGAGGCGGCGTGTCGGTGGCCAGCATTGTCGCGGTTACGAGGGGCAGTGGAGTGAATACCCTGAATTTCAAGTTGTGTTCGTCGAGGATGAGACAAGATCCTTGAATTCTTCGAAGCTGAGTGCACGCTCGCCCGCGCGCGGTGGATTCTGTCTAGCACACTTCGTCGTCGTTCGTGACAAACAATGAGCCTATGAGACCTTTCAAAGCATGTGAGCAAACGAGCAGGCTCTGGCAATCCAAGAGTTACTGATCGCAGTGGTGATCGTCGTCGTCAGAAAACACGTTCACCTCGTTGGTGGCCGCGTCAACTTCGTCCTTCTCCTCATCCTCGATAACCTCCATCATGTCGGGCGGCTTACACTCGCTCGCGACGATCATCAAGCGGTACGGCGACAATCATGATATGCGTCGCACACGATCTCTGAATATTGTGCAGGTTGGAAGCCGCAACGTCGCGCCTCGAGGACCTCGCCGTCGCCCAGGCCTCCTCCACTGTCGCCCGTTCGTCCGATGAGTTCCGCGACGAGCCTAACCCGAACGCACCCCCGGCGCCAGTACCGCCCCCGCACTCCTCTCAGCCTCAGGCTGCCGTGGCGCCCGCGCCGGACCCGCCCGCGGTCGCCGCGTACGACGAGCAGGTTCTCGACGCGCACGTCCAGCCCTTCGCCCGCCTTACGCGCGAGTACTTCCCTGGTTCGCCCCTTGCGGAGCAGGCCGACCTCGTCGAGGCGCTCTTCCGCGAGCTCCGGGGCCTGATCGCGCTTGCGGCAGCGTGCCAGCGCCCGGCAGACGCGGCCACGCTCCAACCGCTCCTGCGCCCGCTTGCGGAGAGCATGCAGGCTGTCGAGCACGTCAAGGAGGCCAACTTCAAGAATCGCGAGTTCGCGTTGCACTTCACAGTGCTCTCTGACGGGACGCAGGCGATGCAATGGGTCATGGTGCGTGACATGAAACGTTGATCCTCTTTTTTTACCGTTTACTTCCTACTGGAGTGCTGGCAGCTAACACTCGGGTCCTAAATGTAGGAGACGAAGCCTGCGCCGTATATCCAAGAGATGATCAACGCGTCCAAGTACTCCGGCGACAAAATCTTGCGCGAGCACAAGGACAAGGAACCTAAGCACGGCGAGTGGGTGCGTGCGTTCTTTGCGTCGCTTGATGCACTGCGGAAATACGTGGCCGAGCATCACACCACCGGGCTCAGCTGGAATCCCAAGGTTCGTCAGCCCGCATATATCGTTCACTTCATGCTTCCTAGCCTCTAATCATGCATCATTCATTTAGGGCATACTTGTGAACCAGTATAAGGCACCCTCCTCCGCCTCCGCCTCTTCCGCATCAGGTGCTCCAGCCCCGCCTCCACCACCTCCACCTCCTGGCCCTCCTCCACCACCGGCCCCGCCAGCACCCTCGACCTCATCCGCGCCCGCCCCCGCGGGTGGCATCGGTGCCGTCTTCGCCGACCTCAATCGCGGCGAGGAGGTCACCAAGGGCCTGCGCAAGGTCGACAAGTCGGAAATGACGCACAAGAACCCGGCGCTGCGGGCGGTATCGACCGTGCCCGCCGAGGTCGCTCCAGCCCCCGGCAAGCGACCGCCGCTGCCGAAGAAGCCGACCAAGCCTGCGAGCCTGCAGGGCAAGAAGCCGGCCAAGCTCGCGCTCGAGGGGAACAAGTGGATGATCGTGCGTTTACCCAATCTCTTTCTGCGTTGGATACGATCAGATGCCTGACAACGGGATTTTCAAACAGGAATACCAGGAGAATGAGCACGGGCTGACGGTCGAGGATACCGAGAGGTCGCAGACGGTCAACCTCTTCGGGTGCAAGAACGCGACGGTCGTGATCAAGGGCAAATGTAATGCCGTCACGCTCGGTGCGTCTCTACCTGTCAACGTCCATCGCGGATCCTCATTGCGTTTCTTCCAGTCCAATGCACCAAGACGAGCGTGCTCGTCGACTCGGTCATCTCCTCCATCTCGGTCACCTCCTCGCCCTCCTTCACGCTCCAGATCACGGGCTCCGCGCCGACGATCCAGCTCGACTCGACCGACTCTGGCCAGATCTACCTCTCCAAGGCGTGCGCGGACACGATCGAGATTTTCAGCGCGAAGTGCAGCGCGATCAACGTGAGCTTGCCGGTTGAGGGCGAGGAGGAGGGCGTGTTTGAGGAGCGGGCGATGCCCGAGATGTTGCGCACGGTAGTGCAGAAGGGCCAGCTGGTGACGAGCATCGTAGAGCACGCGGGGTAGGGGTTTTCTATGTTCGAGATGGGTACGAGAGATCCGAACCGGTGGACACATGAGGTGTTGAATTTACATGGAACTATTGGGAGACATGTGCATCGAACGGAATATATATCCAACCCAGATTCATGTTCCATTTCACAACTCCGTCAAAGTCATTGAAGCCGCCGCGGACCTGAAGAACCATCAGACGCCTGATACTTACCATGACAGCATGTTTTTCCTTACCGTTACCAACCTGTGAGATGCCTAATCCGAGCTATAATAGCTTGGACTCCTATCCTCAAGGGTAGTAGTAATACAATTCACTTGACGCATCCGAGTCGTCCTCCGAGTCCGAGTCGTAGTCCGAGTCCAGCTCCGACTTCGGCACGTACGAGTTAATCGACTCAAGATCTGAGTCATCCAAGTTTGAATCATAGTTTTCTTCCACACAGAGCGCGACGTCGATGCGCTCGTTTGCATCTGCAGGTTCAGACGTCCCGTTGATGTTGGAGTCAGCGTGCCGTGCCTCCATAAGGCGGCGCATGCTATCCGCAGTTCCCTGCCAGAAGGAGGAAGACTTCTTGATGCGTACAAACTGTAGCGCCGGAAGAAGATCATAACGACTGACGTGCTCGTTGGTTGGTTGTTTTCTTCGATAGAGGTCAGGTAACAATTGACGGCATACTCTGGCGGCAATGTGGAGTCGGGTTGCAGATTTGCATGGGGCTAGAAAAGATGCGGGGGCGATATCATGCGTTGTGCTGGCCCAATACCGCTGCAAAACAACGACTTCAAGCTCGTCGAGTCGCAATTGACGCACGAGGTAGCGAAGGGTGCGTTGTCCAGCTGCAGGGTCACTGATGCGTAGCAAGGGAAGGGATGAGGTTTTGGTGCTGGAGTGCGCGGTCAACGACCATGGTCCGTCCAGGGATAGACGGCGGATGGAGGACTCATCGCCGTGACGCGTGCAATGACCTTCAAGGAACTCCAATACCGGTGCTAGTTTCATATTGTATGGCTTCAGCGAGATGCATGCGGTAGAGGGGACCCTAATGCGACGAAGGATTCGGCAGATCCACGATCCTGAGCCACGCAAGTCCAAGGTAGTGAGGTGGCTGAGCATTATTATGTCGCCGCGAAACTTCCCCGGCTTTTTCTGAGCGCAATCGGACACCACCAGCACGAGTTTCTGCAGCGAGGGCATAGCTCGCAAAGCAGAAGCTACCCGTGCTCCGCTAGGCAACGTACTTCCAGGGATGCGCCATAATTCGAGGATGGTCAAGCTTTGGACAAGAGAAGTACAACACAGCATCTTCCAGTGGAAAAGAGTTCGTTTTATCCGTAAATGACGAAGGTGGGGAGCATGCAGGCCCAAAAAGTCCGCCGGTAAACAGGTTTCACTGAGGTGAATGTGACACGATGCCATAACCGGGGCAGGACGCCTGAGCTCTTCAAGGATAGTGTACCCCTTATCGCCGTACAGGTCGAGCGCACCGATACGGTGCAGGTTCGAGAGAAGTTTTTTAGGATCACCGTTGCGTTGCACGTCGATCTCCACGTCCAAGAGCGTGTTCTTCGACCTTGAGATAAAGGTACCAATCATCTGCTTCGACCTGAGATTCGGGATCACAGACCAGACCTTGGCAATTTCAATCCCAATGTGCCGCCAGTATCGGCAAACCGACATAAATCTGTGGCCGTGAAACAAGAAACCAGCGGAACGTCGTGCGGAACTCGGAATGGAGATGAGGCAGAAAATCTCGCTGATGACATCCAGGGGAAGCCGGAAGATAGGCGCCAGCTGATTGCGGCGCTCGCGGAGCATCCGGACTTTTTGGTGCAAGGAATCTATCAGCTCGTATATGGCTTGAACTTCGTGGTCGATACTATCCTGCGTGTCGTTTACCGACTGAGACGAGCTACTACACAGGCGTTTTGCAAGTACGTTGAGCCAAGGACGTGGAGCAGCGCCCTGGGAGCAACAAGAACCTAAACACTCACGTATCCATGATCATTACTAGAGTAATGGCAGGTTCTTGTGGGCTTGGTGTTGGTGGACGACCTTCGTGTGGCGCGCCTGCGATAGGGAGAGCGTTTCCACGCCTCAACGCAGTCACACCTACGAGCACGTGATGAATTTCTGCCTACCTCTCCGTCGTTCTCCTCCTACGTTGGCTCAAAACTCAAAGGTATACTTGTAGAATCTGTCGCTTGACCCGCCTCTACCGCTCGCTTAGTAACTACCTGATACATCATCTGCAAGAAAGTACTGTATATCAACTATGACCTCGCCGACTTCGAATGGTAGCGGACCCAGTAATTTCCCTGGCATACCGGCGGATGCCACGAGTGCCAGTGGGGCGCCTTATGCACCGAGCAGTAGCTCAGCACTATCTTTGAACGGAGCCAACGGGTACAATCAGTGAGTTGCTAGTCAGTGCTTTGCTCGTTTCCGGAGGACCCAAGTCGCGTCCTCGCGTTATGGGTTATGGTCAAAGCGTCACGGTCATATGGCTGATCGGCCCTCCCTTGTCTCTGTTCAGAAACCCGCAAGCTCGTATGAATGAGGAAATCGTAAACCACCTGTATCACGCTGGGTTTCAAAACGGGGTCAGTGCGCTGCTATGTATCATCTTGTGTCAGGCACCGATCCTCTTTCCAGCTGTGGGCAGATACCGTTCTCGTGAGTAACCCTGTACATCTTGCTGTGCTCATTATAAGAACTTTCGGATCCAGCATGCACATCACACTGCGTATCGCCTGCACGCGATCATCTTGTCGCGTTCTCCTTATCTCGCACACTTGATGTCTACCTCACCTCAAAACGGCGGGCAGAGGACTATCTATTTGAACCTTGAACATGAACCGGAAGTAACCGTAGAGGTGCGTGGTTGTCTCTTTTCGGCGCGCGCGAGCTTCATGTGCGATCCTAACGGCATCCCATTCTCAGGGCCTCGCGATCGGTATATCTCCCGGCTTCAATCGTCATACCTCTCTCAACGCTGACCACCGTGCTCAGCGCTCGGCTACCTCTATTCGCCGATCTCCTTCAATCTCGTCCGAGCAGAGAACGCAAGGGGCGTGCTCGCCGCTGGGTGCCTCCTGGGCGGCGTCGAAGAACTCTGCACCTACGCGTACGAGGCATGCAGACAATCCATCACCGTCGAAACTATCGATAGCTGGCTAGCCTTCAGCGACCTAGGCCCAACTCCTTCGTCGGCATTATCATCGCCATCAACGCCGACCATGGACCTCACGCCGCACCCGCAACTACCCCCAACGATATTCGGACTGTACGCGCACCGGTTGAGGGACGATGTCTTCAACTTCCTCGTGGTACAGCTTCCGCAGATCCTGGGCGTTAACCCCGGCACCGGTGCGTCGCCCAACGCGGACGGGCGAGCTACACTATTGCAGATTTACGCTCGCGTTCCCTTCGACTTATTCAAGGCTGCGGTTGAGTCGCCGACCTTCCAAATCGGTCCGCTCTTTATGCCACATCCCGATCAGAAATTGCCGGCTCACGAGATGAATGAATGACAGGATCCGACCAGGCACGGTTCAAGTTTGCGAAGGAGGCAATCGAGTTTCGCAAGAAGGGCGTTGCGCGAGGGTCAGGCGCAGAGGAAACCGTCGTGCTCGCCTTTGGCGGTGGTCACGATGGGGGCAGCGCGGTACACGTTACCCGCAAGCTGCGCAAACGTCCGTTGTGGAAGGTGAACGCGTAAATAGCTGTGATGGAATACTTTGCTGTATCCTAGGCGCTGTGTTCACACTTCGCACAATGGTCGCTGCTGTATCACGTCGGGGCCGGCGTTCGCTGACCTTTCGATGCGCGATGTTCGCGCTCCGATCTCGACAAGGTGCTGTGGCATTGATGAACCGGCCCATATCTCGACCGTGCGCCGGGCACCGCCGTTCGAATTCGGAGATTTTCTGGCTAAGCAGGCTCCCACGACAGAGGCCGAGGCGGGGCCAAAAGGCCCAGCAGAAGATTGCTGGGGATATCCGTCGTCGATGCGAATGTTCGAAGACGCGTGCATGTGCTCTTCGCTCCCGCTTTGGACGTCAAGATAGGGTATATTCCACCGATAATCCAGATAATGGTATTCAAGCCCTAAGGCAGCCCGCGATGGTGGTGGTATTTTCTCTAAGAAAAGCAGCCCTTTGGCGGCCAACATTCGTGCAATGTTGAAGAAACCGGAATTCGCCTGGAATTTCACAGGCACTCAATTTAGCCAGCTGTCAAATATAACCATACGAGGTATAGTGGAAGGATTAGCCTACCCGGCGCGAAGCCTCTTCGGATGGAGATCGCCATCGTTCCTACTCACCTGCGACATTCGTACTTGCTCGGTATTTACTGAGCGTCGAGCGCAGCGTTCATGCCCGTTGCTCGCATGCAGAGGGGATCTGTAACCGGCAGTGGCAATCTTTCCCAGGGGCAGCGCCGGTTGCCGGGATAATAAACTGGGCAAGTAGGCGCCTCACATCATCAGCGATTTGCCATTCACGAATGCTCTCCTTCTCTCTCGCATCTCGACCCACCGCCGCGCCATGAGCAACGACATCTACTATACGCTCTTTTTTACTGGTCGCGATGATCCTAGGGAAGGCGTTGTCATCATCGGGGAAGACACCAAGCATGTGTGCTTTGAATTCAAGACGCCGCCGGTGTCCACGTCGCCCCTCCCGCCCAGGACCACGGTAAGGCACCGATAAAGATATATAGCTTTCCGATCTGCCTTTGCGATCCCCCATGATGCCCCTTATAGCTAATCAATATATATCTAGATTTATCGCAACGAGACTCAGGTCGTCGGCTGGTTTGACTGGATTACAACCCCACAGCTGGTCACACTATTGGGACAGCAGATGCATGTATGCATCTACACCCGACATCTAAGGCTCCCCGCTGATGCGCACGCTCCGTAGATGGCGAGTCTCCTGCAGCAGGGGACCACTCCGAGGTAATACTGTCCAGCATTCAACTGATCTAAACGCTGATGCCTCGACCCCGATAGCGCCCGTGCGTTCTACTCTGCTGATGCATTCCACACGCATTTTGAGTGGCGGAAGAATGAGCAGAGGCCGACCGATTACGACGTGGGTGCTGCCTCCTCCTCGGCGAGCGGTCCACGCCAACGACAAATCCTACTAATATAGCTGTACATGCTGCCGGGCTACATGCAGCCCGGACACCGAGTTGCGATGTTTCGCCGCCAGATACAAAACACCCCCGTCGGACCGTCGCATGCGGCATTCTTCTACACATTTGACAACGACCTCTGGCTCCTTGAGGCACTCGCCGCCTTGTCGCTGAACAGGTGGCTGGACAGTATACAGGGTTATTGAGGTTCTCGACGCGATTGGCAGTGTCTCTGCATCTACACGAGGCGTTTATCTAACCCGTCGGCACAGTCAGGCGTGGGGTTTCATCAAGAGGGATTTTGACGGGCACAGGATTACGCAGAGTTCGCCTACCGGAGGTACATCCCCTCCTAGGCGCTCGCTTTTATTTACAGCACGTATCACATGCACATGTCATCGTTTTGTACCATGCTTTCCATTCGTACCGCATCTTCATGGGACTATGTATTATGTACGGGGGGTGCTTATGACGAAAGCTACTGTATCCTACGAGTTGATAGGGGGCATACGGAGGAGAGGTCAATAATATGAATAGCGATGAGAGAAACATTACGACTGCGCATCCAGGCTACCAAGCATTCGATCCAGTCTTTCCTCGACGGTCCAATGCTGAGAACTATCGGAGTGCAGGGAAGAGGACGCCACTGATTGTCCCCTTGCCGACGTAGGCATGATGTTGAATGACCCCGAATCGACGCCTTGGGACATCTTCTCGATAAGTCGGGCTATCTGGGTGGGTGAACTGTAGAAGACCTGTGGAAGGGGACCATGAATGAGCATCCGCTGCGCAAAGAACCCCAATATTAAAGTCGCGTGGTCGGCTGGTGACGTACTTTGGTTTCGGGACGGTTGGCGGGCCCCTTCTTGCTCTTGCGGGATAAATACGAAGCGTTGCTGTCTTTGGAGCCTGTACGCGCGTGCTCCTTAAAGAATAGCTGCACGCCCTCGCTGCTGTCGTGGAGCGAGTACTCCGAGGCAAAGCTGAGACGGTCGCCGTAGAAGCCCTCATCACCATCATCGTCGCGTAATCCATTCACAATTGACCTGGAGATAGATAGTCAGCGGACATCGGGTCTCATAGGACCACCGCATGACATACCAAATCGTCTCTCCATTCGCCAACTCGATAACTTCCAGCGCGGGCCGATTGCCCTGATTATCTGATGGGTCAGAATCCAATTTGCCGTTCCCCCCTTCTTGCCCATCACTCGTCACACCGCCATCGCCGGCATACATATCGTAACTGATCAAAGCATGTCAGCACAGCGCAATACAAAGCAAGGGTCTCTGCCCTGCTTACAGCGAATCATATGTCGAGCTGGAATGTTCTAGAGTTCCTGCAGGCGCCGACATCGGTACAGTGAGATTATCCGACGGTCGTGTAAACGGCGTGGGCAGATGCGGGACGGGAGGCGAAGCTTCCTTGGAGAATCGACGTAACCCACCAGAACGTGGGGGTGGCGGGGTCGGTACACGATCGTGCACAGAACGGCTGGAGTACGTGGAGCCCGCGCTCGCCCTCCGAGACTTCCGCGCCGAGTTTTTGCGCGATAGTGAACCTAAGTCGAGACCTGCCGCCTTCACGTCGGACGGGAATATCAGTGTCCGCCTCACGATCGTGCTTCTCGTCGCGTTCGCCATGCTTTCCCGCCCTTTGCGGGTCTCCAAGGACCGTAGGGCTGATGGTTGCTTCACGGTCGGTTCATCGACGGCAACAGGGCGGATAGTCGCAGAGCGCGATATCGGTGACTGAGAACCCCGGATACCCAAGCCTTCGAGGGAGGCGCCAGACTTGGAGGCGTATAGATCCGCGGACGCTCCCTCAGTGGCTACCGTGGACCGCGGGGAAAATCCGTCCAGACTGGAACGCGTGTCGGCTGTGGTGGGACGCGAATAGGAGGTCTCGAGACTCGGCCGGCCTTCCGACGGTGCTGGCGAGTAGTTCCCAAGGTTCGACTCTCTGGTGTCGGCCCGGCGATGCCTAGAGCTGTTCAGCGCGGAGTTGTTCCGCGAGAGCATGGTCCAGGCGGTCGAGCGCGAGGACTTCGACCCGGAGCGGGCGAGCAATTCATTCAAGGCTGCCTGGTCTACCCCAAGGTTCGAAGCGGCATCAAAGAGCTGCTTGAGCGCGGTCTCATCGGCTTGGGAAACCGAATCATGTGACTCAATGCCCGTCTCGGTATCTGACGCAGGCGCTTTCGACGGGACAGGAGGAGGCGAAGATTGTGCGGACTCAAATGTCGCGGATTGGACCGAAACAGGCGAGCGGGCATCGGGCGGACCATTGATCTGCTGAAACGCGTAACTGGCTGATTGGGAGGACTGAGGGGATTGGGCGGCCAGCGAGGATGCACCGGGGGTGCTCGGGAAATTGCTGCTTCCAAACGCAGGAGCGGATCGTGCTTCATGCAGAGGGACGGGGATAGGCTGAGAAGACGGCCACGCCGCCGAAGATGACGGAGTGCCAAGCGGCAGAGGAGCTGGAGGTTGACGGCGTTCGGCCTGAGACGTAGGTTCTCCTGGCCTATGTTTGCGGAACCGGGACATGAAGCCTTTCAGCCCAGGCCCAGCCGATGCTGGAGGACTGGGCACGGTCGGCTTGCTGCCGTTGCCAGATTCCGTCGTCGCGCTCGCGGGAGGAGGGTGGAAGCGGATGCTCGGGCTGGCGGCCTCCTGCTGTCGAAGGGGCGGCGCGGAGGCGGGCGGGCTGTGCAGATCGTGGCTATCGTGCGCCGCACCGTCGGGCGGCAGGAGCGCGTTTTTGGACCGCAGCGTGCCGCGGAGGTTTCGGAACCGCTGGCCGACCGACTTTTTCGCCGCGACCGTCGCCTGCTGCTGCATGGTCGAGTTCACCGACGGCGAGCGCAGCGGGATCGTGTCCACGCTCGTCGACGCGAACTCGAGCCTCGGCGTCGAGATTTGGTTCGGATTGATGCGCTTGCGCGCGGGCGGCTCGCGCGCGCCGGCCTCGGCGAGCTTGGAGTTCGAGGGCGACTTGCGGAGCGCGGCCATGGCTGCCTCGGCGCGAAGCTGGACCTGGTACGCGAGCTCCGCGTTGACGGTCGGACTAAGGGACGGCGTGGTGGGAGCGGGAGAGACGCCGTGCGAGGAAGGCGTGAGCGAGGGCGTACTGGGCGGTGCCTCTGCGGCATGGGTCGCATTCTCTGGCAGCTGAGGAGATCGGGGCGACAGAACGTCAGGAGAGACAACGGTCTCGGAGGAAGGTGCGAAGGTGGATGTGGGAGGCTCCGAAGAGCTCAGCGAGCTCGACAGGCTCCCGATCCCACTCGATGGGCCGAACAGCGCATCCGCCAGGTCCCGTTCTCGCCGTTCCGGGCTGGAGAGATGCGGCGGCGACGGGGTGAGCTTGGGCTCCGTGGGCGATTGCACGATGACCGAGGCCGAGGGCGGCGCGCTCTCCGGCAGTGTCCGCGTTTTGGCGCGGGGCGACTCGATGTCGTCGATGACCGAGTCCAGGAGACCCTTCGCCTTCGAAAGCTTGTCGTTGGCAGGAGTCGGCGAAGATGGCGCCGGTGCTGGCGCGGGCTGGACGATAGGCTGCGCTTGGGTCGGAGGGGGAGGGCTCGCAATGCGCGGAGGAGGGCTTGCGATACGGTCCGGACTCGCCACCTGCGTGAAGCATCACCGATCAGCCATCCGAGCCGCACGCACCAAGCCCACGCGAAAGTACGAGCCACATACCCTGAAAGACTGCGACACGCTCGGCCTTCTCCGCCTCAACGACGGCGGCCGCCCACTGATGCCCGACGCTCCCGCCCCCGCTTCCTGACTCGGGTTCTCCTTCGCCTTGGCGGCCGCGACAAGCTTGTCCTGAATCGCGACAAAATCCGCGCGGCTCATGCCCGCGACCTGACGCACGACCTCCTCCGCCTCGTCGTAGTCGTCCGGTGACGTTCCCGGCGTCGGCAGCTCGTGCCACGCGGCCGGGCGCGGATCCGCGCCGAAGAAAAGCGCGTCGAGGTCGCGCCGGCGCTCGGTGGCGCCGTCGTCCGAATGGTAGGAGGAGCCGACGGAGTCGAGCGAGGAACGCGACGAGCCCGCGTGCGGGGACAGCGCGTGGCTCGCGGGCCCGAAGCTGAGCGAAAACGGCGACGCGGGTGCGGCGTCGTAGTCATCCGCCAGGCGCGCGCCGTTCGCGTGCCCGTGCACGGTAGGCGACGCCGAGCGCGCGTTTCCGTTGCCGTTAACGTGGCCGTACGAGCTTGCGGAGGTGGTGGTCGAGCTCGACGGGTTCGAGCGATGCGTCGCGTCCTGGGTCGGCGTCGGCGAGTACAGCGCGCGGTTGGGGGCCGCGACGGGCGAGCCAAGTTCCATCCTGGACACGTTCGATGCTCGGCTCTCTTGCCTCTCGTGTCTTGACGCGACCGTCTCCACAGCCGCAGCCGCAGCGGTCGTCATGCCGCCCAGGCCCAGGCCGCCACCCCTGGCACCGTCGATCGCGGGCGAGTCTGGTAATGCGGGAGAACGCAGTGAGCGCGTGAGCGAGCCCGCGCGCGCGAGGAGGTCCCCGTCGTCTCGCCTGAGCCCCATCGTGGGGGAATCCGGCAGAGGGGGCGAACGCAGGGAGCGCGAGCGGTCAAGCACGGCGTGCACGTCCGAGCTCGCGATGTTGCTCGCCCAGCTCGCGTTCCGACTATGCCCCGCCCCTCCGTTGTTATTGTTGTTGTTGTTGTGGGGCGTGGCAGTGTCCCCGGAGGATGACTTGGAGAGCTGCCAGGTGATGTTAGAGGGCGTGGTCGGACGCGATATTTGGGAGCCTGGTGTGGTCGGGCGCGAGGGCGGCTGGATGGGCGCACGAGATAGGGGCGAGGTAGGGCGCTGGCGCGACGATAGGATGGAGGGCGTAGGGGAGGAGAGATCGCGGCTTGCGGTGTATGCGTGGGATGAGGCAGTGGACGTAGACGGCGAGGGACCATGGTCGGGAGTGAAGCGCCCGTTGGTGCTGCGTGCAAGGAACGATTGGGTGTAGAGGTTGGACGCGGAGGAAGACGGAGAGTGGTGTTGATACCGTGCGCGCGTGCTGGTGGTGGTCGTAGAAGAGGCGACGCCGATGGGAAGCGCGGCGGCGGTGATGGCTGCCCGGCTCACGGCCTGGGGCGAACGCGGGCGCGGTGTCGTCGAGTGTGGGCGGTTGAAGCCCTCAGACTCCGTGCTGTTGGTGGCGGGGGAGGTGGGTTGGGGTGTGAACGTGGTCTCGCGTGGTGTCATGGGACGCGGCATGCCCGGGATGTAGCCCGGCAGGCGCGGCGTCGGTGAGCTCGAGCCCGAGTGCGCGTTTGGCGGAGAGGGCGTTTTGGGCGCCGCGACGGAATCGTCGTCCTCGGCGTGCGCGGGTACGTCCGGCGAGATGGCGAGCGCTTGGCCAGGTTCGTAGGCGGAAGCGGCGTCCGTCTGGATGGGAAAGTGGCGGTGAGTATGGGGAGTGCAAGGGCGACGAAACGCAAGCACAGAATGGTGTCAGTGAAGAGAAGGGGGAGGGGACGAGGGGAAAGAGGAGAGAGAGTGCACGTACGGCATACTGAGCAGCAGGCTGCTGTGCAGGCCTCGAGTCGTAGAGGGCAGGCGTCGCAGAAGCCGCGTCGGTCTATATATCCATAAAAAGACATATCAGCATCCGCAATACAGTGATATATGAACCGGGCCCCAAGACGCATCTGAATCCGAAACAAAACATACGAATAACACATGAAACGAAGAAGAGAGGGCAAGAAGGTACGTGGTGGTGGACGGGTTGCAAACAAAGATGGATGGTGATCGAGGTTAAAAGAGGGGGCATACGCACGGAAAGCGGCTGCGGCTGCGTTTGCGCGGGACGCGACGTCGACGCGCGGACCGGCGTGCGCGGCATCACGATCTCGTCCTCCGCCTCCTCCTCCATCTCGGCCAGCACGGCGTCGAGCGAGAGCGAGACCCGCCTGAGGTCAGCCGGGCTGAACGTGCGCGACATCCGGAAGCCCTCCCTCCCGCTCGCACTCTCTCTCCCTTCTCTCCCACTTCCGCTGTGGCTCCCGCTGGTGCTGTTGCTCCTGGAAGGCGGCGTGCGGTCGGCGTAGGAGCGCAGCTGGTCCGCGAGCGACGCGGAGAGCGAGGAGGAAGAGGTGAGGTTGAATTCGGAGGTGAGGTTGGGCGTGGAGGGTGCACTGGCGCCGGGTGTCCCGTTCTCCGGCGTCAACGCGGGGGACCACATCGAGCTGCTCATGCCCCTCCCCGCGCCCGCAAAGTCGCTCGACGTGGTGGAGATCGCGCTGCGTCCGCTGCCGGAGAAGGAGGTGGTCGTGGTCGTGCCGCGTGGCGAGGTGGGCGGGGAGGCGGTGGAGCGGAGGTAGGTCGTGTGGTCGCGGTGGTAGGGCGAGCCGAAGAGATTGTTGCTGTATCGCTTGCTAGGGCGCCCTCCTCCTCCTCCTCCTGGGGATATAGGGGTGTTCGGTGGAAAGGGCTGGCGGGAGGGCAAGTCGGAAAGGCTCTCGTCCGACCCTTCGTTCCCATCTTGTCCGATAGACGAGGTCTGGGATTGTGGTTGTGCTTTGGACGAGCGGAGCTTGCCGAGGGTCTCGAGGATCATTTCCTCCTCCTCCTCCGTGACTTGGTTCGTGCTCCCGCGCGCGCGCTGATCGGCGAAGCGCGTGCGGAGCTCGTCGAGCGAGTAGGCGTCCCCGGCCTGTTTGCGGAGGAGGGTGAAGCGCCGGGAGAGGCTGTACCATTCGAGCATAATCGTCAGTACTGGAGTCTGCTGCCGGTCATGCAGTCACAAGTCGGGGAGGAGGGTGTTAGGTGTGCTGCCGGAGAGGGTCCATGGAGGGGAGTGGGTGGACCGGCATGTTGGATGGGGACCGGAGGGCAAGAAAACGTGGGACGGGCGTGGTGGGGAAGGAGGGACTTACTCGGGGAGGATGAGCGAGGTGCGGAAGTCGTCCACGGGGGGCAGCACCGGCAGCGCCTCGCGGGCGCGCTCTCGCTCTCGCTGCTCTCTTGGGTTAGCGCGGGCGGGCAGATGGTAAGCCTGCTGCTGCTGGTGTTGGTGCAGGAACTCCTCGGTGCTGGGCGTGCGCCGGCCCACGTCCGACTTTTTACTGGTAACAAGTATCTCAGTATGAGATCCGGCAAAGGGTAGAGATGTAGGGCGGGGCAAATATAGCGCTATATGCGCGTGAGAGAGATGAGGACGAAGGAAGGAAGGTGGGGGGTGCGAAGAGGCCGAGATGAAGAGATGAAGAGCGGGCGTACCGGAATCGATGCATTAGGTCTGGAGGGGACGCCCTATCTGGGCTGGGCTAAGAGGGGGAGAGATAGCAGACAAGATGCAGCCGGGGTACACGTTGTGGACGAGTGGGCTAATACTGGGATGGGGAAGTCAGGGAGAAGCAAGGGAACGTGGTGAACACGAGTTGGCCAGGAACGGGAACGACAATAGTAGTAGACACGGTGTTGGCCCCCTCGTTCGCGGCGAGGACGGAAGAGAAGAGCAATATAGCGAGCGGAAATTGTGCGACAACGACGAGACGAGCTGAGGAGAACGCGGTCGACGGCGGCGACGACGGCGAACGTGCCAGCCGCCATCAGAAACTGTCGGGAGGCGGTGCCAGATAGGCGCCCGCCCATCTCTCGCCTGGAGATCTCGGCGGGCGCTTATCCTGCCCCCTTTCACTGCTCTCCCCTGCTACGCGCTACAAGCTCAATCCCGTACGATGACTGCCCTACGGTTTGTCTCGCGAATTCATGGCGATCCTAATGTCTACAAGATCTGATACACAAACCCTTATCTCCCTCCAGCCGGATCCAAAAGGTCTTCGCCCTTCATTTCCACCTACTTCCGCGCCACCGACAGGCATCCTTTCTCCCTTGCACCCGCAGGAACTCGCGGATCTCAACAACAAACCCATCTCCGTGCGCCTCTTCTCTCCTACCGCAGCATCCTTGCCACCCTGGTGCGATCGCAGACTGACGGCCCGTCTTGAATACAGGGTCTGACCGTTGAGCCGCTCGAAGGCAACCTGTTCGAGTGGAGGTGCTCGATCAAAGCAGCAGTCAGTCTCTCATCTACCTTCCTTCCATCTGCAATCCGCAACTCGCATATCCATCTCTCGTCATCTCAACACACGTACTGTATGCATTCGCAGCCCGACAGCCCGTACCGAGACGGCACGTTCCGCTTCAAGCTCGTCCTCCCGGACAACTTCCCCTTCAAAGCCCCGTCGGTACGTCCCACGCATTTAACCTCTCCGTCATTCCCACTCCCATAACCGTCCACAACCCTCGCACTCCCTCGATCACGACCCTCTTTTCCGACCTTCGCCCCTTTTACCTTTTCTTTACGTACAATCGTGCTCACCTGCTCCAAGGTCACGTTCCTGACCAAGATCTACCACCCGGGCATCAACGAGGAGGGCTCTATCTGTGTCCCGCTCCTTCGCGACGAGGTGCGACGATCTAGCCCGCACAACCCGCCTTCTCCTCCCACCTTCATATTCGCGTCCCCCTCCCTCCCCTTATCTACAAGTACCGTTGCTGCCGATGGCAAAACACACTACTCACATCCTCAACTGACCTAACGTTCCACACCACAAAAACTCTAGTGGAAACCTTCCGTCACGCTCTCGACCGGTGAGCAGAGTGTACCCTTTACCGCACGATCGGATTCCCCTCCCCCCGGAGACGAAAAAAAAAACGTCGTTGACCCCCCTTCGGTCGTCTCCCAGTTCTCTCAGTCGTCCAAGAGAAGCTGAACAACCCAAGCCCGGACGACCCGTACGAACCCGACATCGCCGCGGTGAGCACGCGCGACGCCGGGCCGTCATAATCTCTCGCTTTCGAAGGCTGACACGCGTCTCTCTCCCCTCTTCTCCCCTCCCCTTCTCGCGACAGCTCCTCAAGAACGACAAACCGGCGTTCGAAGCGACGGCGCGCGAATGGACGAAGAAGTGCGTAAGCCAACGATCGATCCGGTGTTTCCACCGACCCACCCACTACTACCACCAATCAATACTTCTCGTCAATTTTTTGTTTTCATCGTCTTGACTCTCGCTCCCTTCTATTTTATTCTTTTTCTTTTCTGACTCTCTTCTACGTTTCTATCTACCGTCCATCCTCCCGCCCGATCGTCGCTAACTAACGCGCTCGTCTCATGCAGATACGCCACGTAGTCTGTGTTCAACGATCCCGATGGGCCGCCGAACGGAAAAAACCCATATATTGTACCAACGCGAACGACTCCAGTGCCCGCCTTGTAACTTGCATATCGCAACCCCGGAGAAATAAAAACAGAAACTGCCATCACCATCACGTATATGGTAGTACCGCTTTGGGCGGGCAACTTTCCCAAAAATTGTGTCTACGCTCACCGCAGGATCGTCGTCTTCGGCTGTGCAGCCTCCTCGCACTGGTTTCCGTCCTTCCTTCGACCCGACGTGCTGGAACACCAGCACCGCCGCCAAGCGAACAGCAGGCAAGATACATCTGAGCCTCATCTGCTGTAAAAGAAAAAAAACTGGCCGACGCGAGCGAAGTCGCGATTCGTCCGTTCTGAGCACCGCCGAATGCGTTTCTCGGAAGGATAGAATTATATCGCCATCGAAAAGATCTGTGATCCTTATTGCGAAAGTGAGGATAATCATGCTCTCCAGAGGCTATACTGCTCGTGACGTCCGCTACAATCACCCTTTGCGGGACAAGGGGTATCAGGCCTAGCCGTCATGGCGTCGTGGAAAATGATAACGTAGGGATGGTTAACCGGTCATCGTTCGAGTTCATCAGGAAAAACCGGATTTGATAAAAGCCTCCTAAAACGTACTAAAAATGCTCATTTAGTGGCTTTAGAGGGGTTCGGTACCCAATAAGCAACTCTTTCGATACTCCGATTTTTCCTGATGTATAGTCCGACGTTTGCTTCGATGGGTGGAAACTAGGACCACGAGTTTGATTGTTAGCCTTGTGCACGCTCGACGAGACTCTCCAAATGTAACCACTTGTTCGCCGCGCCTCTCCTTCTCTTACAAGAAGCACCGAACTGAAGTCTGCCTATGGGAGATGAGGCTCGATGTTGCAGCGTTGAGGTCTTCTGGTTGCAAGGTTCTCCGCTCCCCGTCAATGCCCTGAACACAATATGCAGAATACGAGGGCTTATTAAATACGCGTAGGCAGTCCTTCCAATTGACGTCCGACCAAAACGAACGTGCAAGAAATGGGTATTCCGCATATAGAGCATACTGGGGGTCGTCCGTCACCGGGAGTTCCGCGCGTTCGTGTCTACCATAAATTACTACATATTCATGTCGGAGGAGCGGTCGCTACTACTAGCAGACTAGTCCATCCATCCGGCCGCGGTGTCCCACCCTGCTACAACGTAACGACGGCGACGGACACAAGGGGGGAACGTGGCCCAAGGCATAGATATCGGTCATAAGTAAACGGAAGGGAGGGGCGCGGTCGATCGATATAAGCGTACACAAGAAGAAAATACAGGCGACAAGGAGACATAACAGACAGGCGGTCTATAAGCATGAGGGGCGGCTCATGCTTTGGAAGTCTTGGTCACCTGTTTTCGTCCCTCACGTCAGCAACAGAGTATATGGTGGCTGCAAAAGAGGCTTACTTTACGTCCACTTGACGTAGTGGTCGTCTTCTTGGTCGCTGCGGGTTTCTTAGCGGGTGCGGCCTTCGCCGGCGCCTTCTTCGCCGCTGGTTTCTTCGCCGCAGACTTGGCTTTGGTTTGCGACGTGGTGCCCGTCGCAGCCTAATTGCAACGGTCGCATCAGCATAATATCAGGAAACCGAGGTGAACCAACCAACCTTCTTCGCCGACCCCCGCTTGGAAGCCGAGCTCGTCTTCTTCTCTACTGCTGGCTTCTTGCCCGCCAAAGTCTTCTTGGCCGGCGCTTTCTTGGATGCAGCGGCGGTGGTCGCGGATTTCTTCGCAACGGGTTTCTTGACAGGTTTGGTTGCAGCAGCAAGAGGCTCTGCCTTCTTGCTCGTCCGTCCGCTGGCGGTCTTGGTGGCCTTGGGCTTGGCAGCAATCACCGGCCTCTTGACGGTCTTGGGCTTCGTCGCCGTCTTCGTGGCAGCGGGCTTGGTGGCAGCCTTAGGTTTCGCGACGGGCTTATTCTGCGATTGGAGGATGAGCGCGGGAGATTACGTCAGTCACATACCGCAGTCTATCTGGCGGAGATAACACAAAATCACCTCTTTAGCAGCGTCGGTCGACTTGGTCTTAGGCGCGAGTTTGACTCGGCCGGAGGGACCTAAGAGCGCCAGTTATTATCGTATTTCATCTCTGGACTCATAGAGCGCCTAACCCTTGGGAAGCACGAAAGTGCCCTTGTCAGCCCCAGTCGCAATGGCCTTTGATAGCTGAGTATTCTGGGCATTGCCGATCTCGAGGTTGTACTTGTCTTCGACGAACCTAGAGATCATATGAGCAACGCGAGACAATGGAGGGTTCATTGGGGGGGCACGTACTTCTTGATCTGAGGGCGGGAAACGCCGGACCGAGCGTCCTCCGGATGGGCGGTGATGCATTCCTAGATTCAACGAGAGGGGGTCAATTTTGCGTCCCGAGGTGCGTGGGGAACACGTTCTGCAAGGGATTGGGGTAGGGGGAATAAGAGGCGCGGCGAAGTCGACGGGGGAACTGGAGTGCACACGTGCCCTCCGCCCTGCTGCCCTTTTTAGACGGCGACGACGACGACGCCCCCCGCGACGCGCCAAGCGAGGGGGGCACCCCGCCAATAACGGGGGCGTGCAAGGATAGGCCAGGACCTACCACAATCATCTCATGCCAGGTCGGATGTGTCGGAGCGGGGCGGGCAGGCTTCTTGTTAGCCTTGGGTGCGGCGGATTTCTTGCTGGCGGTCGACATTTCTTGCAAAGGCAACTGGAATTTACTGTGCGGGCGGTAGTCTGTCGGATTTAGATATGTTGTACGGGGCGGGACTGCTGCGAAGGCCCGCGGATAGACTTGAGGCGGAGAAGGGGGTGGTTTGGGTGCAAGAGGCGTTGAAACTCAGTCAGTCAATCAACGGAACTGTATACGCACGTCACGTGAAGTCATTCCGAGGGACACTGGCTTCTTCTTTGGCTACCGCGCTTTTTCTGCTCTTGCATGCGCTGTGTAATAGTGATCATAGTGTGCGACGACCCGCAATGCGTCGCGAGAAGCCTAAGATCTATCATTTGTGTGGCTGGATGTGCAATGCCCGACCATGATCTCACTGGTTTCCTTCTCCACTCCGATCTCAATGTTACCCGACCTTCCCATCGTAGTTACGCGCGTTTAAACAAGCATGCATGCATACATTACAATTTCACGGTTCTACTCTGACATTTAAACTCTGGATCTTGGGCGACTGTCCCAAGACGCGTCCAAAGCCCCTATTCTTCACGTCGCGATCTACGGAGTCACGTGAGTATCCGGAGGCTTCTCTCCAGTTTCCCACAGCCATGCGTCGCCTAGCTCGTCGACACCGGTTCCGCCAAGGTCCGCCGCCTCCGCTTCCGTCCCTGTGTTCGGAGCAACACACCTGGTCATGTCTGTTACACCGTCTCTAAAGGCTGCAGCACGATCAGCATACAGACACCTATGGCGGGCCTCCTCTTCCACCTTTGCTGGTGACCTGCCGACCCTTACCGGTGCGTCACTCGTCATACACCCATCGCTCGATGGAGAGAAAAGCTAGCTGACTCGTACGCAAATAGCATGGCGTGCAAAGATGCGCAATGATGCCAGGGCTGTGGAAGCGGAAAGCGACCCGAAAGCATACGAAAGCAAGATCACGCTCGCCCGGGAAATTGCTGACATATTGCAGAAGAATATCGCTCAGGCGCGGAAGCAAGAGAACAGTGACGTGTGGAGGTTGCGGTTGACGGAGAAGACGGAACTGGGAGACAACGAGTCCATTAAGAACCCGCCCCCGGTACAGGGTAGGAGAAGTAGTCGGACGAAGTGAGTTTCTGCTCTTGCTTACTTTTCTCCCTTTCCGGGCGACTTGCCCCTGCAACGTTTTGCGTCGACTTTCGACTTCTCATTCGATGATCTGATGCTCATTTCAGATGCTGCTCGGCATGAACGATGGCAACCCTCATTATTTACAGAATCCTGCCTAATGTCCGGTACTTCAGTGATGCAAGCGTTTTACCCTCTGAACGGACAAAACCGGTCGTAGACGCTCCTTCAGCGAGCGCTGAGCATGCTGAAGAGCCCGATCATGACCCATCCCAGGAACCGAAGCAGCGCAGATTGAATTATTCACAATTGAAAAAGGCCCACAAGAACCGGGTTACGCCAGAATTGCGCGAGGAGGACCTCGAAGAAAGCTTCGTGCGAGGTCAAAGAATAACGCCGCAGCATCAGCCGACAGTGTCCCAGAAACTAACTCATCTCATCCAACAGGACATGGGCCAGGTGGACAGGCCATCAACAAGACCAACAACAACGTCCAGCTCATCCACAAACCTACGGGAATCCGAGTGACCTGCCAGCAAACGCGCTCCCTCGATCTCAATCGGCGATATGCACGGCAAATCCTTCTTGACAAGGTATGACGCTATCCTTTTCCTGTTCACCGCACCAACCTCGTTGCATAGCTTGACCAACTCGCGAACCCTGGCTTGTCCAAGTCCGAGATGCGTCAGGCGAGACAGAACGAGCGCGAACGTCGCAGGAGGAAGAAGCAGAAGAAAAACAAGCCAAGCTCGATGGAGATAGTCGAAAGCCAGAGGAATCACCCGAAGGGAGCCAGTAATCGAGGAAGAACGTTACAGAAATATCTCGATCTGCGGTCCAGCTTAGGCTCCTTCGCACGAGGTTCACTTCCAAGTTATTTGATGTGGCTTCTCTACCCTGTCCTCCCGAACTTCTACTGTCGCTCATGCTTCACTGCATGCAACTGGAGAAATTCCATCACGCTCGTTGTGAGAAAGGACTCCTCGCCTTCAGTGACCCGTCGAGGTTGTTGTGGTCAATTTCATCCGTGCTGTGTACGAATCAGTCGGCGCGCAACCATGAATCGAAGTGAAAATCACTCACAAGGGGAAAACCGGGCTCAGCCGCTCTGGACCCAGTTCTGGATAGTTGCTGGCGATGGTTTCCAGCAGCGTTCCGTATACGATCTGACGGTAGAGGTTGCGGTCAGCAGGGATAATGATGCATGACGAATGCAGGATGCCCACGTCGTAACCGTCCGCGTTCAAGTGCAGTCCATCGATGAGATATGCTTTCAGCGCTTCCTCGCTTTCACCGGCTGCTTTCCAGACGGGCGTCCACACATCCGCTACGGGAACAGACAGAGCAGCGCCAACGTCACGAACAGCCTGAGCATAAGCTTTCGTACTGAGCACCGATACGTCACGGTGAGCTATCCGTACATCCGGAGTAACATGGCTACATACACCTCAAAATCACGGTCGAGCGGTTGGGGCGGGACCTTGGAGGCTTGGAATGCTCCCCATTGATGAGTGTTGACCGGAGGAGGCGTGATCAAGATGATCTTGGTTACAGGTGAGTAGTATTTGCTCTCGGGGTCTGCAGCAGCACGGGCAAAAGCTGGTGTTCAGAGTATATCCTGAGTAAACCTCGTCCTGTAACTTACTGCGAACTACGTCAACCAGCTCTTCGAGGTTGGCCCTGAACTCTTCGATAGGTACGTGTTGCGCCTTCGGTGGAATCGCGGCGTCATTGGCGCCGTACCAGATGGCAATTAAATGGATTTTGGGCCCACGAGACGACGACACAGGCCATATCTGTCAAATCCAGGTCGTCAACCCGGATACTCTCAAATCTCGAAGCAAGCGCAAGCGACACCATTGCTATGACGATGACTGTCTCGCTGTGAATAGACTCGAACCTGCTTGAACACTCGAAGCGCCCATGTGGTATTGTACCCCGACAGCCCGCGATTGACGATGTCGAGCTTTCTGATATATGCATCTTCATCGGAGCGCCGTTGAACACTGCTGTTTTATCATGGCAAGTAGGCGATACGGACGAGCGAGGCGCGCAGCGAAACCCTTGTTCTCTATCTCATAACCGCCTTGAGTGAGTGAGTCTCCCAGTAGCCAGATTTGATCCATTGATGATAATTCGCCAGAGAGAGATGAGGTTTAGACAATGTAACACCAAACTATTATCCGGTAGCGACCGGCCCGTTGTCCCAGGTCCGCCGTAGCACAGCCGTCCGGTGTCGATCTTTGCTTCGAGCCGCCATATTGCTTGCCGTACTTAACTGGTGTCTAGAAGTTGATTCGCCTTCTTGTATCCGATTCCATCGAAAATGGACCAAATCTGGTTGCTTGGCGACTCGCTTACGCAAGGCGGATATGAGCCTGAACAGCACGGCTTCGTTGCCCGACTCTCTCGTCTGTGCAACATGATCGTACCTCAGTGGTCGCAGAACAGGATCGACTCACATCGACTGCAGATGTGTACAATCGCAAGTTTGACGTCGTAAACCGAGGATTTTCTGGGTATACTACCAGATGGATACTCCCTGTGTTCAAACAGGTTAGCGGTTACATGTGTCATTTCGACAGGTTCTCGTCCAGATAACTCCTTCGTGTAGGTTTGGCCGCTGGCGACGGTCTCTCGCCCAAAGATACATATATTGGGCATCTGGTTCGGTGCGAATGATGCTGCGCTACGACCGCCGCAGCACGTGCCTCTTCCCGAATTTATGGCAAACCTCAAAGAATTAGCGACGATGGTGAAAGGTAATCCGTGTCTTTGAATGTTGGCTCTCATTTGATCTAATTCATATCTATGATAGATCCAGAAAGCGAATACTACTCACCCGATACTCATGTCCTGTTCATTACGCCGCCACCGGTCAACACGCATCAGCGCTTTGCCGATTTGAGCACGCGGGGACCTGCAAAGGAGCTCGATAGAAGCTTCGAACAGTATGTATCTTCATGTTTGGAGATGGTAATACTACTAAGTCTCTCCTACATAGGACCAAGACATACGCAAAGGCCGTAAAGGAGGTCGGATATTCGCTGCAGGCTCCTGTTGTAGACGTATGGACCGAACTATGGAACGCAGCCGGCCAGAAGGAAGAGGCACTATCAGCGTATCTTACCGACGGTTTGCACCTGAACGGCGCTGGATACGACGTATGTGACAAGTTCTGCGCTGCAGTCCGAGGTCTTGACATCTCGAGCCGGCTTCCAGATTCTTTACAAACTTATCTTAGACACCATCGGATCTGAGTTAACAAGATATCACCCAGATCGACTACAGATGGTTTTTGCTCCGTACGTATCGTGTGATCCCTCTTGTCCTGATTTTATGTTGACGATCGTGTGGGTAGGTGGAGTGAGATTGACCCTGATGACCTGGAAAGATCTCTGAAAGCGCGAAGTCCCTTCCCGGAGTCCGAATAGGAAGGATGATGCATCGACATTGACTGGCGAGCATTTTTCTCGGCAGTCGCAGACCTGTTTTCCTGTACGCGCCGAAGCTGAGCTTGTATACTTACAGACGATGAAGATGCTGACAGGACTTTGTAATCGATAGTGTATGGGCATCCAGTGCCG
The DNA here is from genome assembly GCF_000264995.1 of Punctularia strigosozonata HHB-11173 SS5. Lineage (NCBI taxonomy): Eukaryota > Fungi > Basidiomycota > Agaricomycetes > Corticiales > Punctulariaceae > Punctularia > Punctularia strigosozonata. The sequence goes on along the minus strand of NW_006767440.1, from coordinate 805,801 downwards.
GTTGAATTTACATGAGGCATGATACAATGTACAACGAAGATTAACCCCCATAAAGACGTAGCACACGGCTGGACACTCAAAGCCATAACTGGTGCGTATATCATGTGTATATGAAATCGGATACTATGAGTTCCCTCCCCAAGGACAGAACTTGCCAGTTAGATTCAGAGCCACTGGCGGCGCGCTGTGGTAGTTGCCGTACACAGGACCCTGATTGCCCGGCATATTGAAGTACTGTTCCGGTGACTGCTTTGGGCCAGAGTCACCACAGCATGGCAGGCAACCAGAATTCGAAGATGTCTGACAGAAACATCATTAGCCGAATGCTCGGGGAAATAAGGAATTATGACTCCCACTCACCAAGCAAGCTGCGCAGCCGCACAACCCAGTGACGCACGCGACCATCATGGTGCAACACCCGCAGCATGGGTCGAAGCCTCCTCGTAATCTCAATGTAGCTCGAGTATTGTCACTTGTCGCTCCGGACGCCGCGCCCGACGTCTGTATTGATGCAGGTAGCATAGTCACAGACATGACCCGTGTCGACCGAGGTTGGTTCGTAATCACCGGCGCAGGACGGGTCACCGTCATCTCGTGATCGACAACCAAGCTTGCACTCGGCGCGACAGCCTCGTCTGAGCGCCTTTGAAAGGCAGAGTAAATCTAGTAAATGGCTGTTTAGAAAGTTGGCATCACCCTGCATGAGGAAAACGTACAGTGTGTCTGAGATATTCCATATCTTGGACGCACGGTGCTCAAGACAGAGTCTGGGGATGGTATGCTGGGTACGCCGCATCCTGCGCTCTTTATCTAGGCATTGAGCGCCTGTGTCATGCCAGTTCCTGCTAGAAGCATTCGATTGAGTGAACTGATTGAGTGAACGCAGAATGTAATGAAAACAGGCGTTGGCGGCGTTCATCCCGAGGCTCGAATAAGTATTCATTCCTTGATCCACGCGGCTGGGTATCAAAGACCGTCCGATCAGGATATGCAGAATACACAATATAATCTCATCTTTACCCTAGACGCGTCAACCAGGTGAAGAGCAACGTCTGAGTGTACGGGGCGAACAACACGTTTTAACCTTTGCACGAGAGAACGGCACAGCCAAACTCATCGCATCCCACACGAAATGAAACGTGCATGAGCGAGAGCGCGTTTGAGAGCACGGGGCGATCAACACGTTTTCGCCGTTGCACGAGAGAACGGCACAGCCAAACTCATCGCATCCCACCCGAGATGAAACGTGCATGAGCAGAGAGCGCGTTCTATGGGCACGACAACAGAAATTTCCGAAAGGCATGCACTTCACGTACCAGAAGCCGGTGATTGAAACGCACGGAGGGCTGTAATAATTGCCTGATATAACTTCGAGATTATTCCATTGTCCCGCAGAGGAAAGACTAATCGGATCAGATCATCTAGAGAACATAAGAAGTATGACAGGAAACACGCCACTAACACCTGTGATTGTGAACGGGGCCCGATACACGCACGAGGAAGTTGCTAACCAAGGTTCATGATATGTTCGCAAGACAACCAAGACGCGTGGTGTAGACGTGGATTCGAGGAAGAAGGGATTTGAAGAAGGGATTGCAAAGCAGAGAAAGATGCTGGGATCACCTGCCCTGAGTTCTATCCGTCCAATGAGGCTGTTCGAGGATGCCATGAGGTGATGTTAAGCGCTCAAATCTGTAGGGACTGCTCACGTTCCAGCTCATCCTATATGCTTCAGCATGATGTTGTTTTCTCCACGAAACGCGGAAGTTCGGAGTGCTGAAAGCACGCTCATCGAATCGCGTCCTCTCGAGAAATCCATGCAGCGTTCATTGAAGTTTACCCTGCCACGCATCACGTCGCATGCAGTTAGATGGATCAGACGTGATCGACAGGGCCATTCTCAGTCGAGCCCATAACTGATAGAGCCATGTGTACGAGGGCAGAGCTAAGTACCATGGTCGAAGGAAAGCATCGATCCGACGCGAGTCGTTCTTCACGGCCTCTCGATCATGTGATATTTATTTTACCCTTCCTCGCGCGTTCATCGTTGACGTCGTTGTGCACCATGGGTGGTCCCAATCTCGAGGTCTTCAAATTCGCTCTCTATGTCTTCTTTCCGGTCGCCATGATGGTACACTATGGAGACCCGGAGTGGTACAGGAAATATGTTTTGCCGGTGCGTCAAACTGCCCATACTTGTTGGCGAGTACCAAAACATTGCGCTTACAGTACCGCGAAAGAATATTCGTGCCTCAGGAAAGGCTGACGACAGTGGGTGCTCCATGGACCAGGGTACGATGTATCTCTGCTGAAGCTCTGGGTTGTAGCACATACCGGGAGATCAATCGACACTACGGGACGAATTAGCTCGCATCAAGGCTGAAAAGCTCGCAAGACGTCTCGAACGTGAACACCAAGAAGCGGAATCTCGGACAGACCATGTATAGATGGCATCTATAGTATGTTAGTATTGTTTCTCGAGCTGAGTCCAGTGTTCATGACCCTCGCAGATAAGCATGTTTATGATAATATCCTTGCTACTGTAATACAAGACCACACCTCCTCGTACTCTTCCACACATTGCATCCCATTGTTTTACAAGACGTGCCTACGTATGTTCCCGCATGCCCCTTCGTGTAGTCACTTGGGAATATCCCATGGCTGAGCGTTGCAGCGAACCTTCCAGTCAGTACCTTTCCTTTCCCCAGTCTCGATCGCAGCTACGTGCTGATACTCCGCCAGATCGGCTAGAGACACCTTGAAACCACCACAGACGATGAATACGAGCTTCACGGAGTCATGTCCCCTGCTAGGAGAGACTACGCCCAGCAGACGGCTGAGGAGGTCCGGGCTATAAGCTGGCGTCAACGTCGCCGAACATGCTAGCTCGACGAGGGTCTTATGATCTTCTATGTCCCGAATCAGCCGGTTCAACCATTCCTTCGCGCGGTGGGTGCTCTCACCTGCGAATCTTTCAGAGGCCCACATTGCCATTTCGTCGGACACGGTCAAGGAGGCTACCCCTCCTGGATGTTGCAAAGCCAACTTTACCACCCCCGCGGAAGGTGACGACGCTCCTAGAGAGGTTGCCTTTGAAGTCAACTGCTTTAAGTGCGCAACCTTGACTCGGTGATGCTCGTCGAGAACCACCCTGTCGATGTTCGGGGACTTCGATGGCTCGAATGTTTCGTCACGATTCAATCTCAGGGATTCCTCGAAGCAGTTGGACCCGTGCGTCTCGACTGCGACGACTGGGACTGAAAATTGCTGACTGTCAGATCGTCAGGTACATGTGCAGAGAGAACTAGGACGAACTGTCTTCCCAGCCAACCTGTTTTAATCCGACAAGCACACCTCCAAGAAGTCCTGCACCGCCGACGCTGCAGAATATCGCGTCCGGTTTCGTCACCTGTTCCACCCCTTGGATATCCTGAAACTGTTGCTGGATTTCAGTGATCATTGAGGCGTGTCCCTGCCATAGCACGAGGTCGTCATATGCGGGGACCACCACCCTATTTTGCCCATATAGGGTGAGTTCATGGCCCTGTCTCCCGAGCTCAACTCACGCGTTATCCTCTGTTCTAGCAACCTCCTCCGCCTTTGCTAGAGCCTCCAAGAAGATCTTGCCCTCTATCACAACCTCCGCGCCATGTTTGTGAAGGAAGTCGATGGTTTCCCGACTAGCTGACTCGGGAAGGAATACCGTGCATCGAACCATCAGCGCATGTGCGGCCCAGGCGGCGGCCAGTCCAGCGTTGCCCCCGGAGGCGATAATAATGTGCACAGATGCACCATGCGTCGCGACAGAACGCTGTACGAAGGAAGATATTCCTCTGGCCTTGAAAGACTGCGGAGGTTGGAGGGTCTGACGACACGTCCTAGCTCAATGCTCAGGTGGACTGCCCCGGTCGAGCCTCTTCACTAACCTCGAGTTTGAGGTACGCGTCGCACTTCGACGCCGAAGATATATGACTTGACCTGATCAGGGGCGTTTGCAGGTATAAGGGCTTCTGTACGAGCCCGGCCTTGTCCGGCGATGTTGACGAGACGCTCATTGTGTCCGTGGATATCGATGAAGACGCGAGCCTCTGCAACGCGACTTCTCAAGAGTTCTCAAGTGACTCATTCGTGTCATCACGTGATCGATGATGCCGTGGGCTAGCGCAGACAGCTTTCTTCCGAAGTTACTTCGTGCCGGACTGGTGCTCCTGCGGCATTTATCGGCACCGAGCCCTCATGCAAGCAACTCCTGATCACCCAGGGACTGGTGTTTGCCCTTCTGTCAATGCGATAATGAACGGCGAAACCTCGGATGCGGCAGACCGGGCCGCCTCCTCTACCGAAAGGCTTTCACCTCATAAAGCGTCAAGCAAATAGCTCACGCTGGTCGGACTGGTACCGATTTGTGCAGCCCACGACGACACACGATGAAGTTCAACGACGGTTTCTGGCTCCTCAAAGCCGGTGTCAAGGCGTACCACGGCCTCCAGGTTACCTCGACCAAGCCAGACGCCGATGGTTACAATCTTCAAGTTTCAACGAAGCCTATAAGACATCGGGGCGATACTTTGGGAGGTTCGTGCTTATTATTATTTGCCTCTAAGCTCAGTTTGACTCTCGTCGTCGTTCAGGTCCCGTCCTCAGCATCCGTGTCCACTCCCCTACTGAGGGTGTAATCGGCGTCAAGATTGTCCACTTCAAGCACGTTGACCAGAAGCCCGAGATCCATCTATTCCCAGACGATCAGGCCATCGTAGGCAAGACTGTCCTGAGCCAGGGGCAAGGATCCTGGACCGTCTCCACTTCCGGCTTGACCGCGGAAATCACCGAAAACCCGTACACCATCACCTTCAAGTCGTCCAAACGGACGCTCACCTCCGCCGGGTACAAGCACCAGGGCATTTACGACGTTCCTTATAAGTGGACGCAAAACAGCGCGGCGAACACGAGCTGCTTGGCGACGGACGTTAGCTCCAACCCCAACCCTGTACCTCCACCAGAGACCGTTCGCTACGTCCATTCTGAGTTGAACCTCAGCCCCGGAGAGCTGATCTATGGCATGGGCGAACAATTCGGACCCTTTATCAAGAACGGTGCGTTGTCTCACAACGTATCATTCGCGTACATGGCGTACTAAAGACGCGAAGGCCAAACCGTCAGCATTTGGAACCAGGACGGTGGAACGTCCTCTGAACAGGCCTACAAAAACGTTCCTTTCTACATCACCAACAGGGGTTATGGTGCGTTGAATACTGTCAGCATACAGCCACGTCTTAACACTTCGTCACCAGGGGTATTTATTAACCATCCTGGGGAAGTAGAGGTAGAGGTCGGTTCCGAGAAGGTCAGCCGCGTCGGTGTGAGCGTCACGGGAGAAGCACTGGAGTACTTTATCATTCATGGCGAAACTCCCTTGGAGGTCGGTTCAAGCCACCGTGACGCGTTCTCGCGGGATACTTACCAACCTGCCAGATCTTGGAGAAATACACTCGCATGACTGGACGACCAGCGTGAGTGACGAAGCTTGGATAGGAATTCAGAGAACTGATTCGTAGCATTTAGTGTTTTGCCGACGTGGACGTTTGGTCTATGGCTATCGACCTCTTTCTTGACTAATTACGACGAGAAGGTAGGTTGTCTTTCGTGTCCTTCTTGCGTTAGCTGCTCATCACATGACGTCCAGACTGTATCGAGCTTCCTGCAAGGCATGCAAGAGCGCAACTGTCCGGTCGGTGTTTTCCACTTAGACTGCTTCTGGATGAAGGGTTACCAGTGGTAATAATTGTAACTTCCCGAACATCATGCATTCACTCATGATCATGATGGGCAGGTGTGACTTCACATTCGACCCTGACATGTTCCCAGACCCCAAAGCGTATCTCACGTCTATCAAGCAGAAGTATGGCGTCAAGATCTGCGTCTGGAGTGCGTTCTGCTGTTCTCGACTTATAAGTCTACTGACGCTATACGTTCATCTCGCAGTCAACTCTTACATCTCGCAGCTTTCGCCTATCTTCGAGGAGGGTGTAAAGGGCGGTTACTTCATCAAGCGCACTGACGGAACACCGTGGCAATGGGACCTGTGGCAACCGGGTCTCGCTGTGGTTGACTTCACCAACCCGGAGGCGTGCAAATGGTATGCTGGCAAGCTAGAGAAGTTGATCGACCTAGGTGTCGATACATTCAAGGTGCGCTAACTGATTACGTTGGCCATTATCGTTGCCTGCGAAATCACTCACGTTGGGTGACCTTATGCAGACGGACTTCGGCGAGCGTATTCCGCATGCGAATGTTATCTACCACGATGGTTCCGACCCGTACCGCATGCACAATGTATACGCAACACTTTACAATGATCTAGTCTTCGGCATTCTGAAGAAGCGCTTCGGAACGGGCGAGGCCGTCGTCTTCGCTCGATCGGGTCACGCGGGTGGTCAACGGTTCCCCGTGCATTGGGGAGGCGACTGCGAATCCACGTTGGAAGCCATGGCTGAGACACTGCGCGGTGGGCTGAGCTTGACAACGTCCGGTTATGCATTCACGTCACACGACATCGGTGGATTCGAGGTCCGTACTCTTCACCTGTCATGTGCGAACGAAGAGCACTGATTCGATACTTAGGGACGTCCTCCGCCCGAGGTGTACCACCGCTGGGTTGCTTATGGCATTTTCTCTTCGCACTCGCGGCTGCATGGCTCGCACAGTTACCGTGTACCATGGGAGTACGGCGAAGATGCCGCCGACAACATGGCGAAATACTTGGAAGTCAAACACCGCTTAATGCCCTACATATACAGCCTCGTGCGTGTCGTCGCTCCGCGTAGAGAGTGCCTGCTAATCCGATGTTGCCCATCATACCCAGGCTCTGAAAGCGCACGAGACCGGCGCCCCCGTTCAACGCGCGATGTTCATCGAGTTCTTCTCCGACCGCACGACGCACTACCTCGACAAACAGTACATGCTCGGTTCGTCGCTCCTAGTAGCGCCCGTCTTTGTCCCGGAGGGCGAAGAATCCGAGTATTACCTCCCCGCTGGCCGATGGACGTCCTTCTTCCATCCCGAACGCGTCGTCACCGGCCCGACGTGGGTCAAGGAGGTGGTGCCGCTGGACGACATCCCCGTCTGGGTTCGCCCCAACACGATCCTCTGCCTGGGCCCGGAGCACACTGGTCGGCCGGACTACAAGTTGTCGGAGGGGCTGGAGGTCCGGTTGTATGAGCTCGAAGAAGGGGCCAAGGTCGAGGCCGTGATTCCGACGGGCGAGACGGGCAAGGTTGCGGGCACAGTGCGTGCGGAGAGGAAAGGGGCGGAGATCAGGGTGAGCGTGGTCGACGGCGCGGTTGGGCTTGCGAGCATTTCACTTTTCGATGAACGCTTGCGGATCACGGGTGTCACTGCTGGCGGGAAGGTTCAAGGTAAGGCGGTGGAGGTGGAGAAGGGCGCAAAGGAGGCCATCTTCACAGTGTAACTCTCGAGACAGTGCAGAATCAAGCTCAGTAATGCACGCTGGCCGGCCTGCGTGATCATTGATCAGTCTGCCCAAGCATGTCATCGCCGACGTTGTTGACTGGCAGGAGCCTCCGCCACCCATTATGCAAAGCTATTGCCTACAACAGCATCTCGACGTAGCCAGGATCGTTACAAACGTGATTTTCGAAGAGGTAAATAGCCGAACCGACCAAGGAGTCATAGGAGTATATGTCACCGCTATCGCGCTCAAGAGCTATGGGCCGATTCGCCTGCCGCCGCCCGCAAAGCGAGAGATATCTGAGCTCGGACACGCCTCCCCGTCATGGCCTCGCCAACCACGTCCGCGCTAGGCCTCTCCAATACGCCTCCTCCTCGCTCGATATCGTCGCACCAAAAGCTGTCAAATCGCCTGCGCTCGGACGCCTTTTCTCTATGGATAGAAGGAACTTGGATGTGCGACGACGTGGTCATTCTTTTTCCTTGAACACCCTAATCGTTCGCCTACTCCTGTACTTCGTTGTTGGATGAATGTTACGATGTCGCCTCCCAATCGACCACTCTATCCGTGGCGCATGATACATAAAGGCACTGCGTCGACGAGAACGGGGAACCGATGCAAATATACACGGCATGTACGGTACGTGTCGCATCTTGGAATGTCTGGATATGACACGGCGTCGACTGAGTCGCGCGAACGGCCCCTGGAACGCCTTTCAAGCCGTCGACAATTTCCAAGGTAATATCATGACTGCCTGGATGATGTTGCGTGGGTGATCTCCACTTCATGCGCTTCTAGCCGGTGGACGCAAATCGACACCAACAACTACCATTGACTCGTCAGGGAGGTCCATGCAAGACGAACGCGGATACGCACCTCGAAAACGATCCCATCCCGACACCCCACGCTGGCCTAATCGACCTCTCCATCCCATATTTTCACCAACTTGTCATGACCACCCGAGACGAGGTGCTTGCCATCGGGCGAGAACGCGACGGAGAAAACCCCATACTCGCCACCGTGAGCTTGCCAAGGCCCCGCCACAGTCTGTCCCGTCTGCGCGTCCCATATCCGGATCCTGCCGTCCCAGGAGCCGGAGACGATGTACTGGCCATCCGGTGAGAATGCCACGGAGGTGACCGCCTTTTCGTGCCCTTGCAATGACCCCAGCACCGTCTGTCTTGTCTGAGCGTCCCAGATCCGGATCGTCATGTCGTCGGAGCCCGAGACGATGCTCGCGCCATCGGGGGAATATGCGACTGACCACACGGAGGAATCGTGGCCTCGCAGCGGGTCCCCGACTGGCTGGCATGTCTCTGCGTCCCAGAGTCGAATCGTGTTGTCGGCGGATCCAGAGGCGATGTGCTTTCCATCCGGTGAAAAAGCGACGCTCCAAATCCTGTGAGAGTGACCCCGTAAAGGCTCGCCGATGGCCTGTCCCGTCTGCGCGGCCCAGAGTTGGAGCGTGTGGTCGAGTGAGCCCGAGACGATGCGGTTGCCGTCGGGTGAGAATGCGACACACATGACCCAGCCTACATGCCCTTCGAGCGGCTGCCCGATCCGCTGCCCTGTCTCCACGTCCCACAGTCGCACGGTCTTGTCATATGAGGCCGAGGCAAGACACTTTCCATCGGGGGAAAATGACACCGAGTTGACGTTGAACGTGTGTCCCCGTAAAGGCTCGCGGATTTCCTTTCCAGTGTGCGCGTCCCAAATTCGGATAGTGTTGTCCCCGGAGCCCGAGGCGATTTGCAAGCCATCCGGAGAGAAGGAAACAGAGGTTACATAGTTGGAATGACCTTGCATCGTACGCTGCAGCGCTGGCCCTGATGATGGAGTCAATACAACGCGCACAACGCATCCAAATACCGCGTACCACCACGCCTAATTAATTTCTGCGTCATCCTTGCCATCGCCCGCTGGATCCCCGGTCGCCTCTTGTCAACGTGAGGCCCAAGTTTGTCCATCACGCGTCTGGGATATTGCTTCAAGTTCATGTCTGGCAGGAACGAAGACATCGTGCCGAGGACCAATATCATATCAATCGCACGCGTCTCGCGCAAGTTCGGTTCTGTTGATTCGCCTAGCATGGTTTCAAGAGACTCAGAAAGCGTGCTTGAACCAGCATTACTGAATATAGCAGCCCTGCCCATCTCTGTGCGAGTTGAGTACAGAGCTTGTGGGAACATGACAACGTGGCCAACCTGTAGACAGCATCTCGTCGAGCACTTGACGATCCACCTCCGCAAGGCCTTCGTCCAGCAGCTTCGCAATCAACCGTCGAGCAGTTTCATACCATTGAAGCCGATTTAGTACTTCCAAGATCCGAGGTCGCCCAGACGGACGTGCTACCCAGCAGGAGCTGATGACATTGCTCCAGATGAAATCGTCCAGGCCTGACGCCTGTGCATGAAGAGGACGCTCGGGTCGTTTGCCGTCGCGAACTTCGAGAAGAACCACAAGTTCGTGTGGGATATCGTAGAACGGGTGCCGCTCAGCAAAGATCTGTTCAGAGTATTTGGTAACATGGTTCAACTATGTCGGACCGATGGTTGAACTGTGCTCACCTCCCATGCGGTCATACCTAACGCATACACGTCAGACTCCCACGTCAACGTCTTATCCTTCGCCGTAATGTCGGACAACTCGGGGGCCATGTAACGGAACGAGCCCCAATTTGCTGACGACCCAGCAGTCGGTGCCAGAGTGGCGGTACCAAGTACCGTCGTGGCGAGACCAAAGTCACTGAGACGCGCATGCCCAAGGCTGTCGACGAGGACATTGCGCTGCGTCCCGATGACTGAATATGGATTGACCGTTCAGGAGGATGCCCACTCACGCTTTTGAGATCCCCGTGGACGAGACCGCTGGCATGCATGTACTCCAAGCCACGAGCAACGTGCGTGATCTGACATGGCCCCGTGAGGTTGACACGGTGCACATCAAATCGCGACGCTCACCAGTTGAACGCGATTCGCACGCGGGTGGCTTTCAAGATACGACATGACATCGCCATGCTCCATCCATTCCGACACGATACACGCTTGGCACGACGGATCGATGCCGATGAAGGGGACGATATGTGGGTGATTCAGTCGTTTCCAGACGACAGCCTCCCTGCAAAACACCTAATCATTTTCGCGAGTTGACCACGCGAACGTTTTGGTCTGGCATCGTAGGTCACGCACCTTCATGAACGATTTCCCATCCCTGACGTGCAGTCGCATGAACTTCAGAGCCACAATCGTGCCGTTGTAGGTCCCCCGGTATACGTCGGCGAATCCGCCAGCGCAAGGTGGATCGTTCCCAATCCTGGCCAGTCCCGACAACCTGTACCTGGTGGGTACGAGCCCGCTTTCCCCGCACAGTTCTCTCAGCGTGCGCAGGGACCTTCGAAACGTATCGCCCGTTTGACGTAACCGATCGAGGCCCTAGAGAGCACGTCGAGTTCCTCGTTTTGCTCCTTTGCGGTCCATGCGATCAACCACTCACGTTGTCTAACAAGTCTATCTTCTCCTGCAAGTCCACGGTATGAGGCGCTGAACTGTCCTCCATGTAACGTCGCTCTGGATGTAGGTGAGGAAGCGTTGGGGCAAAGGGTCGGCCACGGATGCGCCTCGTTGATGTCCTCGATAGCGATTAGCGCCGAGAGGCCCGTCTGGGTTAAAGCGGCAAGGATGGCCGTTCGCACGTGTATCACCTTTGTACAATGCATGGCGGCAGTGCGGTAGGCTGTTGTGCGTGCATTGCCATTGGACCTAGTTATTTATACGGGAGAGCATGCGCAGAAGCATGGCTCCTATCTTGCATTAACCGTTTTCGGCTGTAAGCATGAAGCTCGTATATACATTACTCTCGTCGTGAGCAGCTAGGCTAAGTCGCGAGGCTTGCCAGAGTTGACTTGAGACCTGCGTTGTGCCGCTAATAAGGAATTAGCCTCGCACAGTCGATATGGCAGGATCGTCCGGACTCCCATGCACCTGTCAACAAGTTAGTCCGACTCGCGGGCACGCATTTGGTGAGCGCCAGAAACTCAGGCGGTCAGCCCGAGCAGGCGCCAGGTACGATCATCGGCCGAGATTTCCGGGACTCCGCGCTCCCCCCAGCAGATTCTGCACCAGCAACCTCTCGGGCCGCCATGAAGCGTAAGACGGCGTAGGACTCATATTCAAGCTTCCAGATGCTAGCCCCGCTGACAACGAGCTCGCTGGTAGACCCTGTGTTTGTGGCGTCATGCGGGATGCGCGCCCAGAAACGTCGGTAGATCGTGTCGGAAGAGCCGAGAGTTGTCGAGGCTGAGAGTCGTAAGAGAGCTGAACTGAGCTGACAGAGGTGGTCTGGTCCAGGATTAGAAGCGATACCCTGAGTTTGGAAGCTGACTCTGAGCTGAGACGGAAAGCCAGCCAGAAGATGGCGCGTACGAGTCCGCTTCCGACCGCGAACCCGGCACCGCCTGCGGCCGAATGAGCCATCTGCGAGTACAAATCCACAAGGCTAGTTGAGTCCCTTAAAATGTGCACAATGCGGAGGGACTGACCGTGTTCCCGAGTGCACCGTACTTGCTCTTCTTCTTGTCTTGGCCTGGAGCCTCCTGCAGCCCTACCGAGTTGGTCTGCGGAGATCCGACGCTGGGCGGGAGGTCTGAGCCATGAAGCGCGGCCCCAAACAGCTTTTAAGGCGCGTTCTCTCTCGGCGCGCCAACCTGCCCGGATTCGTAAGGTGGGGCAGGTGGCGGGTGGAGCACGATGGGAGGCGCGGGTCCCGAGTAGGCGCGCACGGGCGGCAGGTTGCGGGCGGGGAGCGCAGGCTCGGCGATCTTCACGACGTAGTTGGACGGGAAGAGGCCGGTCTTGCCGCGGTGCTTGCCCGTCCACCAGTCCTCGTTCGTCTCGGCGACGATTTTGATGATCTCCCCCGCGAGGAAGGACAGATCTTTGGGTTCTTATTTATATGGTCAATCTATTGCGAGAGCTGGAAAGGATCACTGTACTCACAGAACCGTCCTCGTTGTATCCCCAGGTTGCTTTCGCCTTTACGACGGTCGCCGTGGGCGTCTGCGGTACCGAGCGCGTAGACGTCGTGGACGCGATGGGGACCGGCCCGCTGCTTAACGCCCTCGCAATAGCCCCATTTGTCTTCGGGAGCTTGGCGCGAATCGCCCGACGCATCTATGGCAGTAATATAGTTCTGTTGCACGAGAAAATCGATATTCGACTCCATCTGCGCTACGACGTGCGCGAGGAGGGCTTGTTCCGCTGGTGTCGCAGCCATAAGGTCGATTATCGAGTAGAACGCGTCCGGGAGAGTGAAGATGAGTGTGAGGTGAGTGTTAGTGGACAACAAAAGATATCCATCATGCTGCGACTTTCGAAGGGAGGGTGGCACAAGAGAAGTCGGCGCGAGAGGTTGGTGGGCAAACGCGACCGACGATCCCGACGTCATCGTCACGTCTCGCGGACTTCGCTCTCGCACTCCCGGTGAAGCGCGAGCGATTTTCCGCCCTCACGTATAGGCGCCCGCTCATGGCCTTCGCCGCTCTGCCCGCAATACGCCTCTCCGACTCCTTGCAACCCATGCGCCAGCCTCAAGCGACGTACTTGCATCAAAATCTGTCAAATATCCGGCGGCGGCACCGCATCGCCTTTGTTACCTGCAAACCCAAAGGCGCACGATCCAACGGCACACAAGTTCTATCACGTCGAACTACGAGGCGATCTCATTCGGTATGTCCCATGCATGTCGCGCCCCCTCGCCGCATCGTCATCGGCGCGTTCTGATCTCCCTCTTTTTTCCACAGGTATGGTATATGGGTCTGATGACGGCCTGGATATCGTGGTCGACATCTACCGGAGCTCCCGCCTTGACGTCTCCGCATCGGCGGACGCTACATCGGCGGCCTGCGTGCGTCTCATCACCTTCTGTTCGTACATACGCCGGGAGTGAGTGACGAACCAATCTCGATGCTTTGGACGCCATATCACATCTGTGCCAGCGATCCAATGCGCGGCGTTCCTCGACAAAGACAGCGAAAGGCAGGGCGGATACATAATAGACCGGGCGGACAACGACACCTCTACAAAATCGCTGATTGTGAGTCATTGTTGTATGCACGGTGCTGGTACAGACATCTAACCTCAGCATGCAGCTGCGCTTGACGTAACACAGTTCGATTCTGGGCTCGACACTTCCATGTTGAAGGATGTCCACATCGTCGGATCCTCCGCGCTCCCCTTGCCACCATCGCGTGAACTATCGAAGCTCGAGGCCGCGTTTCGGGCATTCATTGCTTCGAGCTTTCGAGAGATGTCACGTCGGGCGGCTTGTGTTTGAAGGGCATTACCCGTGCGCTATTACCCCTTTTCCCATCCTCCAGATGCTGATGCCTGTTGTTCTGCAGACACGGCACCCAAGGCAACCGCGTCGTCGCGCGAATGTACCGGCCGCCGCATTGACTTGACGACCACTCGCCGTGATCACAATATCGCCAGGAAATCTCTGAAGTGATTTCGTTCGCGTTTACGACCGCTTGAGCGCCATCTGGCCCATCTCCGTGTTAGCCTCCGACGTCCGGCGTATCTCGACGACGACGCAGCTAGCGTTCGGTAACGCCAATTGCTCATGCAATCCAGGCTATGGTAACTTCTCGCCCTTTCTGCGTGTCCGAGGTCTGCGCCGACGCTCAACTCTTGCTTCCAGCTCTGCTACTTCAGGCTTCGCGAACCGGAGACACGTCCGCGAATACGCGACTGCCGTGGCCCGCTTGCTTTGCTGAGCTTTGAGAGGTCTCCTAGCCCATCGACCTTCCCTCTGCACCTTCGGATGTTCTCTTGCGCCGGCGATTGGACGAACAAAGACCTACATCATCGACCATATGCGCCCACGCAAGTCTCAATCGCAGTCCCAAGGACGCGCGAGGGGCTAAGCCCTTCTTGTAATGGATGGACTGATGCCCGTACCGATCCTCTACGATGCTGATGACCATGCCAGCTCTTTTCCCATCATCGATACATCCTCCCGCGCGATCGAGCATGACGGGGGTCCATGCCGTCCGTCGATCCCAACCGGCCATGACCGTTCAAAGACATTCGCCCATCAACACGCGTTCCACGACCTCTTCTTCGACGTTCTTCCGGTCACTGGGGAATAGGACATTCAGGGCTGCGGGAGCAGGCTCAGTACGCGGCGCCTTCCGCCTCTTCCGACGTTCTGGCTGAGCGGTATCGATCTGCATACGTCCTTCGCTCGCCGCCCCGGACCGTCGACCGATGGCACCCTTTCGGCCGCTTGTCGTCCCCAAGCCATGCACGAACCACGCTGGACGTTGATCGTTGAAGAGGGTGGCTGGGAGGAGGGATAGACGATGAACATCTGCCCAGGACGCGTCCGCCGGGCTCTGCGCGCTGGGTGAACTTCGATCGATAGATGGTGACGGAATGGAGGATGACAATTGCAAGGTAATGTCGCATCCGAAATGCGCTAGCGTTACTGACACTGCACTCAGTACCTCACTCCCCTCCGTCGAACGCCTTTTCTCTCGATGGATGGTAGAAAACTCCAAATGTGCGACGACGTGGAGATATTTTGTTCCCTGCGCACCCTAATTATTCGCCCGCCGTTGTATTTCGGTGTTGTATGAAAGTTACAGTATCGCCTCCGGTGAACCGCTCTATTCAGGGCGTGTGATACATAAGTGCACTACGTCGACGAGAACGGGGAACCGATGCAAATACACACGGCGTACGGTACGCGTCGCATCTTGGAGGATCTAGGTTAAGAGACACGGCGGCCACTGAGTCGCGCGAACGATCCCTGGGACGCCCTTCAAGCCGTTGACAATCTCCGAGATAGTATCGCAACCGTATGAATGATGCTTCGCGGGTGATCGTCGCTGCACGCGCTTCTAGCCGGTGGACGCAAATCGACGGCGTCCACTACCATTTTGACTCGTCAGGGAGGCCCATGCACGACGAAAGCGGATACGCACCTCAACAACGATCCCATCCCGACACCCCACGCTGGCCTAATCGACCTCTCCATCCCATATCTTCACCAGATTGTCACTACCCCCTGAGACGAGGTGCTTGCCATCGGGCGAGAACGCGACGGAGCGAACCCCATACTCGCCACCGTGAGCTTCCCAAGGCCCCGCCACGGTCTGTCCCGTCTGCGCGTCCCATATCCGGATCCTGCGGTCGTAGGAGCCGGAGACGACGTACTTGCCATCCGGCGAGAATGCCACGGAGGTGACCTCGTTTTCGTGCCCTTGCAATGGCCCCAGCACCGTCTGTCTTGTCTGAGCGTCCCAGATCCGGATCGTCATGTCGTCGGAGCCCGAGACGATGCGCGCGCCATCGGGGGAATATGCGACTGACCAAACGGAGGAATCGTGGCCTTGCAGCGGGTCCCCGACTGGCTGGCCTGTCTCTGCGTCCCAGAGTCGAATTGTGTGGTCTCCGGACCCAGAGGCGATGTGCTTCCCATCCGGTGAAAAGGCGACGCTCGAAACATAGTTAGAGTGGCCCCATAAAGGCTCGCCGATGGCCTGTCCCGTGTGCGCGTCCCAGAGTCGGAGCGTTGCGTCGTGTGAGCCCGAGACGATGCGGTTGCCGTCGGGTGAGAATGCGACACAGAAAACCGAGCGCGTATGCCCTTGGAGCGGCTGCCCGATCCGCTGCCCTGTCTCCACGTCCCACAGTCGCACGGTGCCGTCACCTGAGGCCGAGGCAAGGCGCTTTCCATCGGGGGAAAATGACACCGATCGGACCCAGTACGTGTGCCCCCGTAAAGGCTCGCGGATTTCCTTTCCAGTGTGCGCGTTCCAAATTCGGATGGTGTTGTCCCCGGATCCCGAGGCGATTTGCGAGCCATCCGGAGAGAAGGAAACAGATAACACGTCGTGGGTATGGCCTTGCATGGTGCGTTGCTGCACTGGCTCTGCTGGAACGATCGTCGGAAGCCAGAATATGAACAACGCATCAAATTTACCGCGTACCACTTGTCTGCATAATCCACCCCGTATCTTGGCGGGTCCCAAATTGCCTGTGGTCAACATGCGATAGCAGTTTCTCCATGATGCGCGTAGGATATAGCTTCTTGCCCGGCAGCAGCGACGAATATAGACCGAGGACCAAGATTATATCGGGTGTATGCGTCTCCCGCAGGTTCGAGTCCGTTAGTTCTTCAAGCATGATATCGAGATACTGAAAAAGCTTTCTTGCATTAGCGACATTGCGCATAGCACGTCCGCCTATTTCTATGCCGGTTCAGTGCAGAGCTCGTAGGAAGCCATAGCGTCACGACTAACCTGCAAACAGCAGCTGATCGAGCTTTTGCCGATCGGCATCCGAGAGACCTTCATGCAGCAGCTTCGCGATCACCCCTCGTGCAGCTTTGTGATACCCGAGGCACCCGAGTACTTCCGACATTTGCGGTCGCTCAGATGGGTCTGCTGCCCAGCACGAGCTAACGGCAATCCTCCAGACGAAATCGTCCAGACCTAGCTCTTTTGCGTGCGGAGGGCGCGATGGTCGTTTACCGTCAAGAACTTCACGAAGGACCACGAATATGCTTGTGATATCGTGGAATGGTTGTCTCCCATCGAAGATCTGCGGCCAGCGTCAGTCGACGTGAATCGGCCACGTCGGACTGCGCCTCACCTCCCAGGTGGTCATTCCAAACGCGTATACGTCGGATTTCGAAGTCAAGATCTTATCCTTGGCCATGCCATCGTTCAACTCGGGAGCCATGTAACGGAAGGAGCCCCAGTTTGCGGACGATCCGGCTGTCGCTGCTAAAGAGGTGGTACCAAGAACCGTCGTGGAAAGACCAAAATCACCAAGACGCGCATGCCCGGATCTGTCCACCAGGACGTTGCGCTGGGTTCCAATGTTCATTTATCGACGGTAGAGGTGGCTATCAACTCACGCCTTTGATATCCCCATGCACGATACCGCTCGCGTGCATGTACTCCAAGCCAGAAGCGATGCCCGTGATCTGAGCGTGGCGATGTAAGGTTGGCCCAGTGCGTCGCAACGCATGATGCTCACCAGTTCAACGCGATCGGCACGCGGGTGCTGTTCGAGATATGACATGACATCGCCGTGGTCCATCCATTCGGAGACGATGCATGCTTGATACCCTGGCGCAACACCGAGGAAGGGAACGACGTTCGGATGATCCAGTCGTTTCCAGACGATCGCCTCTTTGCAGAACACCTGAATACCAGGACGACGACGTGAATGAAGGTTCTCAGTGTCTGTGGTGAAGGTAAAGATCGCACCTTCATATACGTTTCACGATCTCCCGCGTGCAGTCGAATCACTTTCATGGCAACAGGTGTACCGTCGTGAGTTCCCCGGAATACATCTGCGAATCCACCAGCGCTATGCGGATGTTCGTTGACTTTCACGAGTCCTGATAACGTGTAGCTCGTGGGTAAGAGTTTGTGTTGCCCGCATAGCTTGCTGAGCGTGCGCAGGGACGTCCGAAAGGTATCGTCATCTCGCGGGATCGAGCCGAGAGCCTGAATCGCAAGCCGTATGTCACCTCATACGGTGTTGTGTTTCTGAAGATAGCTACTCACCCGATCTAACGTGTCGATCTCCTCCTGCAAAGCCGTGTTGCGAGATGTCGGATTATCAGCCATGAAAGTTGTTTTGAGCGCGGACGAAGGAAGTGCGGAGGCGAACGCTCGGCAAGGAATCCACCTCTATGAGATACAGGCGATAGCTTGTATAGCAATATGCGCCAAAGGAGGGGAGCGCGTGGGTGATAGCTGTGTGTCCGTGTATCACCTGGGTGGGCTATTTCGCGTGCACTGCCATCCACGGAGCTAATCATAGAGGATGACATGCATAGAAGCCTCGCGTCTACTTGCTATTCAGCTGTATACTGTCGCGTGAAGCAATAAGTCGGTGCGTACCTCATGGTCATAGGAGCTTTGAATTGGGGGTGTCGCAGCAAGCAAGTCGTGATGCGATTGCAGAGGATCGGAGACGTTTGACGATGTTGTATCGTAGGCGAGCGATAAGCTACTCCCTCTGGTGTCACAGATAGCGCCAGGATGTGCAGAGCGCATATATCTCACCTGACGTTTTGGATAGAGGAATGCCAGACTATGTATAGACAGCGTTACTTATAGTCAGCAGCTCCAGTATTTGCGACCTCTTGAGTAGTACGCTGGCATGACAGGAGTCGGACGGCCAAGACTGGTGCCGTACTCGTGGTATGATCGAGCAAGATAGGTATATCTGACGAAGATCGTATAGAGAAAGGCGAGGAAGATTGAGGAGAGAGTTTACGAGCTGAGCACGACTTTGAGCTCGTCGAGCTCGCACCTCGGATGGCAAGCCGCACCGCACCGCACTTGCCGGGGCGATGCGTCTTGGACTCGGAGCGCTCTTGGACCTTGGTTGCTCTTCCGCCATTCAGAAACGTGTGTTAAGCTCTGCATGCTGTTTGATGGCCCTGCAAATCTTGTCGTCGCGACTTGTTGACATCAGACAAAGCTATAGTTTGCTATAGAAAACCCAGTCGGGCGTAGTTGTCCGTTCCGTTCCCAAGCGAAGGTGAGCGTGATTTCTGCGCGCTCTTGTGATCGAAATGCCACACAAATGATACAGACAAAGCTTTTGCAACAGCTTTCGACAGTTCGACAGCCTTCGTAACCGAGCGGACAGGGGAAAGAGGCTGCGGATTCACCATGAGAACACATAAATAATCTCGGCGTTGTCGTTCGGGCCAGGAATAACACATATATCCCCACTCTCCGTCCCTAAATCTCGAGCCTATCCAGCCTTCTCTTCGACTCTCACCAAGCGCACATCATGGGCTCAGTATACGACGACGTTACCGTAGTGGGTGGCCCGTCGCGCAATGTCGAGGATCACGGTTTGAAGTCCATCCCCGACAAGGACTCGACCGGCCCCAGCAAGGGCTCGTCCGGATCCAAGCCCGCAGCAGGGTTCGTGGATGTCGTCGACTATATGCAGCAAACCAGGCCGTTCGTCGTACCCATCGGCAAGGATGGTGTGATCGCCGCTCTTAGCAGGCTGGATCAGCAGCTACGAGAGGCACGTAATATTACTAACGTCTGGTAACGAAAACTTTCAACTAATGAGCTACTTGTTTGGAACGCGCAGTCCGGGCGGACCAAGATACTCTCGAAGAAATCTCCGACCGACTGGATTGGGCAGGAGATCACGCCAGGTCGTTTGGGCCTCATCAACCACGGTGGTTTACCGAAAGTTGTGACCAAGCCTGGGCGGTACCCATGGTTCCCTTTCAGAAACTGGTGGGCTCGTGAATGGTGCGGGACTAAAGGATGTGAGTGGCCCCGAACAGGTGGTGTTGATCCGAGATCACGAGCTAATGTGGACGGATCCAGGCTCCGACACCGTTATCGAGTTCCAAGGTCTCACCATAGTGCAAGTATCACAGAATCAAGCTGCAGTGATATCCGATCCCCAGGTATGCACTTAGGCATTCTTATCACACGTATTTCTGACTAACTCGCTCCTCCTAGAATCACATCTTCGTTATCAAGAACAGCGGGTTCGCAGCGCTCGCCATAGAAGGTACCTACGATGTTCTGGCAATCGTGGACCAGACACATCTGCCCCACGTCGTCAAGGACAAGGTTACGGGTGTTATCCTCGGCTCGTGAATAATTCGACGTTAACATCCTAAATATGCGACTAAGCATGATGCTGCAGGACATACGAAGTGAGGATGAAGAGCAAGACTCGGGGCGGCACCGATCAAGAATACGTCGTCGCGCTGTTCCTCAATATCCCCGCCGCGAACTGTGCTATCTTGCAACGCGGCGACGACCTCGAGTTGCTCTCCGCTGGCCAGCATTATATCACTAGCCCGAACGTCACTCTCCGCGGGCTATACACCCTTGGCGAGAACCAGCTTGAGATGCCGACGAAGGACATGTCAGTGTGACAGCGCTTCCAGGGGCGCACTCGGTCATGCTCACGCCTTACACAGATTCACCCGTGACCAGGTTCCTGTCAGCCTGACGATCTACCTCAAGTGGCAGCTCATGGAGCCGTTGAAGGTTCGCTCATCCTCGATTTTTCCATGGGAGTCGTCGTGCTAACCTCTGATTAGCTCACCACGCACGGTTACGATACGCCATACGACGCGCTGCGTGACAAGACGCAGTCTATCCTGACGCAGATCGTCTCCCACCTGGACTACAGCGCCATGATCAAGCAACGGACTCTTGGCCCTGATAACCTGGAAGATGGCTCCGACCCAAACTCCGCCTTCCTCGACGCTCTCAGGACCAGGGCCATGGACGAGATGCACGAGGCTGCGCTCGAGTACGGTATCGTGCTCAAGGACCTTGGTGAGCCGCCAGGATATCGCCGAGATGAACAAATGCCTGACGTCGTCGTCTTCTAGCTGTCATCGACCGGCAGTTCAAGGGAGAGATCGCTGCGACCATGGACAAGCTGACGACTCGCGCTCTGCAGGCGCAAGTGGAAGCTGCTGTAAGCTAGAACTCGTAAGATCATGAAGAGTATCACTGATTCCCTCGCCCCCAGAACGTGGATAGGGAGAACAGCAACCGCATCAAGCAGCAGGAAGGTCAATTGGCAGTCGCACGGATCCAAGCACAAGCCACCAATGTCAGTGCTGTGCTCTCGTTCTTCATCTTCACCTTCTGAGCGGTCTCTCCCTATGAACAGACTCAAGCGGATGCAGACGCATACGGCATCGTCGCGAAAGCCAAGGCCGCCGCCGAGCGGTTGCAGATCGAGGCGGAAGCGCAGGCGAAGGCGACCGAGATCGCGGCCAAGGCAGAGGCGGAAGCGATCCGCATCAAAGCCCAGGCGAACGGCGCGGTCTCGGACCAGTTCGCGCGCGAGATCCGTCTGAGGGAGATGGAGGTCAAGCGCATCGGCGCGTACGGCAACAGGACGATATTCGTCCCCTCGGAGATGGGGAGCGCCATGGCCAGCTCGATGGCCACCGGGATGGCGGCCGGGATGGGCATCGACAGGAAGTGAAGCGCGGTTGGGCATTCGTAGTAATTTATCATTATCCCCATGATGGACCTTCCCTTCGTTTCAGTAGTCAGTTTGTATACCTCTGCCATGCACTCCTTCTATCCGATCGAGACTATACCAACACCTGATCCAGATGTATCACCATCCGTAGCATTAATCAATCAGACTCGATCTGACCGGACAACTCTCCGGAGTACTTTCTTGAGGCCTCTCGAGGTACAACGTCGGCACACATCGGGAACGGAACATTCGCTGCCAAGGGGCGAGGATCATGAACTCGACTGGCGACAGAATGATACGACTAGAAGGATACCGCAGAATATTGAATCAGCAGACCATAGTCATGTTGCGCTATAATCCAATTGATATAGAGATGAATTCTACCGGTAGTGTTGGTGTCGGAATTCATAGAACTGGATGAGGATGACTCCTAATAACTGCCAGTGTAACCAGTCCAACGACAACGGAATCCTCGCGACGATCGCCGAGTGAGTACTGCTCACTCGTAACATTTGCAACGCCAGAAAAGGTATGTAAGGCGCAGAGCTACCCCCTCGCAGCCCGCGGCGCAATGATATAGGCGATGCAGTTGCTGCTGAGAAAGGCCAATTCGGGCAGGCGAGCGCGCCTGAACCACGTGAGTGACTCATGTCAGGGCGACCGCACCGACCCTGAACGCCGTCCGCTGGTTGTCTCTCACCACAACCATCACCTCCAGCCGATCGCACACGTCCATAACTATCCCGAAATCGACACAACATGCGTTCCAAGTTCAAGGATGAGCACCCCTTCGGTCAGTCTCGTCTCGGTGGCGATCGACCCCCATCTATATCTTACCGCGGAGAGCTGACGCGTGCTTTTGGATGACTGTAGAGAAGCGCAAGGCTGAGGCCGAGCGTATCCGGCAGAAGTACCCTGACCGCATTCCGGTGAGCGCGCCCGTGTTTCAAGACCGCGATCCGCCTCTGAAGTCTAGTGTTTGTCTAGGTGATCTGCGAGAAGGCGGACAGGACGGACATCCCGACTATTGACAAGAAGAAGTACCTGGTGCCCTCAGTACGTTGCGCTTCGTTCCTCAGGAAGGTGCTGGGGCTGATCGCAGGCCCGCGTTGTAGGATCTTACCGTAGGCCAGTTCGTCTACGTTATCCGGAAACGGATCAAGCTGGCTCCGGAGAAGGCGATCTTCATCTTCGTCGACGAGGTCCTCCCTCCAACCGCGGCGCTGATGAGCGCGATATACGAGGAGCACAAGTAAGCACCCCCCCCCCCCGCCCGTCCTCAACGCGAAGTTGCACGCGACGCTGACCGTCCACCGATCCTAGGGATGAGGACGGCTTCTTGTATGTCAGCTACTCGGGAGAGAACACGTTCGGGGAGCCGTCAAGAGCATGATCAAACTCTGGGTGCTCTGGGCCAAGCAACTAGACGGACATTCCTCCCCAGCTATACCCATGCCTCACTCTCCTCTATACGTCTCATGTATTCTATCGATCGTCTTCCGTACAATGGCACGCTGAATGGATAATATGTATTCATGTGATCAGGCTTGCTCTTCTCGGGTCCGTCGTGAACATGAATGAATGCGGCGGAGTGACGGAGGAGTGCCGGACCGCAGCACGACCCTTCGAGCAAACGGTGCCATACAAACCCTGTTGATGAATGAGCGCCACCATCATGCCGCACGAACTCCGACACCGCCGGGAAGAATGCCAGCCACTGCCGTTCTGCGCCGTGAATGCCGAAATCCCCGCCGGATGCAAGCCGTGAGCCAAGATTGGCTTCCTGCCCTGCTTCCCGCGCTGACACCATACTTACCGCTACGCGCACCGGCATAAAAGCCACAGGCAGTGGAACGTGCTGATAATGCTCGACGCCGTTGCTGGAACTGCTGATGGCGCCTCTGGACGACTGTAGAGAGAGCGCCAGTTCAACCTCGCCAGCGGCCGTACGCGCTTCGCCGGGAAACGCTGGCTCGGTTTCGCGGGCTGACTCTATACCCACTCTCGAGTTGGAGGAACGGCCAACCTCGAACTCTCTACCGGAACCTAGTAAGTTTGAAGTGAATGCTGTGACCGAGAAGGCGCGATTCCGCGGAGAAGGGACGCAGGAGTCGCCATACATCGTCGACTGGGAAGATGGCGACGCGGATAACCCATATAATTGGACAAAATCACGCAAATGGTTCTTCACCCTGCAGGTTAGTTTTTGAACATGCGCTAATGCTTTATATGTTGTCAATATAACGCTGCAGATATCCTTGGGGACGTTCTCTGTTGCCTTTGCTAGCAGCGTGTATAGCGGAGGCATCCGGCAGACTGAGCACGATCTACACATTGGTAGAGAAGTCGCGATTATGGGCGTAGCGCTCTTCGTGCTCGGATTTGGTCTTGGGTTCGTCCT
This sequence comes from Punctularia strigosozonata HHB-11173 SS5, assembly GCF_000264995.1. NCBI lineage: Eukaryota > Fungi > Basidiomycota > Agaricomycetes > Corticiales > Punctulariaceae > Punctularia > Punctularia strigosozonata. The sequence goes on along the minus strand of NW_006767440.1, from coordinate 781,911 downwards.
TCCTATTTGTAGGAATGTATTTTGTCTCACCGCGGGCGTCTACCGACTAGTCCGTTGCTTTTCGCACCCCTTAGCGAGGTAAATTTCAATTGCCGGGACAAATAGGAGAGATCGGATCCGGCTCATCGACACCTCCCTTGCAGGTTCTCGGACGGGTGACGGGCTCCTCTCGTTCTCCTTGACCCAGACGACTTATCACGTTTACAGCGACCCGTCTTTCTCTTTACCTACTCAGCTTTTACCCTCTTCCATCTTGGTGGGAGCCTCGCGCGAAGTGCTACGACTTTGTTGGTTTGTCGCTTGCTAGGCGGTATATTTGGCTCATCCCGTGTGTCTTCATTGGGTTCTCAATGTGTTGATTGCTCAATTATAATTACCTGCAGCTCTCACGAACGCTGGAGGAGCCATATCAGATGTATGGACAGCACGCGAACGTAAGCTCACCGCGCTTTCGCTCACGCTCACTATATTTTTCCATACTGATGTCACCTCTAGGCGGGACCGCCGCCGCTCTATATGCCAACGCCCCGTTCATGGGTCCAGGTATATAGCACTCTGCGGCTTGTCCGTGACACCGCTGACGCACATTTTCTCATGTAGTATGGGGACCTATGGTGGGAGGATTCACTTCACAAAACCACCATCTACGCTGGCGCTTCGAGTTTTGGATCTTATTCATCCTCTCGGGCTGCATCCTCATCTCTGGTTTCTTATTCCAGCACGAGACGGCAAGTAAAAGCACCCCCGCGTGAACTGTCGTTTAGACTAATTTGCATTTCAGTATGCTCCGACTTTGCTGCGTCGGCGTGCGCACGCATTACAAGCTGGTTCCGCAGGAACTGTCATATACGTGTCGAAGTACGACCACAACACCGACCGATCCCTACCCGCCGTCCTCCGACGGAACCTAGGAAGGCCCTTCTGTAAGTTTCCTATCTTTTATCTCCCGCGGATTCTTCCCACTGCCATGCTGACAGAGAAACACCGGTAGTGTTCCTCGTCACGGAACCGATCGTCTCCGCGATGGCGGTCTACATCGCGATTGCCTATGCCATTCTTTACTCCTTTTTCGCCGCGTATCCAATCGTCTTTCAGCAGCACCGGCACTTCTCTCCCGGAGAGGGCGGCCTCGCCTTCCTGGGTATTGGTGGCGGCGTGTTCCTCGGGACGTGTATGGTCCCCTGGGCAAACAAGAAGTATTGGGCTAAAATGGAGCGCAGCCCAAACGGAAGGGCGCCCCCCGAAGCGTGAGTGACCGACTACCCTGCCATACCTGGAGTTTCTCGCTGATCTCGCCCGCTTCCACAGCCGGCTGTACGTCGCGCTCTCAGGCGCAATCCTGCTCCCCGCCGGGCTTTTCTGGTTCGCGTGGTACGTCCCGTCCCCGCGCGCCCACTTCAGGGGAACCGTTTTCGGGCCTGATCGCGCCAACGCCCCCCCGCACAGGACCAGCCTCCCTCCCGTCCCCTGGATCCTGCCCGTCCTCGCCGGCATCCCCTTCGGCGCGGGCACGGCGCAGATCATGCAGTCGCTCGTACAGTACCTGCTCGACGCCTACTCGATCTACAGCGCGAGCGCGATCGCGTCCACCGTCGTCCTCCGCTCCGTCTTCGCCATGGCCTTCCCGCTCGTCACGCCCGTCATGTACGACCGGCTCGGCCCGCGCTGGGCGGGCTCCGTCTTCGCCTTCCTCGCGCTCGCGTGTGCGCCGATCCCGTGGCTGTTCCGCGTGAGTGTGGTTTCCCTTCTGGTGGAACCGACGGACGTTGTGGGGGTGATGCTGATGGTCGCGCGCGCAGAGATATGGCTCTTGGCTCCGGATGCGATCCAAATACGCGTACAGCGAGGAGAGGACGAAAGCCCTCGGCCAGGCAGCCGGCACCTGATCGTCGGTGATCGCTTCGAAGCGTAGAGTACAATGGCATTGCATGGACAGCACGATTTCGAGTCGCGGCGATATTGCATACATCATAGAGCGTACGATGGCGAGTTTTGTCGTCGCCAGCATGTTTCGAGTAGATAGAGGCAGTACAGTAGAGTACACGCGAGAGCGTCCGTCACACACAACAGAAACGAGACGAGGGAGAAAGAGAGATAACGAAAACGCAACCAAGAAGGATCTCCACTGGGGCTAGGCCCGCCGTTAGATGATGAAGATTACGTTCGTGTCCTTCGTGAATCGCAAGTGAGCCGAATAAACTGTTGCGAACGGATCTAGGAGCTCACCATGGGATGCGAGCTCGAAAGCTGCGGCTTTTGGCTGTAGCGGTTCTTTAGAATGGTCCTGCAGATATGCCGATCGATCAGTGTGGGTCGGGAGACACACGGGGTTCAGAGGGCCTAACCTCAGCGCGACCAGCAGCTGCTGATACGTCGGCGACTTGTTCTCGGCTGCAGTCAGAATAGGCACATCAGCTCGCTTGAAACGTTTAGTCTATGGCGCTGCTACGTACTCAGGGCGGTGATCAGAGCCTACGGTTTCCGCGTTCCGGATTGGTCAGATGCGATCACCATACAACGGAAAGAGGAGCACGCACGTAACTCATCGCGCCCGTCGCGCTCCCGGCCTCGACCGTATCCGCGCTCGTCTGCGAGTCCTTGCAACCCGAGAACGAGATCTACCCGACGAAACAAGAGGAAATGAAAGATGCACAGATTAGCGCGCTTTCTTTCCTCTCTCGAGAGGACGAAAGGACGCACGACGTCGGCCGGACTCGTCCGCGTCTGCTTCGCGTACTGGGACGCCTTGGACTGGTTCCCGGTGGCGGCTTTGAACACGCCCATGGCGCTCTTGAATACGCCGCCCATGTCGCCGCGCGCGTAGGAGGTGACGGCGGAGAGGAGACCTTGGCCCGCCTCCGCGGCGAGGTTGGGCTCCTTGATCTTGCCCTCGGTGGAGTAGATGTAGGGCAGGTCGAGCGCGGAGCCGGAGTGGCAGGACTGGAGAGGGTGTTAGACGGGAGACGGGGGGAGGGAGGGAGGACGTACGTCGAAGATGGCGGTGAGACGGCAGCCGGGAGGGAGGGGGCGAACCATGATAGCGTGCATGTCCTGTTGGGGATACGCATGTTAGCGATGAAGGGCGGGTGAAAGGAGGCAACGAATGAGAAACGAACGTCGTCTACGATGTGCCCGGCGTCTTGGTAGTCCACTGGGTAGATGACTGTCCGAAGCGAGTAAGATCATTAGGGGGATCGACAGAGGGCGAGGAAAGCGAGCTCACCTTCGTCGTAGCCGTCTTCTTCGTCACCATCTAGGTCCTTCGTTTGTCCACCGTGCCCTGAATCTGCGTGGTTGTAGATCGGATCAGTTTCGCACCTCGAAGTAGAGGAAAAATCACAAGAGCGGCTCACAGTGGAAGAAGAGGGAGTCGTTCGGCTGCGCATCACGGACGAGCCATTGCATCGCTTGGAACTGAACGGTGATGTCAGACGATTTCTTTTCTCGGGAATAGGACCAGGAGAAGAAAGGTTGAACGTACGATGTTCTCCTTCGTTGGGATCTGGCGCGCGTTTTGTGCGTCGTCGGTCAACATCACGATGTCGTCCCGGTTGTATCCGTACGAGGCTAGGAAAAGAAAATGTCGGATTCCATGTGGGTATATGCGGTTTTCTGGTGCGGCGGGCGCATATGCGCGGACGTACAGCACAGGAAGTTGACCATGTTGTTCGCGTCGTTGATACACCCCTTCAGCTCGCCGTTTTGACCGACGTAGTTGATGCCGATCTGTAGTGCTCGTTCACGTCAGCTTTACTCTTAAACGAAGATAGAGAGGACCGGACCGCCAGCGCCCGCTTGCGACCCGTACACTGCGAGTACTGGAAGAACGGCTGCGCATCGCGCCCGTTCGCTTCGAAGTGCGGGCCGTAGAACTGTTGCTGGCTGGGCGGCATGTGAGGCGGGCCCGCTAAATCGCGCGCGATACAGTTGTCAGACGCCGGTCTCTGCACTGATGACGCATATATCTCACCTGGCGGCGCATATCCTCCGCCTCCACCGTACCCGCCCTGGTCGCCGCCGTATCCCGACCCACCTCCGTATCCTCCTCCGTATCCGCCCTGGTTCCCGCCATACGAACTCGCGGCGGGAGGAGCACCCGCTGGAGGCGCATATGGACTGCTTCCGCCGGGAGGAGGGCCGCTCGGGGGTGCGTACGGGCTGTGGGCGCCATACCCGTCGCGCTGCTGTCCGGGATAGGTGCTGGACGGGATCGGGGGCGGACCGGATGGCGAGCCGTACCCTCCGCCGTATCCGCCGCCTGGGGGTCCCGAGGGCGGGCCGTACGAGGGCGCGTACGACGGGTTGTATCCGCCGCCGGGTGGGCCAGCGGGCGGCGGGCCACCGAAAGGTCTGCACAAGCGTAAACGGGTGAGTCAAAGCAAGGATGGTGAAGATCGCTGTGCGCATCGCATCGCGTATGGGGGGTAAACACGTACGGAGCGGGGAAGCCAGGGGCGTTGGGGAAGGGTCTACGCCCGCCAGGCTGAGAATCAGGGTCGGTGCGCGCGATTGACAAGCGCAACGTACGGGGGAGATCCGAAGCCGCCGGGGCCGCCGGGCGGGCCTGGGGGTGGACCGTAGCCGTGGTGTTGCTGGTGGTGGTGCTGGTGGTGGTGTTGGCCTTGGCCGGGGTAGCCGTTCCAGGACATCGTCGTGCGGTCGGCGGTGGTGGACGTCGAGGTATAGCTGATTTCGCCCGCTGCTGAGATCAGTGACTCATCCACGTGACTCACGCGCCAATGCATCGTCAACCCACCACGACTACAAACAACTTGACACTCCTTTTTTAATACTGAGTATTCGCCGTGATCGATATTTTCTCCTCTGACTGAGGATACCCACTCACCGGCCCCGCTCGATTACTATACCCAAAACTTGGCCCTATGCCTCCATACACGCCGAATGCGACATCGCCGTCCATCGACGGATCGCAAGCTCGTTCGGAAGCGATGGATTCACGCCAGCGAGTAGCCCTTACGGATTCAGGATTTTGGCCCACTTGTCGTGCCCAGAATCGACGCGCTCTATAGCTATATGATCCCCGAACTCCAGGACCAACGAACGTGCGAATTCACAGCCTTGCTCACATATGTTTCTCGGCCTTCGCACACCGTTCACAAAAGCCTACCAAAGAAGGAGCCGAAAAACTGCTACCCGATTATCTCTCGGCGCCGTCCTACCCTAGTGCATCACCGCCAGTTCGACTACCCGAACATGTCTCGTCGGTGGTATTCCCGGGCGCCAACGGATGCTTGACATCTCCCGCGCCCGGGTTGGAGTCCCTACCCCGCAAATCAGGCCGGGCGATGTAAGATTCGCCGGGAACGATCAAATGAGATCCTCGAGGATCGGGGAGATCAACGCGGTGGGTTTTATCAGGTTCATGCGTGCTTGCATGTCCGATAGGCTCAACCTCACTCAAGGGACGTGCCGATAAGGAGCAAGAGGAGTTCGATGACGGCGTCGATGGAGGGAGAACGGTGAACGACAGATCGGTCCGCGGCCGGTCTTGAAGCGTGTCCTAGCCCGCCATGTATCAGCACAGCTCATTCGTCGTCGTAGGGAACGTATATCTTGGATTGACGTTCTGTATCGTCACGGAGGCTGTGAGCCGAGAGGCCTGGCGCGTCGATGAAAAACGCGAAGTCTTGCGGAAAGAGATCGTCCAGCGCCAGTTCGAAGTCGGTATCACTCTTCCAAGCGAGAACGAGGTGTCGGTCCTCAACTACGGGCGTGCCCTGCCCGTGCGTTGGATCGAGGCTCGGTTCGTTCTCGCTGCAGTTCTTCATGTCGATCCACGACTCTCTGACAGAGACATCGACTCGGTTAGTCGGTGGTTCACATGGACAACGATCGCCACATACAAAATCTGGTTGAAAGTGGGGATGTCGACTGTGGCGACCATCGCACCATCCGGGTCGGGTGGCAAGGCGGGCGCTGGAACAGGCGCCAACATTGCAAAGTGAGAGTGTGTGGCGAAAATTTGAAGTTGCCCGTATTCCTGTGTGGTTTGCGGTAGTACGAATGCGAGATGTTAGAGCTCGAGCCGAGGCTGTTGGCCTTTATTTTGGCCTCGTTCGATGAAAGGAAACATGTAGGTCCACTTCCGAAACCAGCGGCCAATAAACGAACATGAGCGGAGCATTTGTTAGCGTTCCCACCGCTTCCAGAATGTCACTCGGCGCTTGTAAACGGGTTGACCAGCCGTCATACTTGTCGACGGGCATAGCTCGATACCCGGAATGGCAAGTACGGCCCCGCCTGGACGACGGTTCGGGAGCAGAACGTGGTCTTACTTCTGACAGTAAACCGCAGCTACCTGGTACACGAGCACTGGGGTTTATAGCCTGTTTTGGCTATGTCATCCTGTCACCAGGGATAGGCATTGATGCAAGGAAAATATCGCGAGAACATCCTTGCTTTCCGTTCCGGGTCATGGCACGCGTACGCCGGGTTTCCCTCCCCGCTTCATCTCTCCCCATTACTTGCTATCGCCATCGCTCTCACGTCATCTTTGTATATCCTGGACAACGTTGTCGCACCTGTTGATTTTCACCTTCAAAAGATCCGCACATCCGGTGGTACGGAGAAGCCGATACATTGTGGGTGCTCCGAGCGATTGCTCTTAGAGCCTTGCTCAGTTGCTTTCCGGTAGGGAATGAGCTGGCGGGCGAGCTCCGCAGCATCAGTTTCGTCAGACCTTGGACGAGAGATCGCAACGTATGAGCTTCCAGTAGGGTCCGATGCGGTGTAACTGCAAATCGTGGAGTTGAGGAGCATATAATCTCCCAGAAAGTCTGCTGGCAGCTCGTTGCCTCTGAGGCTGTCTGAGCGTGCCTGAATACGACGGTAACAGGACGTTTGAAGCGGGGCCGGGCACCTGAGCGGAGACAGTTGGTATACAGTGGATTCTGTGGTTACCGAAAGCATCACCAAAGGGCAGATATATTCTTCGCGTTCGCCATCGTCCACAATTACGTCGCCGTCCATAGTTCTGTTTCCGGCAGGTCGCGATGTGCAGACAGAAAGAGGCTGAGTTGCACGTAATGGTCGCGTGGTTGGGCGCGACAACATAATGCGTAGTACTATGCCACGGCCCACGAGATCACATCCGTTTTCTACCCTCATCTCTGTTCTCGATTGTCGAACCATCGGATTGAGGACACTTGCGACGGGGAAGGACTTGCCCACTACGAGCCAGGGCCGAAGACGTCCTGGGACGCTGAACGACCTGCCGAACCTGACTAGGCCTGACTTGTCGCCTCGACCTCATTGCACGGTCAAGAACCCCTCGTAACGGAGACTCGCACATCGAGAACGCGCTATCGTCGGATAACCATGGCCAGGTGAGTATTTGTCTATCCTCCGGCCTACAACGCGTTCTGGCGTGACGTATTTCATCGTTTTCCTTACTCAACTTTACGGCCCTCTAGCCGAGTGGTGCCCCCTAGTATCCCTTCGTCGAGCTCTGCGGCAGATGAGCTGCGATGCAAAATTGATGTCAGGATACGCGATCTGCTCGAAGAGGTCCGCGCCTTACGCGAAAATCGCAACCAGTTGTCGCCGGTCTACAAGCTCCCCGCCGAACTGCTGTCCTCCGTCTTCTGCCACTGAATGCCTATCTCTAAAGACTTCCTTTTGAAATTCCCTTCCAGCCACACAGTCATGGACGCCGTTGGCATCAAGTCGGGCTCGGAACTGTCGTCATTTGGACGGAAGTGCCAACTCATGTCCTCGCTTCCCGATCTATCACGCAGATGTTCGCTTCGAGGTCGAAGGGCGCGCCGTTGGCATTGTCCGTCAACGTTCGCCCTGATGAAAGCATACCCATCGCGGCCAGTATCTTCGAAGGCGTCTCCTCTATCATGATTCGTATAGCAAAGCTTGACCTCAGTGCCCCGGGTTGGTTCCTCGAAATGCTCATGTCACGCTCAAACGCTGCCTCGATGCTTGTTCATTGCTATGTCTCGACTGGCATGACAGGAACTCCGGGGCATCTTCCGGATGAATTTCTAGCCTCATGCATCACAAGACTCCGCCATCTGCACCTGTGTAACACGTCACTGAACTGGGCGATGATGCCCACCGCCTCGGCTTCCCGTGGTCTGACGAGTTTTTTGTTGAAGAACCTGAGCAATCCGCCGACTGTAGCAGAGGTCATCCGCATGCTCGAATCAATGCCATCACTGCGGACTCTCCACCTACAATTTGCTTTGGAACTTGATTCCGATGCTCCTAACCTCGCAGAGACGATCAGGAATCCCCTGACTCTCGACCAGCTGACTAATGTGCACTTAACGGATTCTGGGCCTCTCGTATGCTGTTTGCTGTCCCTCATCAGAGCACCTCCAGGCGCTTCGGTGACCCTCTTCCTTGGCGCCATCGCGCCGTCAAGCCCGCCGTGGGACCTGTCTCCTTTAGCAGCCTTCCTGGAGGGTCATTCCGCTTGTTGCGAGAACGGGACCATTCGACGTACGCCGCTTGGAGTGTTTCGAGGTTTCTGACACCTTCGGGATCCTCGCTTATCCAACGTCCAATTTGCGTGATCCCAATCCTCCGCTGCTCCGTGTGGTATTCTCCTATGCTCCTTACATGAACAGCGGCATGGATCTTGTTGGCAAGCTTCATCTTTCTCGCCTCGAATTACTCGGCCTGCAACTCCAAGCTAAACTCGAGTGAACCGCCGTTGCAAACATCCTCGATCACTGTCGGAATTCAGACGAGCTCCGGCTCCGGAGCGCTCATGCTCATGATACAACCCTACCTCTCCTCATCGGTTCGTCACCGAAGAGGAGCGAGAAGAAAGAAGGGGCGGCGGACCACCTGCTACTCCCTGCGTTGCGACACATCTACGTGAATCTGGACCGACCCAGGACTTACTTGACCAACTGCGAAGCCTTCTAAGGCGGAGGTGGAGATCCAAAGTTTCGAATTCGTCATTGGCGCTCTCGCTGGTCAGCACTCGCCTCTATGACCCCGTCGACTTGTTCATGCTTCAAAACGCCGCCGGCCGATTCGGACTTGTGGATGTCTTGGACGACACGGGTGATTTCGGTGAAAGCCCGGTCGCAATAATTGGAGAGGAAATATTTAGAAACCTGTTGGGCTGACTGTGTGGCTCTATATATGCCGCTGAATACAACATTTCATGTTCATAGTCGGTCTATATGTAGATCGCGTACGGTTTACCTGTTTGTCACGTCTTCGCGCATGTCACATGTGACCGTAATCGGCCCTGTCACTGTCTCCCGTTGTCCTCCAATTTTGTCGGGAAATACTCTACTGCTGTTGATTCCTAAATGTTCGCTGCTCGGGTTACCCGACTAGCAGGCCTTCAACCTGGTTCTTGCTGGATCCCTCCACGGAGATGTCTCTCTGCCACTAACCCTGCTCTTTCCGGCCACAACAAAGTGTGTTAGATTCCCACCTCGCTTACAGGAGAGCCCGTGTTCATTGATGCGCTGTAGTGGTCGAAGATCGAGAAAAAGAAGGGGGCCGCTGATGCCCAGAAGTCGGCCATGTATGCAAAGGCGCGGAGCGTAAGCACACCTGGTCGGGTCGTAGAGGGACGCGTGAAGGTCGACGCTCATACGAACAGGACATTCTCATTGCAGCCAGGAGTGAGCACACGTCTTCGTCACGCGCCACGGCGGCCCAGCTGATCTACGAAACGCTGTCCAGTGGGCGGCTCGCCAAACCCGGAGCTGAACCAGGCACTGGCCGTCGTGCTGAAGCGCGTCAAGGCGCAAGGAGTGCCAAAGGAAAACATCGAGAGAGCTTTGGAACGCGTAAGGATCCGCTTTTCATCTGTGACTCTCATCACTGATGACACTGTAGGCCGCAGGCACTGGCAAGAAAGCCGACCAGCAACTAACGTACGAAGTACTCGCGCGCGGCGCGGTCGGACTGGTGGTGTATGTCCTGCCCGGTTTCCCCTCTCCGTGTCCGTGATCGACTCACATATCCCTCAAGTGAGTGTCTATCAGACAATAGTAACCGTACCTTTGCTGCTGTCCGGGAAACGCTCGATGACCACAAGTAAGCCCAAACATTGCTCTTCTGCACTTGCCCAGTGTTCATGCCTGCTTTACCCCCTCTCAGAGCGCGCTTCGCGCCGGTGCTGTTCCAATTCAAGCGTCTTGGCTCTGTTCGTGTTGCTGTGGACGCAAGCGCGCCCGACCGAGAGGTGCGCATGGAAAAGCTGATCGAAGCTGCGCTTGAAGCTGGCGCCGAAGACTTTCAAGAGCTCGGCTCGTCAACTGACTCCTCTAACTCACTGGAGATGGAGGTATTTTTTCCTACCTTTGTCGACATCTTATAGCATGTCTGACGGTGATGTTTTGTGGCAGTTCACATGTCCGCCGCAGTCCCTCGCACAGTTGACTGCTGCGGTCAGCATACAGGGGATATGCAAGGAGCTGCTATCAAGCGCCCTGGAATATCGGCCAACCGAGCCGGCACCTCAGGATCCGGAGCTGAAGGCGACGATTGACGAGCTTGTGGACGACCTAGAGGCGAACGAGGACGTGCTGTCCGTATGGACAACTTTAGACCGATAGCCCTCTGCAAGCAGTGCGGATATCCCCTTTCACGTGCATAGGAACCATCTGTGCGCGTAGACACCACGCGGATAGCGAATATATAGTAATAGCCTGGAGTAAAATAGTCTACTCCTAATACTTTTCGGCAAGAACTGCGTTGAACACTCGTCAGAGGCGCGCGGAACATGGCGAGCGGCATATGACTTACTCAACGTCAAGAGCGACGTCCAACCGGTGAACGGATGGCTAGTGAAGGGCGAGTGTGAACATCGAATGGAGTGATGCATTAAGCCACTCACCTCCGGCGACCCTCTCCGGTGAGAGCGTCGTACTGTTCCCAAACGTAGCCTGTTCGCTTGTACTCCTGAGGGACACGGTTCGATTGGCACCATCCGATCGAACAGAGGGATGTCTGCCCACCTTGTACACATTATTGATTACATTGAGCCTCAGTTCCTGGTAAATCTCCTTTGCCCGCGCTTGATGCGGACCCTCATGAGCCGCATATGTCTGGAATCGGCATCAGCCGTTACCCCTTTCTCATCGTATGGAAGCCCTCGTCGAGCTCCACGACTTAAGTCTGCGCGACACGCACCTTGTGCAGCGCGCGGAGCGCGAGGTAGTTCATCTGGATCCATATCGGGCCCTTCCAGTAGTTCTCTCCCTGGCCGAACTCCGGATGAGACGCAGACAAACTGCGGAGACCATACGGCGACCAGAGGTGCTCCGGATCACGGAGCAAGTCAAGGAGCGCGCCGAGATGCGGGGAGGCCGGATCAAGGATCTCGAGCAAGAGCGGGAAGAGCGAGAGGTATCCCCGATGGCAAACGTGATATGACTCGTCTGCGCGACGCGATCAGCGGCGACGATGGAGAGGTACCGGAAACAGAGCTCACCATCATCATTCACGCCGGCGTCGCAGTACATCTGCTCCTCCTCGTTCCAATGCAGATCTGTCGCACTCGCCCATCAGCATTTCCATCCTAGGGTATGCCTCGAACATGAACGCACCGTCGATGTTGTCCACGATCGCCTGCCGGATCTCCGCGTAACTCGCCGCGTCGTCTGTCTCACCAACAAACGCGGCGATGTCGTGCATCGTACCAGAGAAGAACGCCATCCAGCTGATGAGGTCGAGGTGTAGCTCACCCGCATGCGGCGGCCCGCGCGGGTAGTCGTCCATCCCGCTCGTCAACACGTGCGACGCCGAGCGCCCTCGCCACCGGTAGCTTTCCGTACGCGACCGGGCCTTGCGCGCGTACTGCTTGATCTGCCCGCGCTGCGTCCGGCGGAACCACTCGTAGTGACGCTTCAGCGGCGCGTAGATGCCACGGAGGAAGTCCAAGGCGAGCTCGGGTTGCGCCAGGTAGCGTGAGGATGCGAGCTCGGCCGCTGAGGCACGAAGAGGCGTCTGTGCCGCGGGGCCACCAAAGTCCATGCCGAGCTCTGCGTCTGAGGGCCCAGCGGCGCCGGCTGCCTTAAGGCGTTCAATAAACGCGGTGACAGCCATCGTGAGCGTCGGCGGGTTAGCGTACGTAGGCACCTGCGTCTGGAACTCCGCGGGGACCTGAACAGGTCGATAGTCAGCGAGGTGAGAATGGAAGACGGATAGGCTGACCTTGCTGCGGGCTTCCTCACCAAGGATCTGCTCGCGCGCAACCCAGCCGTTCTCGTCGATAAGGCCAATCCAGTCCTTGAGAATCTCCAAGCTGTCCGATTTGTAAGACCGCCGAAGAATTGATCATTGCAGCTTTCAGGCTCACCTGAAGTCAGTATCGTAAGGGCCGATATGCAGAAGGTGGAAGCCTTCGTCCCTGATACGTTGGCTCAGCAACCGGATTCCGTCTCCGCCAAAAGTAAGATGCGAACCAGTAGAAGCCACGCGGGAAGAAACTCCTGCTCGGCGTTGCCGTCAGCAGCGCCCGGGGTTCAGTGAGCCGCGCGCCTCCCTTCTTCTCCTTGCGCCGTCCGCTATTCTCGTCCTCGTCATCATCGTCGCTGATGGTGAGCTCCGGCTCGTCGTCTTCGTCCCACTCGTACGCGAAGCCCTTGTCTACGATTGAAGTGCCGTAGAAGTAACCAACACCGCCAAGAAGATTCGCAGTGATTTCCTTCGAGAACGTTTTCAGACCGTCGATATCCGCGTCCGCAGGCAGGGTTGCCGGGTCGATGGGGAATGTGGCCTCGAAGTGGGCTTCGACGGATGCTGTCAGCGAGGCGATACCCGCGTCGAGGGTAGCTCCTGCATGAAGGCTCATCAAGGATTGCTTCGATTTCAACCAAAGATGCAAGCTTACCACTCAGTTTGCCCTGACTTCCCGCGCTCTTGCTCTCGAAGAAGACGTCGAACTCAAACGGCCCTTCGAAGGTCTTCTGCACCGCGTACACGTTTGAACTAGTGAGGACCTCGTCGGAGAGTTGAAGGAGGAATGCGGGAGCTGGATAGCCGGTCGTCTGGGCGGAGGACTTGTATCGGTCGAGAATGGGCTGGGCGTGCGTGATAATGTCTTGCATGATATAATCTGTCAACATAGAGCGGCGCCAAAGGTGAGCAATCATCGAAGACGTGAACTTATAGGAAGCAGAACCTTTGGCTGTCCACACGTCGCCGGAGGGAATGCGGTATCCCGACACGTGGGTCTTCCCCGCGCGGTTAGCGAAGGACGCGCTGTGTGGCCCGTTCGTGATATGATTGTTCGAGTCGTTGTCGACTACGCGCAAGGTAAATTCGTCGAGCTCGGTGGAGGATCCCGCAAAAACGAGATCGCTTTCATAGTCCTGCAACAGCATTTCATTCAGCGAGGATTCGAGTGATGTGGAATGTGCTTGCTCACATTTTCAGACTCGTCGGTCTCCATGTCTAAGCCTCCAAACCCTTCTATTCCGGCATAGAATATAGTGGAAATCATGCTTGGTCGCCCTGTAGCAGGCATCATTACCACGCTACGCATAGAGTCGTGAACAAATGATACTAACCTTCGTTCAAGGGCTCTCCCTTGATCCGCGCTGCCCAGCTGCCCCCGTGCTCACCCCCAGGTACTTTCAAGTACTCCGTCGTAATCTTCACATTGTTCTTTCCGTCCTTGATCACCTGCACACCGCCGCGGCGCGAGTCGTACTCCGTCCAGGTGTACCCGTCCAGTTGATCACCCTGTTCACAAGAGTGACGAGCCTCTACATCGTCCTCAATAAGTCAGCCCCGCAAGGTATAAGCCTTCGGGAATAAATATGGGACTGACGGCTGACAGACATGTAGTCGTGCACTCCAAACCATACGAGACCCGTCATCAGCGACTGCGGGAGTCGCGGTCGTATGCCGAAGTACAGATTCGGGCGGTAGGGGCCCCAAAGCATCGCCTCCGAGCCATTAGATAATAACGAGGCATCTTGAGCAGTTGCATATGCGATGCCAGAGACGAGGAGCAGGCCCAGCGGGCGTAAAGTCACCATGGTCCACACCGACGCGAACCCTGGGAACTATAAAGCTGGGGATTCCACCGGAGGCCGCGTTGTCCAATTCAGTTCCGCTTATAAGAGCCCTCGGCGATCGGGAAAGTCTAAAGGTAAGGTAGAGCCTGCGATAAAATCCGTCAAGGCGCTCGTCCCCGGACACGTCGTGGTAGCAGCAGTGGCGGTGCTCCAGCGGAAGCCGGCGGCAACACGTGAGCGTGCGCCGACGAGGTCCCAGTCGCTGAGCTCGTAGTACCAATTGCATGAGGGTTGTATAAGTAGTATAATATGGAAGATGGCCGGCGTCTAATAGATATCCTTGTCTTATGTACATGAGGCTATGGACGTGGAGGGTATGTTATCCGTACAATGTCGTTCGTATATGCATGGTCGGTGGAAAAGGTGGGGCAGTGGATGGATGGCGGCAGAGCGTTATAGCTAGAACGACACCTGAAACTCGTCCGGGTCGAAGTGTATCGAGTCGAATTGGAGCGAGTCAAGCCGCATCTCGAGGTTCTCGTCCATGTCGACCTTGCCGCCCGCGGCGTCCTCGGACAGTCGAGATGTAGAGACGGAGGAGCGTCCCATACGGTCCCTGCTGAAGGAGAAACGTGCGACGGGGTCCTTGGGTGTTTCCGGCGGCTCCGTAGACGCATCCGAGACAGTGCGTGAGTCGCGGGACATGAGGATAGGGGAGGTTGGGGAGCCTATGCCCATGTATGAGGAATAGCTGGACGAGGAAGGCGATTGTACCAGTATTTCTTCGGGTGCTGCGCTAGCCGAGACCGTCGCTGACGAGCCAGCCTGAGCGAGCGTCGTGGTGCTTTGGCTGTCCGAGATAGGGATGGTACTGGAAGAAGGGGCATCACGGGTGAATAGCCCCCTGATATTGCGCATGGACAGTCTTCGGATAGAGGGCCCACGCTTGGGCTGAAGGCCTGGGGAAAGAGGGCGAGAGTCCACATTCGCGTCTTGCGCTGCAGGCTCTGATGCAACGTCCATCGCGACGTCCACCATCGATGAAGTACAACTTGGCGATGCCATAACGTCCGACGCTAAGGGAGACTGTGGTCTTGCAGCGGTATCCCCACCGCGTACTGAGTCCATCGAAGAGCGGCTGGCGGACACGAACAGCTGTGACAGCCGCCGAGTAATCGTGCGCGTCGAGTGTGTCGGCAGGCTGTCTGACGCCTGCATCTCTGAAGCCTCTGGCGCGCCCCTCCTTGTCGCCTTAGAGCTCCGCCGAGCGAGCTTCGTCACCGACATCCGCCGCACGGGGCCTGGCCCACTCGATTCCATCTGTGCGTTCTCCACGGGCCTGAACACGTCCTTCACATGCCTTCTCGCGTGTTCTGGCCTATTCTTGGTGCTTGACGTCCCCGCCGTCTTGACGGAGGACGAACCAGCACCGCGCATCGACTTGAGCGCCTGCGCCGCCCGCGCGCGCAAGGTCAAGCCCCTTGTCTTCTTCCAGGTATCGCCCTTCACTGCGGCTTCTTCATCCGCTGCCTCGACTTCCCTCCTCCGTCCTACCCTTACTACCTCGACGACGATATCATCAACATCCACGTCCATGGTCCCCGACCCGGTGACCACCGCATCCGGAGCCGCCCTATCGCCAAAGTACACACTCTGGCGACTTCCCCTCCGGGGCATGACCGCGATCTCGTCGAGCGAACGCGAGTCCGAGCGACGAAACACGGGCGACTCATCGTCGGCGTTCCAGTTCGGGTCCGCCTCGAGCTCGGTCACGAACTCGGCCGTGTTCGCGGGTTCGGCGTGCGGCGCCTCCGAATCGTAGCAGCACCACGGTGGATTATCCTCTTGCTCTTCCTCAGGCGGAATAATGTAGACGCTGGGCGTCGGCGTCCTGGTGCCAAGCGGGTTGCGCGGCGGGCTCGCAGTGAGCACCGCGCCGAGAGTGATCGTAGACATAAGAGGTGGGTCGTCACAGGGTTTTTTTAAGGAATGTAAGAGATCCAGAGCCGGTCTCGGGCAAGTGCAGGCTGATAGGATGGGCGTGCTGATGAAGCGAGGAATTGTTGCAGAACAGAAGGCGGTTTGGCGGAATGAGGGAGTTGAACGATCACGTGAGCGCGCACCTTCAATTTCAGTGTTCTTTAAATTACAGTCACACCTGCATCCATCCCCCGATTGCACTCACGCCTTGCCCTCCCATGCACACCTGATCGATCCGTTGCTGCCGGGATCCGGGATCGCCCCTTGCTGACCACCATTGAAAACATTCAGCGGCGAGACGCCATCAATGGGCGAAACTTGCAACATCACTGGTGCTCAAGTAGTACTCACTGAGTCACTGTACTACGTACCGCGCTTTATGCATGCCTCCTGACTGGGACCGTCCGCGATCACCGCACTCTCTCCTATGTCTTGGATCGGGGTCACCTCGTGCTCACCCCATTCACATACGTAAAGCATGGAAAGATCGAAGATATGCGGCGCTCGCTTTGGCCGCGCTCCATCCACCCGGACAACGGATCCTGCATGTCGCAATGATGGACACGCACTGGCGGCGGCAGCGGCGAGATGCTTGCTGAGGTTGCAAGGATACCGGACCACGATACCCATTGTATCGCGCTTGTCTACACCACCAGGAGCAAGAGCCTCCGAGGACTGGACGTCGAACCATGTATCCAAGCAGCAATCGTCATTCCTCATCGAATCTACAAATAGCGGCGTAGCCCTTTGGGACTGAAACATGTAAATTGTAAGAAACTTTCATAAGGTGTATGGTACCAATCAATAGTGAGTATTGCTATTAGTATCAGTTTCCGTACTTAGCACTGTCCAATTGTGCATTCGTGTTTTGTTTTTCTCTGGATAATCCATGTATACATTTGACCCATCGGGTACGAGAATTAGATGCAGAAAGTCTGATTCCTGACGTGTCATTCGACTGTGGCTGAGCAGCCAATACGATACGCGGGGCACTCCGGGCACTCCGAATGGGTCATAGGCAGCACGGGTTGTCGATGACAGAGTTGATGCATGCTTGCTAAGATCTAGAAAGACGATGACCACACCGTAGGCGATCGGTCCGCTGCCCCCGTCTATATCCGCATAGGTGGAGGACCTCGGATACACTGTTTGCGTGCAGCACGACGAAGAGTCAATCGTCGAGTTGTGATCGAGTCAAGAGCACTGTTATTCGGGCGAGGCGACATGTGAGCTACCAACAAAAGTCTATCCGAGAGAACGGTACCAGTCTGACGATAAACGTTGTGTTTAACCCCGTTTGGCTAAGGCCAAGATTAGAGGTTCTCGAAGACATTTCAGATCGGATGTTGGGTTCCTGCTGCTTAACACTGGCGGTGCGCGACAGAGAATGAGAGGAAACCCCGTAAGGGCAGTTATATCCATGCCAGGTATTAGTCATCTCTATGCAAATCGGCCCATGCAGCTTGGGCTTTCGCGCGACGCGTTTTCGCGTCCTCCCTGTTTTTGGCCGCCCTGTCAAGTCGCTTTAAATCGTTTCGTTAGCTCCGACTAGGATACAACCGGCGCGGAGGGGTTCTCACCTCTTGCCTCAGGCACATATTCAAGTCATGCTTGATCTGGTTGCATCCTCCGGTCCAGTAAAGCCAGGAGTCCGCGTGGCACTTTTCCAGCGCGTCGAAAAACGACTTGCACACTGTGCGACCGGATTCAGTCAGCGCCAACCCGTTTCCGGTGCCCGATTCCGTGACTACGCGCCTAACTTCTTGTCTGAGGATTGCGGGTGCATGTATAGACGGTCCCGGTGGGATGCAACCTCGCTGACGTTCCCTGGGTCTAAGGGCACAACTCGGCTTGCTGACCGACGTGCACCGTCGGGATTGGTTCAAGTCCGGTTACCACGACCACAAAGCGAGTAACGTGAGCTGGAACGGCGAGCCTTGTACGGACAATCGGCGGGAGCGATTCCCAAGCAAGGGGTGCAAGCTCAAAAGGCGGAGGCGCGGGCGGACGGGCGTGGGTAAAGACCCCGGAGATCACCCGGCGCGATGCCGTTAGTCACACAGATAACTCGGACCGCTCGCGACATCCTTAGTCTCTTCATCCCCTCTCTACACCCACCGTCGCGAGCAGCCATGTCTTCGTTTACCCCAGAGCCCACGGACGACGTCTGCATTGCGACCATCCGCACCCTCGCTGCCGATGTTGTTGGCAAGGCCAACTCTGGCCATCCTGGTGCGTCGGTTCACAGTCCATACCATCGTCGCGAGAACCGGCGCTCATTGTAGCGATCCAGGTGCCCCCATGGGCATGGCCCCGGTAGCCCATGTCCTGTTCTCAAGGTCAGCTCTCCAGGCTGTAGATCGCCTGAGGTAGTTACTGATCAGCTGCATAAGGTTTCTCAACGCCAACCCGAAGAACTCCAAATGGTTCAACCGCGATCGATTCGTGCTTTCCAATGGGTACGCCTGCGCATACTGACGGCGATCTCATCGCTAACAGCTTCCTTCCCATAGTCATGCGTGAGTGCAATTTTGCAACAGACAGGACTACGATTCCAACGCGCATCTAGTTGTGCTCTGCAGTACATCCTCCTCCATCTACTCGGCTACAAACTCTCCATGGACGACCTCAAACAGTTCCGTCAGCTTGATTCGCTCACTCCCGGTCACCCTGAGGCAGGACACACCGATGGTAACGTCGAAAGCTGCGATCTACTGCGGACGCTGACCATTTTCTGTAGGTATCGAGGTAACTACTGGTCCTCTGGGTCAGGGTTTTGCCAACGCTGTCGGTCTGGCCATTGCCCAAACGCACCTCGGAGCTGTCTACAACAAAGATGGCTACGATCTCATCAACAACTACACTTACAGTGAGTTCCCTATATGCAATCCTGCCGATGAAATGCTAATCGATCGCAGTGTTCACCGGCGATGGTTGCTTGATGGAGGGTGTTGCTAGCGAAGCTGCTAGTCTTGCGGGTCATCTGCAGCTCGGAAACCTCATCGCTGTAGGTTCGATCTATATTGTCCGACTGCTTCTGCTAATTCTCGTATACAGATCTACGATGACAACCGTGAGTGTAGAAGCTCGTCCCGGTGCCTGACTAACCCCCGACTCAGACATCTCCATCGACGGTGACACTGCTGTTGCGTTCACTGAGAACGTTGAGCAGCGCTTCCTCGCGTACGGCTGGCAGGTCCTCCATGTCGACAACGGCGATAAGTGAATACCATGAATCATGACTTGAAAACTTCCTCACGCGGCCTAGTGACCTCGCCGGCATTTATAACGCCATTGCTGAAGCCCGCAAGGAGAAGAGCAAGCCTACCATCATTCGTCTCCGCACCACGATCGGTTACGGCTCCAAGCAGCAGGGCACTCACGGCGTCCACGGCTCACGTTTGTCTCTTACCCTTCCGTCCCACCAGCACATGCTCACGGCTTGCGGTCTACAGCGCTCAAGGCCGACGATATAATCCAGCTCAAGGCCAAGTTCAACTTCCCGACCGACCAGGCCTTCCACGTCCCGAAGGAGACCTACGACACCTACGCCGCCGTCGCCGCGCGCGGCGCCAAGCTCGAGTCCGAATGGAACAAGCTCCTCTCCGCCTACTCCGAGAAGTTCCCGAAGGAGTATGCCGAGCTCACCCGCCGCATCGCTGGCAAGCTCCCCGACGGTTGGCAGAAGAGCCTGCCCGTGTACAAGCCCTCCGACGCGGCGCAGGCGAGCCGGAAGCTCAGCGAGATCGTCCTCACTGCGATCACGCCCGTGCTACCCGAGATGGTCGGCGGCTCGGCCGACTTGACTGGCAGCAACTTGACGCGGACGAAGGCGATGGTCGACTTCCAGCCACCGAGCACCGGCCTTGGAAACTACGCTGGCACGTATATTCGCTATGGTGTGCGTGAGCATGGTATGGGCGCCATCGGCAACGGTCTCGCCGCGTACGGTGGTATCATCCCCTTCGTCGCGACTTTCATGGTGAGCACGAGAATTGATACACGCGTCGAACGCCTTCTCAACTTGCCCTAGAACTTCGTGTCGTACGCCGCCGGTGCCGTCAGGCTTTCTGCATTGAGCCATCACCAGGTGATCTGGGTTGGTGAGTATTCATTCTCTGCTCAACGGCCGATCAGGGCGCTTAATATCATTACGTAGCAACCCACGATTCCATCGGTCTCGGTGAGGACGGCCCAACCCATCAGCCCGTTGAGACAGCGGTGCACCTGCGCGCGATCCCCAACCTCGCCTTCTGGCGCCCGGCCGACGGCAACGAGACCTCGGCCGCGTACCTCGTCGCCCTCGAATCCTCGCGCACGCCGTCCGTGCTCTCCCTCTCCCGCCAGAACCTGCCGAACCTCGAGGGGTCGACGATCGAGCGCGCGAGCAAGGGCGGCTACGTGCTGTACGAGGTCGACAACGAGGACCTCACAATTGTCTCGACCGGGAGCGAAGTGAGCATCGCGCTCGCCGCGGCGGGCAAGCTCAAGGAGCAGGGCATCAAGACGCGCGTCGTCAGCTTGCCGTGCTGGCTCGTGTTCGACCAGCAGCCGGAGGAGTACCGGCTTAGCGTGCTCCGCAGCGGCGCTCCCATCCTCTCGCTGGAGGCGCTCTCGGTGCGTACCTCGTAGTGCGTCGACGCATACGACCCCCTCTGACAATATCTGCTTATCACAGACCGTCGGCTGGGCCAAGTACAGCCACGAGCAGTACGGTCTCACCGGGTGGGGAATGTCGGCGCCGTACCAGAAGATTTACGAGCGCGTGGGCATCACCCCCGACAGTACGTTTTCCCTCCAGGATGGCGCTTGCGCTAGTATTGACATCTCCATTAGACATCGCCGTTGTTGGCAAAAAGGTCGTGGACTTCTACAAGAAGAAGGGCGGTGAGGTCATCTCTCCGCTCGTGAAGGCCTTTTAGGAGGGGTGCATTGCGAATCTTCTCAGGACCTTGGGGTTTAGTGAAGCATCGATAGAAATTGTAACCTATTCCTCGCTTTGAATGTGCGCATGAAACAATGGTGGATAGCACTCCCGAGTTCGAAAGTAAATGGCCGTAAATTATAGGATGACAAGCGCAAAGTATAATCGCAGGCCGGTGATTGGCCCAACAGCGGTAATTGTCTAATATGCCATGACCGGCGTCTACTTCGTGCGCTTGACCTCCAGAGTGTCCCAGATCTGCCGCTCGGTCAGCTCCTTCTCCACATCCGCGACGTGAGGTTTGAGGTAGCGAACATCCTGCAGCAACGAGATTCAGTCAGCCTCGTGTGCAGGGAACACTTATGACTGCGTTAATGTGGGATGATCGGTACGCACCTCGCTGGGCTTCGTCCATGCCTCCTTCGGAAGATTCGTGTGCAGGATGCTTTGTTGCGACGCCCGTTTGAAACGATACGCGCGGTCGTAAGCTTCGCGAGGAGTCAAGCGGCGGACAGCCTGGAATCCGCAAGCAGGTTAGTCATCGCACTAAAGGAGGAAGCCGGCATTGGCATCGTACCCGCTCAACGGGCTCGTTCTCCTCGACCACTAAACATACTGTCAGCTGAGCGCAGAGCAATGCAGACGGACGGACATACGAAGGTCATCGTATTTCAGGCCAACTTTGCGGTACCCGGCGAGGTCAGCGTACCAATTGGCGATGGGCTTAAGCCAGGAGTAGAGGGTGCGCGAGGCGCGCACTTGCGACGCAAAGGAAGGTCCGAGGGCGCCGAACATCGTTGGAGTCGATGAAGAAAGCGGGCTTGTCACTGTTCCGGACGACGCCGAGGTTTCTCGCACATGTTCCCACGGCTTTCCCTGATTTGGATGTGACCGTTTATAGGGGCGATATCAGTAGATGGTCGATTACAGCAAAAGTATAAGATCGCCAACGCGCCCGAGGCAACGTGCATAGATCGTCTATCAACTCTCCACCACCACCTACTACCTCCTACTACACGACGCCATGGCCCCCAACAATGCTGAGCGTACCTACATCATGGTCAAGGTACGCGTGGTACTCCTTGAGCTTTTGACCGGCGACTAAAGCTTGTTTCGAAAAAAATAGCCCGATGGTGTCCAGCGCGGTCTCGTTGGAAACATCATCGCGCGCTTTGAGTCGCGCGGCTTCAAGCTGATCGCGCTCAAGCTCGTTCATGCCACCCCCGAGCACCTCGAGCTCCGTACGCCCTTCTAGACTGCGATGTTATAACATCTTAGCTGATCCATAACACAGACTACGCTGACCTCAAGGGCAAGCCCTTCTTCCCCGGCTTGATCAAGTACATGGCATCCGGCCCCGTTGTCGCCATGGTTTGGGAGGGTCTTGACGCCGTCAAAACCGGCCGCTCCATGCTCGGTGCTACCAACCCCCTGGCCTCTGCTCCGGGTACTTCATTTTCTTCTTCACAGTAGCACTGGTAGATCTGAGATAAACTTAGGAACTATCCGTGGCGACTTCGCCCTTGCTGTCGGCCGCAACATCTGCCACGGCTCCGATTCCGTCGAGAACGCCGAGAAGGAGATCAAGCTGTGAGTCCTGAGCATGGTTTTGGGTTGATTCATATATCCTCATTCAAATCCTCATCTTTAGGTGGTTCCCTGAAGGCGTCGTCCAGTACGAGCACAACCAGGCTGCCTGGATCTTCGAGTAAACGCGGAATTGATCTTCCGGATTTCAGTGTAGGATTTCGGGGTATGGCGTATGACAATGTTCTTGATGCGTTCGTGAACATAAAATCAACGCAGAGCTTTACGACACGCAGCGATCCAAGTGCAAAACACCAGATGAGATATGTAGTACGCGGGCGAGCCATTTATCGACGGTGTGACACATATTATAAGCGTGACAGGATTTGCTACGCGCGTGACGCGACGTGTTCAAGCGGGAGATAGCACATCTCTCCTTCCACGTACTGGCGTGCGGTGCGGCAACCGGTTGTTCCGCTATTGGGACCGCGCCGGAAATATACCTACCTATCTACCCACCTACCTTCTCCTCAAGGTCTCACTCTCCACGGCTTTGCTCGATGGCTTTGCTCGATCCTGTATTCCCTGGACCTCGATGCGTGCACCAACTACATTCACAGCCTGACGCACTTTGGCGTTTCACCGCAGAGTTGCGCAGTTGATCGAGGTGGAGACTTGGGAGAACTCCCATCGGCTTTCACCCATATGTATACGCCGGACGAGCGCCCTCTCTGCGGCGTCGGCCGCATCCGTTCTCTCGGGCGAAGCTCCTCATGAGATTCTTCCACCCGGATGGTACCACCTCTATCAAGAGAGTCGTCGGTGTCTTCCGTGGACGGTCCGCGAGCAACGGGATACGCCGACTCCCATGAGCCTGGAGCGATTATACCTGTTGCTGGGCTCGCCCGCTCCTCGTTGCACCGGCTCTCACCTTGAAGCTCCGCCATTCTAGCACAGTACGAGTTATTCCCATGTTTCGGGGCCACCGTCAGGCTTTCCAAATGGTTGTGGGACAGTCCCGTCCGTTCGGTATACCTCCCCCCTCCCCCTTCTACACCCCCAAGTCGGCCTACGGACGGCTTCAATACTTTTTACGATCAGATCTGCCAAATGCGGCTGATCGCGTTCAAGAGGCAGGATGGGATACACGTTCTGAGAATGGTGCTAGTCATCGCAACGATGCTCAGCCTCGCCCTAGCTGTTTCGGGTATCAAAGGCGATAAGTTTTGCGGCAACTTGATGTGCGTCGCGGCGATCGTCAACGGCTCTACCACGACATGTAAGGATTCGATTGTATAGTTCGGCATAGCATATACTCACTCTGTGTGTTTTCCTTCTGATAGATGGTTTGACGTCGCTGAATCAGCTCGGTTGGATGGCCATGGGCTTTGGCCCCGTGATGGCCAACACGTCCATGGTCATCGTCTGGCCGGACTCCGATGGCACTATAGTGATGTCCCAACGAAAGGCCCCGGGCGAAGTCGAACCCTCTCCGGACCCCACACCTCTTCGAGGCGTCGCGACCCTACTGACACAGTCTATCGATGTCTGTAAAACCGTTCATAAACAAGCAGATTCTCGCTGACAAGTTTCCTCTTCAGCTTACTGAATCCACACCAGTCGTGTCTTTCACCGTTGCGTCGAACTCCGACGCAAGCGAGGACTTGATCTGGGCTTATGGTTTCACCCCGGTTGACTCCTCAGATCCGAATGCGCACCTTCTCCAGCACCAGGATGCGGGTAATTTCACTCTGGATTTGACGAAGGATTTAGCGCCAACGTCCACGTCTGGAGCAACTGCGTCGTCATCCACCAGTAGTCAAAATCCTGCTCAAACAGGCTCCAAGTCTTCTGGCGGCTCAAACATTGGCGTGGATCGCTCTCCGAGATACCGTGCGATCATGCTCGCTCACGCCGCTCTTTCCGCCCTGGGATTCACGCTACTCCTACCCCTCGCCGGACTGGTAGCTCGGTGGGGTCGAGTATATACCCCATACTGGTTCAAGACTCATTGGTTGCTCAATGTGATCCTGGGCATGCCAATCATCACCATCGGGTTCATACTCGCACCCCTCGCTGCGGCCGAACGCGGCGGGGCTCACCTGAAAGACGCGCATCAGGTATATCCCATTGTATCCTGGCGGTGAGACCATCGAAGCTCATGCTAGCGTGCAGATCGGAGGGGTCTTGCTTTTCTTGATGTATGTTGCCCAATGCACGCTGGGTTATTACATCCACGCTCGCAAACCCAGAGAACGTGCTAGACAACATCCACCACGCAATATTCTCCACATTATATTCGGCCTGACTACCCTCGGCATGGCTTTCTGGCAGGTAAGGCGTTCTCGGGACGAAGATGCGATCCGCATTTCTAATCAAACGATGCAGACCAGAACCGGATTGACTATCGAGTACCGCAAGAGATCCGGCACTCCCCCGCCTGCCTTCTTCGCTGATCTCTGGATCATATGGATAGCGGTTGGTCGCGTCTCTCTCCATCACCTGCATGCTCGGTTGATGTCTTGTTACCGCGATCCAGATATTCGTCATCCTCTACGGCGCTGGCTTCATTCTCCTCCGCCGACAACTCATCCAGGAACGCCTCGGGTTCACCCTTCCACTCCTTTCGGAAACGCCGCCCATGTCTCGCGTCAATTCGCGGTACGACCTCCGGGGAAGCTCCGCCACGAGCACCTCGAACGGCATCTCGCGCATCTTCGCACAGGACGACGACGGGACGCACGACGTATACAGCGACCCGCCTGCTTACTCCGGCTCGCGGTCGCGATTCGGACCCTCGAGCGATACTATTGAGATGCGGGAGATGACCAGCCCGTTGCCGGTATCTGTCCGGCCCCTCGTGACGAGGCCGCCGACGACGACCCGGTCGACGTCCATGAGCACGGTGGAGATGTCATCGAGTACGGGGGTCAGTCCACTCGTTACGAGACCGCTCGTCGTGAACCCGACCGCCAGCCGGCCTACTCCAGCGGCCACGTATTGAGGCTGTCAGAGAATATCCGGGCCAACCCACAATGCTGGAGAATTCGTGCAGCCCGCAGCAGGGCTGCCTCCGTGCGACGCGCCCAAGGAAGGCGAGATTGATCAAACGTTTGCATGGCTCTCCGCACTTTCGACAAGCTGCAAACGCACAGAGCTGTGAAAGCTGATGCGTCTTGGAGGCGTGCTATTGAACAGAAACGAGCGTCTAAATAATGGTGAATCCCATCCGACTCCGGCCTTTCCAACGAACTGCGGCTTTGCGTAATAGGTTATGTTAGCAGTACGCCTATCTATTGTACAGATGTAACTAGGAACTGTAACGGAAGAAAACTAGACGACGAGAATGTCCACGATCCGGATGTATGCGACGAATGAAGCGCGAGATAAGTTACGACTAGCCAGATAACCGAAGTGACTCATTACAAGATACGTCGGCAAATGATGGCAAGAACAAGCACAGCGAGGACGCCGATAGCCGCATCTATGATCATGGGAGGCCGCGGCGGAGAACGTGTGGTTGCTCTTCTAGTAGCTACGGCGACTTGGGTCTGGGGTTGAGCGGCAGGGTTTGCAGGCGGTACAGGTCCGGAAGAAGTCGCTGTGGTGCTTGCAGGAAGTATCTCTGGGGCGGAGAGAACGAGCTTCGGCTCGACGTCTTCATGAGGCACGATAGCTTCGGATCCTGGAACGGGGAGAGGTTCGGGAGTCAACGTAGGGTCGGGAGCTGGAAGAGCCGGATCTGTAAGCGGCAGTGTCGCTCCTGTCGTTGGTTCTGTAGCCACACTCGACTCGGTTGTGTGTGCGTGCTCCGCGGGTAGAGTTGGTTCGGTTGTATGGGTATGCTCCGTGGAAGATGAGGAAGAGGGACCAGTTTCGGCATCGTTCTTGGGTAGGTCTGGGAGACAGTCCACGTTCATCTTCTGACAAGTTGGGCACGTCCAATTGCGCGAGCTGTGATGGCTCAAATTGAGCGTCCACGGTGAATTACAAGGACATGCACTCACGCAGCAGCGAGGCGCTTTCTTTCCGATGGTGGATACTCTACAGCGCCGACACCAATCGCGGCTTTGCCCTTGAGAGGGAAGAAGCCCATGAGACCGATGATCGCTGTGAATCTGGTCAGTCTGGCGATCCTGCTGAGAGGTTTGGTTATATTTAACCTGTTCGAACACCCCATGCAGGCTGCCAGAGCTCCTCGTGGTCTGGAATCAGCGGTGTCAGTCCTCCTTATCTGCATAGAGGCGCATGCCGCTCACAGTTTGTAAAGCTAATGCAAATCTTGAAGCACCCGTCAGCTGAATACCTTGAGTCCGACTGTGACTAACGCACCTTTGTGTTCAGCTCGAAACGACCATTTGGTGTCAACATCATGATAGACGGCGGTCGGAACGGATACTCGGCTGGAAGCAGTATCCGGAAGTGATAGAGTCCACCTTCAAAGTCGGTGTCAGGAGGCCCACGAATGGTGCAGTGCCACTCCTATTGTCAAGGAAGCCAGTCAATTCGGGACTAGCGGTCGGGAGACAAGACCCGTAACGCACAAAGATATCATCCTGTAAGTCGATAAGATGCTGGGCACTAGCAGAGAGGAAAGTCCTGACACACCTCCAAAGGTGCAGCAGTGTAGTCCGTGCAAGGATCGTTCGCAAGTTCCCTCGCCTCCTGCATAATACGCTTCACAGCTACCGATGCGCAGCACGTTAGCGAGCCTTGTCACGACAAACGCTTCAGGTCATGTTCACCTGAATTATTCTTGTTGAACGACGCCATCTTGAGATATTCAACCCGCAGGACGAGCTACACAGCGGAGACAAAGAGGTTTCTTCTGAGGGAAGGAGCGTGAATCAGCTACAGGGTCAAGTATGGCGATAGGAGCGGCAACGTGGAAGCGCGGTGACGCTCAATCAATGGAAATCACCTGATCACCATTGGCTTTCCTTCGCTCTCTTCCGTCGCCAGCCATCCCGGTCCGCTCGCAGGTAGTTGGGGAAGACAACGTAGCAGGATGGGCGTCATCACCATCAAACAGCTGAAGGTTCGGCCACGGAAGGGTACGCTTGGTCATAGTCTACAGGGCGAAGAGAGAGCGTAGCTCACGTACTGACATCCCTTAGCACCCCCGCAGGTTATGTGCGCGGCCGAGCTGGGAACGATGCTCAGCTGCTGGGCCGCCACGAGCGACATGATGTCCGTCGGCCCATGTAAAGAGACTGCGGACGCGCTTTTCCACTGCATGAGGACTACGGTGCGTGTCCGGCGTTTCCTTGGCAGGAGGCCTGATTCTAAACCGTCTGTACTCCTCAGCCGATGGGGGGCAAGGGCCATCGATCTACCATCAACTATCACCTCGCGAAGCTTAGCAAATCTCAGAGCAACAAATAAGCCTCTACTTTGCACCCGTGTCCTATGAGTACGACATATGCATGTGCATATACGCGCGCCCCCGCGCCGTGTCAAGAGCCGGCCGCAGGGACGCCCCATCATAGCCGCCTTTACCATCCTGAGTACGCCGGACCCCGGGACCACTGCGCGTCGCCCATGCATCTGCATGTAGATTGTTACACTAGTCGATTAATGAGCTCATTGGTTTTTTCGAGTTCCTACAAAAGGCTGCGCATCATCTCGTCAAGAGCACTCTTTCTCAGGACTGAAGATAATCAACGTCCGGTCTAACTCATGCGGCGTTTTATATCGTACACAGGTCGAGAAAACCGATACATGACTTACAGAGACAATCATGTGACATTCACGCACCTTGGTCATTATCCGAATTCGAGTGCTACGCGAAGGACTCGGTCGTCCTGGTCATTCTTCCTGATCAATGAAAGCGGCAGTCCCGTGCCCAGCAGGCTCTTGGCAGGTCGACAAACAGAACGACTAACTAACTATCCACCGAAGTTGGATGCAACCTCCGATCTTGACGACGACTCCGTGCGCTGCGACTATGGAGAACCACGACGTATCAAGAATGCAGTAGTCTCATGCTTGCTCGCCAAGCTTCCTCTCTGGTCTCTCCAACGTGCTGAACAACGACTCACGTGTTCTCTTTTCTACCGACACACCGAGATGAAATTCCGCCTCGACCAACGTATAAGTAACGAGCTTGCTGAGGAGACTATCAGCAGCTCAGAACAGCATGGCTTCGCCTCAAGCTTCCGTCTCCAAGCATCTTCTCTTATTTACCTATCCAGCCTGGGGTGCGCAGTGGCTTCCGTCACTCTTGTGATTACCGTCTTATATCGAAACCACAGGACACGCGCGTCCCCTATGCCACTTCGCAGCGAGGCTCGTCAAAGCCCGCCCCGTGAACATCACACTGCTCGCTTGGCCGTCAATCATAGACAAGGTACACAACGAGGTCTCCTGCAACTTCGAACCGAACGAGGAAGATGCCAAACAGTTGATCAGGTATGGCTCCGTACACGTGGTCGTCGTATGTGACCATTGACGCTCGCAGGATCGTGTCGCTTACATCTGACGCTTCGTTGTCGGATGCGCAGCACGGCGGCACACTCTTTCGCGCCGTGTACGCGAAACTGCTACAGGCGCAGTCTGTGACGTGCGCCGCTAGGGGCACCATCTTCGCGCCCTTACCGCCGCCCATCGCCGCTATCGTCGACGTGAGGAATTTGGATGCTCTTTTCCCTGGGCCTGATCCGTTCTGACGCTTTACGCGACATAGTTCTTCGCACTTCCCGTCCTGCGCGCCATCAAGGAGCTAAGCCCGCTCATACCCGTACTCGCGTGGCAGAGCGGCGCCACGAGCGCTGTCGTACGTCTATTTGGCCCTAAGGAGCGTGGCGGTCTCGGCGACCTTCGGCCTATTCTGAACGAGATTGCGGCGCGGGATTGCAATAACCTCGTCAGCGCCGCCAGTGAGGTACGGTCTTCAGGATTCTGCGCCGTCGGATCTGAACGGGGTACTCGTGCTGATAGTGGATGGAGAACCGTCCTGGGGAGGTGTACCGCCTTCCCGGTCTTCCGGAGATGTATGACTACGAGGACTTTCCGCAAGAGGTGAGATATGGCTGTCAGTGTATGTAAAGATCGAACCTGACTGGAATGGACGATGCAGATGACACAACCCATGATTCAGCGCTGGATGCACGGTCAATCCGCCGCATACGAGTGGGTGTCTCTTCGCTCAGCAAGATTCTCTACCTGACGTCGTTTCTTTCTCTTTCCACATCCCAGCTTCTTCCAAGAATGTGATGGAGTTGTGCAAACAACCGATGTCGCGTGTGATCCGGGCGTTGCGATTATGGAAGACTGGATGACGTCTTTCTCGCCGCCTCGTAAAGTTTACAACATTGGACCTCAGCTCCCGTTTGGTCTAGCCTCGGTTGATTGTCCCGCGGTGATCGATGACTTTGCTCGTTTTCTTGATGCGGCCTTGCAGTGTAACGGCCCTCATTCCGTCGTCTATGTAAGTCATTCTGTCCATACTCCAGAATCTTACAACCGAGGAGCGCCTTTCACAGATTTCGTTCGGGACGATTTACGGCTCCTGGGCGCACCCGGAGAAGCTATGGGCAATCCTCGATGAGCTGATCGATCATGGCGTTCCCTTCGTACGCCTTCCTTATCTGTCATTGAGTCGCGGTATTAATGCATCTGTTGTGTCAGATCCTCACGCATTCTTCGCCGCACGCAACCGTGCCTCTGACCATCTCGTCGAAAATAGAGAAGAGCGGACTCGGGATTGTGTCCGCGTGGGCACCTCAGCAACGCATCCTCCTTCACCCGGTGCGTCTTCATTCGTCCAGCAAGGATGCTCTCAGTTAGGGTGGCTGACATATCTAATGCAGGCCACCGGCTGGTTTTTGACGCACGGAGGCTGGAACAGTGCGATGGAAAGTCTGACAGCGGGCGTGCCGATGTAGGCAACAACTTATCGACGTCCCTTCCTGCGGCCCTTACTACATTACGCAGGATCTGCTGGCCTTTCGCCGCCGACCAACCTCTTGTTGCAGCCGCTCTGTCCGACCCCGACGCGCTCGACGTTGCCTATGAGCTACTTGAGGTGCGAACAGGCCCACATATACGCAGGCCAGTGTACCGCTCTGGACACGCCCCGACGGGCACTGTGGCCGGCGTCCGGAGCGAATTCAAGGACGTGCTGGTGGGCATGCGTGGTGAGGATGGGAGAAGGAAGAAAGTCAATGCGGGGCGGGTGAGGGACATGCTGCTGAGCAATGCGGACGAGGGTGGCCGAGCATCGAAAGCAACGACACAGCTCTTAAAGGATTTAACCCTGTAGTTTGTCCGCATGCGCCTTGAACAGCATTCTGATGTATATGATATTCCGCATCAATGGCAATATACTACTAATGCTTCCTTGGCCTTATTGTTCAACGTAACAAATATGCGTTGTCCTGCGAACGAAGACCGACGAACAAGCAGAGGTCAATTATCTCGTTTCGTCGTCGATACCGCAACCCCCTGTCTTTGCAGCCTCGACATATGACGAAGACGCCAACAGACAACGGAGGGTCTGAGCAGGCCAACCGTTCACCTCGCGAACGACCAGATAACTATCAAGCAGAGATGGATGGCAGGAATTAGCTAAGACTATGCCATTAGACATGTAATATCGATTGAATTCGACATTTATCACGAATGCGGCGAGTCAATGATCTCCGGCTCCTTGTCCACATTCGACAAGATGAAATAGTCTTCTCCAGACGCACCTCGGTCGTCCAGTACCTGCACCAGCTCCGTTTGACCGGCAGCCTTTCGAAGTTTCTCAAGGTCTTCGGGCTTGTCAATGCGGCTGTTGACGAGCGCGAGGGACAATGGCCCGTTCGTGAGCTTGGATCTTCGGTTCAAGAGGCTTCGGAATCGACTGAGCAGATCCTGAGACGGTCGTCGATCTTCCAGATTCGCGTTAATCCTTCGGAGCTCCGGAAGCAGAAGATGCTCCGTGGGCTGTTGATCGCTCTTTCCCTGCCTTGGCGACGATTCGATCAGGAGAGGAAGCACCGTCTTGCACGAATGGTGATCTCGGAGCCAAAGCTCGGACGCGTTCCCTCCGTGCTTGAGAATGCGGACGATCGAGTCCCGATCAGAATGCGAAAGGAGGAGCAGGCCGAGTATCTCGAGATGATCGAGCTGTAGCATCCCCACGAAGTCAATATCGCGGTTCATGGTGTCGAAGAGGGTTCCTTTGAGGATCACACGAAGCAATGGAGGGTCATGATGATGTAACACATGTGTTGCGTATGCATGGAAGGCAAAAGTGTCCGAGGTTTCGTAGCATTCCAAGCGGCGAATACGGGGCCCGGTAACGCATAGTGTGCAATGATCCTGCAAAAACGCCAATAATCCAGGCCAATCCCATGGACCTCGGTCAAGGCTGGAAAGCCGGATAGTCACCGAAGCCTCAGGAGGTACTCTGATCATGTTGATCAATTCGCTGGCTCTTTTGTCCCAGCGTTCCAACGAATCCTGAAGATAAAAAACTTTCAGTCGAGGCAGCATGACGGGACCAGAACGTGTAGTATTTTTCTTCGAATCCGATGGCGAGACTCAACGCAGGTGCAATTCGTGAAGCAATGGCATAAATCTCAATCCGTCGATGAGTTCTGCCACGGTGAAAACCCCATACACACTGTCCATTTCGAGTGTTGTCAGTCCTTGCAGTAGCGACCTTGACATCGCAGTCCAGTGGAGTTTTGTGCGATATAAGTGTAGATGGCGGAGCTGTGGGGCAGATAGAGCCAAGAAATCGTTTGGTAGACACATGGGGGTCCTTGATATGCTAATGATGGAGCACGAGGACAGGAGCGGAGCTGGCTGTAGGAGTTGGGTAAGCTTTGGGAGGGACCAGCTTGTACAACGAAGCCGAAGTTTTACTGTGCGATCCATGTGAGAGAGGACGGTGTCGACGGCAGCGGGGGAGGCTGTTGTCGTTTTAGAACCAACGCTCACATTCAACGTCAACGGCGCGCCTTTCGACCTCGATAGGAATGTCTGAGTCATCTTCGGGGAGGCTAGGACATAGCCGGGCAGTTCCGCCCAAACAGCGACAGTTCCGAGCCCGACTTCACGCCAACGGCGACATACGTTCATGAATGCGTGGCTTGAAGTGAATTGAACGGGTTCGTCCTTTGAAGCAGGCATGCTATGACAGAAGACGGAGGTTAACAGTTCAACGGGAAGCTTGTAGACAGGCGCCAAATGGTTGCGCCTCTCGCGTAAGGCCCGAACCTCTTCAAGCAGGCCGTGTATCTTGCTATCAATTTCGCGACGTATCTCGTCCGCCGCAGAGCTCAGCCAAGGGGCGTCTGCGGAAGAGAGTTGGCTAAAGGATTGTAAAGTTGAAGAAGCCGGATTGCGCTATTGAACAGACGCTACTCGCCTGTCCATTTTCCTACGCGAAGGAGTCTAGGCTTCGTCGTATTATTCTAAGATATTTGCGACGTGCAACAAGGTCGAGCCATAGAGCACACCAAACAATCGCTGCGGCTCGGACGGCATGGACGTGAGTAAGGGGGCGGCAAGCGCCTCATTCCGACTCCCCCGTCCAATCTGATTGGTTACATTCGGGCGGAGATTACATCGGACCACAAGGCACAGGTCACCCGTGGCTCGGAGTTCCAACTATGCACCGTCAAATCTACGTAATAAACAAGCGCCCGAAGCTCCACATCTCAAGGCCCAAGACGGAAAGTGTCATCACGCAGAGAAGAAAATGCGCAGTAGAGGTAACAATTACGTAACTGACCAGTATCAGCAACAATGTAACCTTCGGCACCTCGGCGAGCTCCTTGATCAGATTTACAACTGATTCCAATACATGATCTAAGCATTCTCACACTCACTTTGTCACGCTGCTGCGGCCAGATTAATTCGAGCGCCTAGCTGTCCGATTTCCGCGGAGCCATCACGCTTTATCACGCTTCTGTAACGTTTTGGCGGGGTCACAGGGGGTGTCACTATGACCGAGTCCAGTACCAACTCCTTCCCCTTACGGGGGGAGTCGGAATTTTGTGCTCAATCGCGCAAGTGCAGCTCTTTGTCAACATATTTAACAGGTCGACGCAATACCTATGACGAGCCTAGTGAAGTTCATCCTCCGGGGTCTCATCCGGTAAACCGAAATAGCTTTCTCCGGACACGTCCGCGTCGTCCATCAACTGCACAAGCTCCGTTCTGCCGGCTGCCGTTCGCAGTTTCTCGATCTCCTCGGGCTTGTCGATTCGACTGTTCACGAGCATGAGCTCCGGAGGCCCACTCGCGCTTCTGGACCTTTGTTTCAGGAGGCTTCGGAGTCGACTGAGCAGATCTTGACTCGGTCGCCGCTCTTCCAAATTCGCGTGAATGCGTCGGACCTCCGGCAGCAGGGGGGGATCCGTGGACTGCCCTTTCTTCTTGCCCTGCTTCAGCGATGATCTTGCCAGCTGAGTAAGAGCCGTTTTGCTCGCGTAGTGACTGCGAAGCCAAAGCTCGGACACGTTATGACCGTGCTTAAGAATGCGAGTGACCAAGTCTTCATTGAAACCATCTCTAAGGCATAGGCCAAGCACCTCGAGATGTTCAAGTTGAAGCATGCCCACGAAGTCGATGTCGCGCTCCGTATTGATAAAGAGTTTGTCATCGATGATCAAACGAAGCAATGGCGGAGTGGGGTCATCCAGGCAGGGCGTCGCGTACGCGTGGAATGCGAAGTTACGTGAATCTTCATAGCATTCCAAGCGTCGTACATTGGGCCCAGTATCGCACCGGGTGCCATGATCTTGCAGAGATGCCAGTAGTCCATGCCAGTCCCATGGAAATGAGATCTCGCCGTAGGAGCGAATACGGATAGTCAGAGAGGCTGCGGGAGGAAATCGGATGCCACGAATGAATTTGAGGTTAGATACTTTCCCACTGAAATAGAAAACTCGCAATTGAGCCAGGATAAGAGGATTATGCTCGTGAGATGCCTCCTTGGTATCCAGATCATTACCAAGGACCGAGACGTCGTGCATGCGCAGTTCCTGGAGCCGTGGCATCGATCTCAATCCGTTGATCAACTCTGCCGCGGTGTCGAAGACGCCATACATATCTTCCAAATGGAGCTTGGTCAGAGAGCACAGAAGCGAGGTAGACATTGTGGCCCAGTTTAGTTTCGTGTAACACATGTGCATGTGCCGGAGTCGCGGGGCAGATAGGGCCAAGAAATCGTCTGGTAGCTGCACGCGGTGCACGAAACACGAAACAAGAAGCGGGGCAGGCACTGAGAGTGCAACCTTCAGGTTGGGAGAACTCGTGCAGCGAAGTCGTAGATTCACTGTGTGGTCCATGTGGGAGATGATGCTGTCGACTGGGCTGGGAGAGGCGGATCGAACGATCGCGTTCAACGTGAGAGGCGTGCCCTTCGACCTCGACAGGAACATCTGAGTCAGCTCCGGGGAAGCTAGGATGCGACTTGGCAGGTTTGCCCACACAGCGGCGGTTCCGAGCCCAATCTCACGCCAACGGCGCGATACGTTCATAAATGTGTGGCTGGATGGATACTGGACAGGGTCACCCCGGGAAGCTGGCATGCAGTGACAAAAGATAGAGGACATCATTTCGACGGGAAGCTTGTAGATCGGTGCTAAGTGGTTCCGATTTTCTCGTAAGCTCCGGACCTCTTCGAGTAGTTTGTATATCTTGTCATCAATCTTCTGTCTGATCTCATCCATAGCAGAGCTCCGTGGAGAAATACTAGGAGAGGGGAGCCGGCTACGGTTGTCAGGTGGAGTGGCGTCGGGGAACAAAGTCATGAGATGCGCTGGAAAATGCTTCTGAATAGGCGGAACTTGCCTATCCATACTTCTTGTTGGTATCAATATTGAGTTGCGATACGCTCTAAGCGCGCAACGAGCTGGCCAATCTGGGCTTGTTGGCTCGTTCGACGTAGACTACGACCACAGCCTGTATGCGTCGACCTACTTCGTTGAATTCTGGTTCTGCGCTTCGATTTCTTCTTCGTGGAAATCGCCTCCTGAGAATGGATGTAGCAGCCTTGATCAGAGGCGAGGAAGAGAACGACTTTCATCTTTTTTTTTTTTTTTTTTTTTTTTTTTTTTTTTTTGGTTGTAGGCTACTCTCAGACGGTCGGGCCAAGCCCGCCTCCGAGAGATCATCGCCTGGTCAAAGTGTGGGTAAGAAGTATCAGCCTGCATGTGTGTCATAATCATAGAAGTCATATATCACCGCGCGGAAATGCTTTACGCACTTCGAGTGTGAGACTCCAACCGCGGGGTGGGTTATCCACCCCGATCGCGTATTGGTCGTATACTCACTAAAACCGCGCTCTTCCAGATCCAGTCCTCGGGGAGGCTTTCTTCGTCATCTAGTGCGCCCAACCAGGTCTTCAGGACCGTTTTCCTTGCTAGGGCCTTCGTTCCGTAACGTGATCCGTTCGCCATCGCCCTATCTAGGTTCAGCCGTTGGTTAATTTTGGCTACCCACCTATTGTGTATCTCCGTTCGCGTGTGCCTTTTCTCTGGGTGTTCCCCGCGTTGGATCCGCCGTTCGCACCTGATGACCCATATCATGTAAGCCGACGTCGCGATCAGGATCTTGTAGAATCTGCTAACGCTCCCATCCTTGTCGTCCTCAAAACTCGCCATGCACGACGCCATTATGGTGCCGTACGCGTTGCCTGGCCATGGCTTGGACGTCTTGCGTCTCCACAGGGACTCCGCTAGTCGCCAAATTATGTAGCACCCGCTACCTTCGCAGTCGGTGAGTATGTGCTCTATGGATTCTGTGCAGTCGCATACGCCGCAGACTGCTCTGTTTTCGTAGTTCTGTATTTTCTCCCAGAAACCGCCCACCCGGTGGGCCTCGTGCACGGTTTTGTACAGGAACGCGCGTTCGGCCCTCAACATGACCGGGCTGCGGGTTGCTTTCCATATCTGGGCGTCTGAGGGGGGGGTCTTCCGCCCTAGTCCGGCCGCCGCCCACCGTATTATGTCCAGGTTCATTGCGGTGTGTCTTCTCGTGGTGGGCTTCCTTTTCTTGATGAGGCTCCGGTATAGGGAGCTCTGGGTGGAGGCACAGAGTCTTGCTCCGTGTATTGTAAACTCTGGAGGAGGCGCGGTCAGTTCCTCGATTGGTCCCGCTTCATTCGCTGCTTTTGCGGCATCTCTCGCCTTCTTCACTGATGCGTTCTTTCCCTTCAGAGGCGTCATTATGAACGCCGTCCAGGCCTCCCTGGCCCTTATATTCGCGATCGCAGTTCTCTGCGCGTCGGATTCGGTTTTATCGACCCAGTCGTTATCTTCGTTTCTCGCTCTTTTCGTCGTGAGCTCTTGGATTACGGCCTCGCTCGGAACGCGAAGTATGAGCGGTTTGGAGGCGGGGATGATGCTCGCGGCCTTTGCTATCGCTGCGTATATCCCCTGCGTGTATGTCGTCGAGTCCCCGCCTGGTGTGCGGAAACCTTGGTTGTATTGGCTGCCTTCTCCAGCCCAGATACCCCCTGCGTGCCTGGCGTCTTCGCCTTCCTTGGACCATCTGGCCCCAGCTACTGCCACTGAGATCGCCGAGGTGTCTCCAGGACTAGTTCGCGGTCTCGGTGGGGCCCTTCTTGGGGTGAGGTTCCCTGCGAATATCCGGAAGCAGTCCCTCGTCTGCCTCACTATGTGATCGGAGTCGAAGGGTCTCAATTGTCCTCTTTCTTCGTCAGGTATCCCCGCGCAGGTGACGTTACTGTCGAATTCCTTCCTTATGTACTGGGGGCCAGAGGGTTTCCATCTCTCTCCCAGTTCGTTGTATACTCTCTCGCAGGCTTTGCGGCATGCCTCGGGGTTCGTACATCCTCTTGCTTTTGCCCTCATGCATGCACCGCATAGGCAGTCTGTTCGAGCTTTATGGTTGTTTGGCCAGAAGTGTGTATAGTATGCGGAGTCGCCCACGGTGAGCAGGTCATGGTTTCGTCTCAGGCATTTCGCTCTCGGCGTGTTTTGTAGGCGTTTTGCGGCGGACTCCCCTCCGATGTGGAGCCACAGCGGGAGCTCGGCTTTAACATTAGTGCTGATTTCTATCGCCTCGAACTTTAGATCGTGCTTGACAGCGGTTACGACTAGGTCCCGCAGCTCTTTCGGTAGGTTGCCTCCTTTCGTCTTTGGTTTCCAGTCCTGTTGGAAACAGTTTATCAGGGCATCCTCGTCCCACTTACTCAGGGATTTCGGGACGTTCCTTCTCATTATTTCGTCTGCCACGTATGCCCACTTTGGGCGCGTCTGTCCGATGTCTAGGTACGATTGCAGCCACGTTAGCTGGATCGCTTCGTTCCTTTCCTTCAGGCTCAGGATCTTCTTTCCTCCCTCTAAGATGGGCCTAGCCATCGTGTCTTTGTTGATTGGTGGGGTTTTGGGTGAGTTCCAGACGAAGGTCTGTATCTTTTTCGTCAGTGTCTTTTCGATTTCTACCGGCATTCCCTGGACTTTAGTTAGGTATTGGCTCATTCCTCCTACCACCATTTGGACTATTAGGCGCCTTCCTTCCAGTGTTGGATGACTCCTCTCCCATCTGCCTAGCGCCGCGTCGATCTTTTCTAGGGTTGGTCCCCACGGGGTAGCGTCGTCGGCTCCGTTTCCGATCCAGGCCCCCAGGAAACGTATTGCCTCGCCGTCGCTCGCGATCTTTATGCCGTCCGGGATGCAGTTGTTGCCGGCGGCTAGCCTGCGCGTCGCTACTACTTCCGCCCTGTATTGCTCCGGGCCTAGTGGTATCACCGCGGTTTTCAGCACGTTGAATTTTGCGCCTGATGCGGCGCACCACTCGTCTAGTATCGCGGTGAGGTCTTCGAATTTGTCAAGGTGGTGTAGGATGACTGATGTGTCGTCTGCGAATAGGGACACGATAGTGCGTTCCAGTATTCCGGGGATGCTCATCCCCCTTAGCGTTGACCTCCGGATCATATCTGCGAGCGGCTCGATTGCTAGGTTGAAGAGGAGGCATGAGAGGGGGTCCCCTTGCCTCACTCCTCGAAATACACCGTACCTGGTGCTCAGGACTCCGTTTATGATCACTAGGGTCTCTGCCCCGTCGTATAGGTGCTTTATGGTGTCGATGAACGACTTGGGGAATCCCATTTTCTCTAGTATGTCCCAAAGGTACGCGTGTTCGATTTTATCGTACGCTTTTTCTTGATCCAGGGAGACCAGGGCTCCCCGGAAGTCAGTTTGGTCTGCATAGTGCGTTGTCAATTTCGCGAGCTTAACCTGGTCAAATATCGATCTTCCGGGGATGAATCCGGCTTGATCCGGATGGACCACCTTTTCGGCAACTTTGGACAGTCGTAGGGTTAACGCTTTGGTAAATATCTTGTAGTCTGCGTTCAGGACAGTAATCGGGCGGTAATTGCTAATGTCCTGCCTGTCATTTTTCTTATAGATCGGGCAGAGCCATCCTAACGAAAAGTCGGTTCCAGAGCATATCCCGTTCTTCTCTATGTCGTTGAATACTTTGGTGAATATCTCGGCGATGTCGCACGTCGGCCTGTCATCATTCTCGGTTTTTTCGTATTGTTCGTGCAGGTATTTCCACATCTCTGACGGGAATCCGTCCATCCCGGGGGCCTTCCCGTTAGGGGCACCCTTGATCGCTTGTATTACCTGGTCCCTTGTGACCCCCTGCGCCATGTGATTCTTTTGCTCTTCGCTGAGGCGTATTTTCGTGCTATTCCGCACTCTCACCCTGGCTTCGTTTGTCTCATTATCTGGTCTCCTGCCTAGGTTCTGTAGTCCTTCGTGGTAGTCCCGGGCCGCTTCGGCGATTCTTACCGAGCTCGTCAGGAACTCTGGCTCGTTCGGGCCGCCTCTCTTCGGGTTTCGGACTCTCGCCAACGTATCTCTTGGTCTCCTATCGCCGTTGATCGCGGACCAGTACTTCGATATGACCTCTCCCTTGAGCTGGTCGTGTGCCGCCGAGTTCGTTCGTGTCTGGGTGTGCTTCAGGGCGGTAAGCTCTCCTATCTTTTCGTTTATTATCGCTCCTTGTATGGAGCGTTCATTTTCGTCAATCTCACGGTTATTGACGGTCTGGCTTAGGCGGAGGTTTAGGCCGGCGATCTTCCTATCGATCTTCGGCATTCGTTTCCTTTGGATGTCTCGTACGTCGCTCTCCAGCTCTTTCTTGAAGTCTGCAAGGAGGGTCTGTGGGTTCCATGTCGGGGAGCGATGGGGCAGTTTGCAGGCGAGTTGTACGTTCGCTTCCAGTTCTCGTGTCATTGTTTCGATGCTCTCCCTAACTGCCTTGTGTTTTAGCATTTCAGCGGGCATAGCCCATCTTCCCTTCCCTATGAACGGTTTGCTCGCGTCCGTTAACTGGACGGATACCATTCGGTGGTCCGTTTGGACTGCCCCGGGGGGTTCTATGTACCAGACGTTGCAATTGCGGAGCGTATGCTCGGCGGCGTATATGCGGTCTATTCGTGAGTGGGAGCCGGTCGCGTTCTGCGTGTAGCTGTACTGAAGATAGTCCTCATGGTCCATTCTCCATCCGTCGTGCATGCCCATTTTCGCCTTGAGGGTGCGGAAGGCCTCCACGGCTTCGCCGTTGTCGTTATGCATCGGAAGGCGGTCCAGCTTATCTTCTACTAGATTGAAGTCGCCCATCATCATATCGGGTTTAGGGAGCCGCTCCGTCCTCCATACTCGTTTCAAGTTTCTCCAGAATTCGGAGTTCTCTTTGGCCTCGTTCGGTGCGTATACCCCCAGGATGGTAAGCTCTTGGTCCGAGTGCCATGGTATTCTCAGCATGACGGCACGTCCCGGGATCACGTTTACGATGGTCGCATCTTCCGCGTTCGTGATTTCCCTGTTGAGGACGAAGGCGAGGCCTCTCGCGGCGGTTGGTGCCTCTTCGTCCTCTGAGTTGAGGACGCGTAGTCTCTTACTGAAGACTGATTCGACCTGGTTTTTCAGTTCCGCCGTCAGGTGAGTTTCCTGGAGCAGGAGGATGCCTATCCTGCTATCCCGCACCAGTTGGTTTATGTGGAACCACTTGTTACGTGGTTTGTTCTGTTCGAGGTGGGTCATGTCCCCTCTCCCTCTCATGTTGAGGCTTGCAATTTTGATTGACGCCTTAGTGTTCTTCATCCCTTTAGGCTTGCCCGGCTTGGCTCCCGGGCGCGGGGCGTTTTCGGGCTCCCACATCATGTCTTCGTCCAGTTCGAAGTCCCATGGTCGTTGCGCCCCTTCGTCGTCTTCGGAGCTGTCGTCGCTCTCGTCGTGCGTGGCACTACCCCTGGCTCTCTCGGCTTCTTCTCGTGTCCGGGGGGTTGGTTGCGGCGCTTCCGCGGTGTTGTTCGTCGGGTAGTCGCTCGCCTCCTGTGGTTGATCTGGGAGGCGGAGGGCTCCCCTAGGTTCTCGCTCATGGGTCTGTGGTGTTCGAACCGTTGAAGTCCCACCGCAGGGCGGGGGATTCGCTCTGTTTAAACTGTGCATCTCCGTCCCATGCACAGCGGACCGCGCTCTCGTCCCGGGGCCGTCTCCCTCGTTAGGGCAACGGTCAACGCTCAATACAGGTTGCTGTTTGTCGTTCTCTCTCATTGTTGGTGGTGTGTGTGTGTTGTTTGTAGCTGAATTTATTCAGGTTCGACGGCAGGCGGTCTGCCCGCCTCGCGGCGTTCGCTCGTCTATGGTTTGGCCCGCTTTTGGCCGGCCGAACCTAGCTTGGGTCGCTCGCACCCTATTACGTTCCGCGCTGTCTGGTCTGGTCGGTGTGTCCCATCCTCCAGTAACGGTGCGTGCGACAGACAGGTTATTATTCGTTGATTGGGGGCTAGTCTACGCTATTTATATCGGTTCCGCCCAGAAGACATCAAGGCCCATTGGGACATTCATGTTAAGCATCCCCTTCGCGCGCGCAATCGCCCACCTCCACCACGGTATTCCGAGGTCCGTGTCGTCCAGCTTCGGTATGGAGAGAAGGGTTAACTTCGAGATGGGGGGGCAGTTTCTATCCGTGATCACGGGAGGGTTCTTGTCCTTCGTATCCACGATGGTGGAGCTCCAGGTGGGTCCGCTCAGTCTGAACGTGACATAGTTGTCGTCGATCTGATCGATCGTGAGGATTCCCCAAGCTACGGCGCCCAGGTTGTCGTATAGGCGGACCTTGGTGCCGTGCCAGGTGGTGGGGAGGGGGTTTTCCTCCGATGGTTCGTACGCCTGCCAGTGTGCGTCGCACCTCCCAGCTAATGTTCGTTTAGCGTGGATCGGGCTGTATTCTATAAGGAATGGAGTCGGGGTAGAGGTACTTGACATTGTTTCTGTGGCGAGGGCAAGCGTGTTAATGTTCGTTCTCGGCAGGCGAGGGATGGCTACCGTACCAGGGTTAATGAGTGTGTGGTGTTGTGGTTCCCTTGGGGCGACCGCTCAGGATTTTATCTCCTCCTTACTGCTTCGATTCTCATGCCTGCTAGCCGATTGTCGGGCAGGGAGGTGGTTCGATTCAGTGGGTCGTCCTCTGGTTGGTTGTTTATAAGGCGGTGCCCCCCGAGTATGACGTAGTTTGTATAGTATTACGTTAGGCGGCACTAAGCTCTGGGTGATCGTCGAGCGGTCTCCCTACGGTCCACTTACGCCGAGCCCGTTCGGTCGCGGGGCCGGCGGGCCTGTCTATTCGCGGGGCCGGCGGGCCTGTCTAGTCACTGGGCCCTCTTACTGGTGTTTAGCCGCTGCTCGATATCGCGTCGTGTGTTCACCCTTTCACTCACTTCCCGACAGTGTGGGGGCAGGTCATATAGATGATATTGAGAGGGGGTTCGTGCGCGCATCTATATATGTATCGTATTCGTAACGGTACAGGTATTCGTTACGGGTGTCGGAGGGCGGGGGTTCTACTTCCTCCCGCCCGAGCCTCTGCCTCCCCTCCGCTTGTTACCGCCACGGTTGTTCTCGGGGCGTTGCCTCGTGCCCCCCTTGTTGCCGCGGGAGTTGGGGATGACGGGCGCGATGGACTGACCAGGGATAGCCTTGGGGGCGGTGCGTTCGGTGTCGAACCAGTTCGGGAGTGCTTGGAACTCGCATACTGCTCGCTGATGATCTACGCTCGAGCAATACGAGCAGCGCATGTGGCCGGCGTCGGTGCCCGTGCCCCACTTGGCCTTGTATTCGAAGCTCCGGAGCATCTCTGCCCAATCCGAGTGGCGTTCGGGCGGGATCGGGCAGTCGATGTATAGGTTCCAGCGGGATTCGTAGCCCTCTGAGCCGTTGTCGCCGCGAGGGATCCAGAGGGGGCGAAGCTCTACCGTTCGGAGGACGCTTTCCATGTGCTTGTCGGCTCCCGCCTGGCTGTCGATGTCGGCCACGTTTAGCTCGATTGCGCTGACCGTTACCATATTGCGGAAGGCTAGGTTTTCGCGCAGGAAGTTAACTACCTCCTCGTGGAGTTTCTCCTTCGCGTTGTCGCGGCACGTAAAGTTCGTGAGCGATACTGCGAAGGTGGGCAAGGGGAGGGGGTGGGGGAGTACGAACATAGTCCCGACCTTCGTGGACCAAACAGGCTGCGTGCGGAGGGTATGGGCCACGTTGCGGTTGAGTCCGGTTATCATGTAGAACGGTTCCGCTCGCTGGTTGTTCGAGACCGGTTGGTTTACCAGGACGTCGCGGAAGATACTCGGCTCCGGCGGGCCGAACGGTTCCTTGTCCTCGGGGCATATATAATCGAGTATGCTTAAGAAGTATTCCATGCAGGCGTCTGGGTTGGCGAACTCGTGAGGGCGTGGGGGGTATACGATCACTGAAGTCCGCATGTCCTGGGCGCTCCACGCTTCGCGTTGGGCCGGCTTGGTGTGGAGGAAAATGTCGTCCCACTTGCACGTGTGGATCGTCGGGAAGCGTCCATGCTCCGGTTTGGCGTAGAGACCTTCGAATTCGAGGACCGTGGGGTCGGCCATGGGGGGGGCTTGGGGGGCGGCCGCCTGCGGTTGTCCTCCCGGCGTCTGCGGGTCGGGTGGGGTACCCTGGGACTGGGCTTTCGGGGGGGCTTGCGCCGCGTGCGCGTCCGTGGCATGAGGGGGGTTACCCTGCTCGCCGGTTGGTGCCGCGGTCGTGTTCGCGGTGGTGGTGTCTATCTGCATCCCGTCGTATTCAGGATTGGGCATTTGTTCTTGTGAGGCCGTCTGGGGGGGTTGGTCGTGCCCCTCGTCGCCTCGTACGCGGAGCGAGGTCTCGGCCGGCATGCGCAGGTTGTACGGGACCAGGGTCTGGTGTCATGTCAGCTCACTTGCTTCCAGTGCGTGGGGGTGGGCGGTCTTTACCTCTGGATGGGGGCCTTGGCTGTGGGGCGTTGGGCTCGGGCTCCGGTTCGGACGCTGGTGTCGGGCTTTCTGATGGTTACGGCCCGAGGTGGTTGGGGTGCCTGCGTGCTTCTCGCCCGCCTTGACGGGTTTGGGCGTCAGCGGGCGTAGGCTTTCGGGGATGGTTGCCTGGAACAGCTTGGAGAGCGGGTGTGTGTGCTGCCTAGGTAGGTGTGGTCGAGGACGACGGCGACGAGTTTCCGTGCTGACTCGTTGACTCGTTGA
The DNA here is from genome assembly GCF_000264995.1 of Punctularia strigosozonata HHB-11173 SS5. Classification (NCBI taxonomy): domain Eukaryota; kingdom Fungi; phylum Basidiomycota; class Agaricomycetes; order Corticiales; family Punctulariaceae; genus Punctularia; species Punctularia strigosozonata. The sequence continues at coordinate 737,996 of NW_006767440.1, read as the reverse complement.
CTCATTTCTCCGGCGTCCAGGCCTTAGCTGCGCCGCTTAGGGTGTTCTTGGCACGTGCGTGCGCGCGGTCTGGGTGGGCTGGGTCGGGTTGTGCGCTGGCGGGGGTGCTCGGGCTGCTGGGGGGGCGTTGGGGCCTGCCCTTCCCCCCGGCTTGCCCATCGGTCCCTATGGTCTAGGGTAGTGTAGGGCTCTCGGGGTACGCGTGTAGTCTACTTGGTGTGGTGGTGGGATGAGCGTTTGGGGGGGCGTCTCATCTGGCTCCTCTGGGTCATCCCCGGGGGGGGTTTATATATGGGGGGGGTCTCCGGTGAATATTCCTGTACAAATGTACGAAATACCCTCCTCTGGTAGAGAGGAGTTAACCCCTCCAGCTTGTCCAGGCAAGCCGGAGGGTTGGTCTGGGGAAGATACCAGACCGAACATTTGACGGTAGAGTCAAAAGCCAAGGAGCCCCCAACGACTTTCATCTTCGCGCTTGTGTGGCATACGCGTTAGGTGGCTCACGTGACCGCGTCCGCAGGTGACGTCTGCAGGTCCACCGTGAAACGTCGTCCCCTCAGTGATGTTGCTGTATACGGCCAGAACAACCGTAGGATTGCGAGCCCCCGCGAAGAGAGGGAAGCCTACTTACCGCTGGCGGCTTTTGCACCGCTAGAGTACACCGCCCAAGTCGTTCCATATTGAAAGGACGCGAGATCATCGGAGGGGTACACCCATTGCATTCGAAAAACTTGTGTAGCTGCCTATATCCCGTAATCTTCCTACTATCAAACATGATGTAGAACGAATCATGACCGACGTTCAAACCCGTTGTTCATCTGAGTGGTCCAAGCTCACCAGAGCATCCGAGCGCCCCGGGTGCGTTCACAAGTCTCGGTGCACCTCTCGAGGCAGCCAGACCCTGAACTCCGACGGGCCACGATTCGCCCACATAAACACCGGCACGAGCGTGAGCGGCAGCTCCTCCCCGCACGATTCGCCCTCCTCGCTCACGACCAACGCCGTCGTGCGCAGGAACTTCGGCTCGAGCCCGGACCCCGCGAACGCGCGCGCGCCGCTGATCTCACGAACGGGCGCGTCGTCCGGTACGCGGAGGGCGCGCAGGTCGCCGCCGAGCACCGCCGCGTTGTCGACCGACTCGGCACAGTACACGAACGGGCCGCGCGCGAACGCGACGCTGCCGCGGTTGTCGAGCGTGAGCGGGTGCGGGTGCAGTCGGCGCGGGCGGTACGTCCAGTTGACGGTAAACGCCACCGGCGCCTTGATGGCGCGTCCGCCCTTGATAGCGACTTGGATGAAGTCGTCGTTCACGGTGATGATGTACGCGGCCGAGACGCCAGCGGTAATCTGCGGCGCATGTGAGCTCTCGCTGGCGCTGGAGTAGAGATCAAAGGGCGTCGACCTTGAAATCGTCCGCGCCGAGGGGCTTGCGGAGGCTGAAGCGCACGGTCTTGTCGCCAGCGCTCTCGACGACGAACGTGGCGGACGCGTTGGTGGCCCACGGCGATGAAGCCTCCTGCCGCACGCGAACGCTTGTACCGTCGATCACCAGGTCAGTGAACGACGAGATATACAGGTGAACGTGCACCGTATCGTCTGCACCGAGGGTGTATATGTACTTTCCCAGAGAGTTCACGAGGCGAGCGACCTATGTGAAGGATATATCAGCTCTATGCGAGGTTTAGCTCCGCAGACGGTGAACATACGTTTGGCGGGCAGCAGGAGACTTCGAACCACTTGCTGCGCTCGTAGCCTGCCCCGATGGTCGCCGTCGGGTTGTCGTAAAAGAAACTCTTGCCGTCCAACGACATGCCGACGAGCACACCATTATACAGCGCTAGCTCGAGCACGTTGCCGTACTCCGCGTTACGCGGGGACAGCAACAACATCTGGTGCGCGAACAGCACGAGCGCAATGGCCGCGCATGTTTCAAGATACCCTCGATGACCATCCGTATCAGTTGCGAGCTCGCCATGAGAAAAAGGGGGGTCAAAGCCGCGCTGACCTGTTTCGTTCGGCAGGAAATGGTCCGGCCCGAATCCCTCCCAGTCGCCCATTGCGCCAACACCGCCCTGTTCGGCCGTCAGCGACCTTGTGCAGCAAGCGTTCGAGGAGCACACACGCACCGTGACATACATCTTGCGCATCACCGATTTCCACAGACGCTCCGCCGCCCGCACCAAGCTCTCGTCCCTGGTCAACCGCGCCAGGCCCGCCACGGCGGTCAACCAGTACCTAGTACCCCCCGGAACTAAGTCTCTCACATACGTCGACGAAACGGCATAACGCACCCGACGCGCACGGCGTGCCCTTCCGCGCTCTTGATCTCCCGCACGGGCGCCTCCGCCTGGTAATACGAGAACTTCTCGCCGCCGCGGCGCGTCGGTCCAGGGAACACCTCCTCACCCCGCGCGGCGGCCTCGACGTCGTAGTAGTGACCTTCCGGGCGGCGCTGGCCCCGCTCCTCGATGAGGTAGTTGGCGAGCTCGAGCAGCATGTCCACGGTCGCTCGTGGCACGGCCGGCGCGGACGCGAGCTGCTCGTGCGCCTTGAGCAGCGCGAGCTCGATCTCCTGGTGTCCGGGGTAGCTGTGGCGAGGACGAAGCGTGAGCCGATCTGGAGCCCGGCGTTGAAAGGGGGGGAGAGGGGGCGAGGGAGGAAAAGGCCGTACCCTTTCTTTTGGCCTTCGCCGAGGCCGAAGGTGGCGCGAATATGCGCGATGTACTTCAAGGCGGGATCGAGGAGACGGGTGCTTTGAGCTAATAGAGCGTCATCTGGGATCAGTCGAGCGCGCGAGCCGAGGGGGGGAGACGGGATAGCGCACACCACGTGTAATGCGCCAGGGCAGCTTCTAGCAGATGACCGGCGCAGTACATTTCGTGCGACCATCTGGACAAGGGGCCGCCCAAAAAAAGCACACTCGGTCAAAAACGACGGTTTTTTTTATACACGGAGAGTTCGGACACACGGGGGTGCCTGACGTACGCGATGTTGGTCCATCGTTTTCCAGGTTCGACGACCTTTGGCAGTTGCGCAAGCAGACACCGGCGTCAGACGGTCACACAGAGCTTAAAAAACGCGAGGATGTATATGCACACCGTATAGTACGTGTTGAGGTAGCCGTCGTCCTGCTGGGCGCCGCGGAAGAGGTCGACGGCCTCCTCGACGAGCTTGGCGAGCTCGGCGTCGGGGTGCAGCACGAGCGAGTAGCACGCGGCCTCGAGCCACTTGGCCACGTCCGAGTCCCTGCGCGCGCGGCGGTCAGCAATTCTCCCTCCCGTTCTTCATCCCAAACAAAGACCCTCAACGAACCAAAACCGGTGCCTACACGTATGCGTCAACTCCACGCCGCTACTCGAAGGGTGGCAACCGCGAACGTACGGTTTGTTGGGTTTCCCCGGCTTCCACCCCAGCTTGAGCGAGTCCCACCGGCCGGTCTCCTTCATCTGGGCGTACATCGCCGGGATCGAGCCCATCCGCACGGCGTCGACCCTGTTCAGCCAAAAGTCGGACGTGACGAGGACCTTCTCGAAGGGTACAGACGAGGCGCAGTCGTCGAAAGACATGGGTGTCAGCTCGAGCTCTGCTGGCCGCAAGGTTTCGGTCGCGGTTCGTACGATTTCGCGTTCACAGTCCCATGATAAATAAATAGGAGACCGCTTCGATCCGCAGTCCAACCGGGTGAGATAAAGCTTCAAAGATAAGTTTCGACCCGAGAAAAGTGGAATGTGGCGAAGTGTATGGCGCGTCGGGCCGCCGCGCCCCGCCGCGTTCGGCGTCCAAGCGCGCCATGTGGGGGCGTTCCTCGCTCGCTTGCTCGACGGGATTCCGACGCGAATGCGGAGGGCTCCTCCGTGAGGGTATACCCAGGTATGTCGTTTGAGCAGCCAGTCGTGATATTACATTTCATGCCATCCCGTGCCTCCCGATCCCATTGTCCCATACATGCATACAGAGGTAGAAGCAGAAGGGAAAAAAATCCACAGCAACGAAAGATCCGTGAGGCCCACACAGTGAGAGCAACCCAGTCGACACATAAGAAAGAACAAAGAGCGAAGAATTAGAAGGTTTTTCGAATACTTTGTAGTAACAGAAGAAGAACAGGTTCAAAAACATTCCACCCCCTTGTCCATTCTTTGAGTAAAGTCAGCCCGAGATTGATAAGGAGGAGGGGGGATAAGGCGAGGTCGGTTGTTGACGATGGAAGCTTCAGAACACGATGCTGTTCGTCCTCCGCCTCGTTGAGAAATGCAAGCCCGACGCGACGGACGCGCTCATCGGCAGCAGCATGGGCGACGAGGGCGCGTCGCACGACGGTGACGCCGGCGCACTGGCCGACACCGGCAGCTTCGTGTGCAGCAACGACCGTCTGAACCTATATATACCCCAAATTTCGTAAGCCCGCGCTCAAGTAATAATGAATCAAAATAAAAAAAGAGAGAGAAGAGACGTACGACGACGGCCAGAGCGAGAACGCGCGCCTCGCCTTCGGCTTTTGCGGCTCGACCGCGGGATCCAGCCTCGGCGCCGCGCCGGGCAACGCGAGCGTCGGCGTCGACATCGCCTTCTCCAGCGCGATAAGCTTCTCGAGCGACGGCGCGGGCGCGGCCTTGCTCTCCTTCTTCTTCTTCTTCTTCTCCGCCTCGGATTCGGGCTCGGGCTCGTCCGTATACGCACACAACGTCTCGCCCGACGCCGACTCGATCGGCGAGTCGCACAGCGTATCCTGCGACGGCCGCTTGCGCGTCGCCATCGAGCGCAGGCTCGAGCTCGAGCCGGGCTTGCGCAGCCCGCGCTCCTTCTCTTCCTCCCCCTCCTCCTTCTCTTCGTCCGTCTCCGGGATCGCGGCCTCCGCGCGCCACTCGCCGACCTCGGCGACGAACTCGGCGTGCTGTTCCATCAGGTGCGTGACGCGCGGCCGGCGGGCGGGGATCGAGCGGACGCGCTCGACGGGCAGGCCGGCGCGGACGAACTCGGTGTGGATCGCCGCGGGGTCGATCGGGGTGCGCAGGTCGAGCGCTTGAAGACGGGGAGTGAGTGGAGCAGGAGGTGCTGGTGAAGATGGTGATGATGATGGTGACGGTGACGACGCCAAAACCGCGGGGGGAGACGATAGCGGGGACGGTCGCGACAGCGGCGGTGATCGGAGGGAGGTGGTCGACGTCGACGGCGTCGGTGACCGGGGCGGGGTGGGCGAGCCGGACCACGACATGGATCGCTGCGTGATCGGTCGAGGGCGGATGGGCGGGGGTAAAGGGAGCGCCGAGGCTGGGTCCGATGGTAGATCTACGGCGGCGGGGGACGGCGGTAGAGGCGACGGCGAGCGTCGCCGGGTCGATCGATGCGCGGACGTGGAGCGCGGGCGACGGACGAGTCGCGACGCGCGCTTGAGGCTGGTGGACGTCGGGGCAGAGATCGTCTTGGTGCTCGCGGTCCTGCCGAGTCCTACGACGCTGACGATGTGGAAGCCGGCGGATCTTGACTGCACACGTCGGAAAGCGGGAAAGATTCGAAGAAGGAAGGAACACCACCCCGCCGCCGTTAATCAGCTTGCCGAGAACTATAAACCGGACGGGATGATGACTCACGCCGGACGCTATGTTAGTAGAGGACTCGGTCGAATCGGGAGGGTTCGCTTCGTCGGGGCGTGTTCGGGGGGTTCGCTGCGGAAGAAATAAGAAGAAGGGAGGAATGAGTACGTGTCTGCGGGATAGACTCTGGGGTGGCTCGACTAGAAGTAAAAACAGACGACGACAGATGCGAGATGGAAGGTGGCGTTAGAAGCCGAAAGCTCGAGGGACGTGGGGAAGGAGAAGGCGATGGAACTGTATGATGCTGCATCAGGGTCGGGGTGTTACACACCTGGAGCGCGCTGGGCGAGGGCGACCTGTCGCGCCTGTCGAACAGGCGGCCGATGCGTATCATGCCAGATGCCTTGGTCTTTGTACCTGTCCTGTACTATCCTGCGCAGTAAACGCTGCGGCGGCGGGGACGAGGAGGCGGTGGCGGTGGAGAGAGCGAGGGGGACGAACAGGAGGAGGAGGAGAAGGATGGGGAAGACGGGGAGAGCGGACCATGTTTGGTGTGCGGTCGATTTTATTTCTCTCGCCTTCGACCTCCCGCGTCGGCGGTCGCAGGCCAGCCCGGAAGAGCAGAAACGGAAAAAGAGGTCTCATGACCTGAGCCCCGCAGGCCCGCGGTCCAGACCCCGTCGCCAGCCAATCGAGCGACCGCCGACCTCCGCGAGCCCCCGTTTCCGGCCTGCTCACGTGGCACGCCGCGGTCAGCGGGGCGGCGGGCGGGCGAGCTCGCGTTTGGCCGCTGGCGTGTTCCTCTCCGCCGCTGCGTATACGTACAACGCGAACGGATCTCATCCGCCCGGCGGAACGTGACGCTCGCCAGCAAGGCCGGAACGTAAGGACGAGCAAGTGACTCGATGCGAGGGCGCGATCCTGTGCGATCCTCCGGGGCTCGTGATACTGTAGAACGGCGGCGTTTTCTGGCGCAACGAGCACAGGAACAGCCCGCGCTTCCCCGCACCGGGGGGTTGGACGCTCAGCCCAATCAGTCAGTCCCCTCGAAGTTTACCTTGCGTGGGTGGGAGAGGATGGTTGGAAAAGAGGCGAAATACGAACGGTAAGGCCGTGAAGACACCCTCATCTTGACAGAACCCACAACAGCATCCGAGACGGACTCAAAAAAATCCGTGGCTCCATCGCCTCTTTGTTTCGATTCATCGAGAGGGATCAAAACTCAATCCGGCTCTGGTTCGTTGATTGGTCTCAGTTGGCTGCGCTTTTGGGCCGGTTTTGGGACCCGTCCCGTCCTGTACATGTCCTGTCCGATCGTTCAGCCGATCTGGAGGCTGGAGCTGGAGCAAACGGGCCAGAGCTTGGGCTGTGCCTTGCCTATGCACGCGCATGTCAGCTTTTGGTCAGCGCTCGTATACGGTACAGCTGAGACCGTACCGTCGTCTTCGGTACCGGTGCCCGTGTCCTGTCCTCTCCCCTATTCGCTGTCTCCGGTCTCGGACTGCGCTCGCCGCACGGGACCATGGACGGGGCCGGGTCTCACACCCCATTGGCCTCCTCAGTCCATCCAATCAGGGGCAGCCTCATGGCGCGCTCTCACCAGATCGCCTCTCTCCACCGGGCACCGGCCATCCTTCCCGTCTTCCTTCTTGAGACTCGATGCGCAGGGAACCCCACTCCATTCTGGATGAACGATATCGCTCGGACGTTGAACGTTGACAGAAGGAACCCGTAAGTCTGTCATTTCGAGGGAGGGGGGACGATTAAATATAACATCATAAGCAGGGCGAAGATCGCGGATGGGAAAAAAGATCGTCGACGACCCTCCCTCGGCGGCTATACCATTCACGCATAATGGAATCCCTGCTTCCGATATAACGGGGGGAACGGAGCCGGGACGACAACGCTTCTCATCGGTATCAATTAAAACAAAGCTCCTCCTCTGCTCCGATGAAGTCATTGATCTTAATTCCCCGGGACAAGGGCATGATAGCGAGCTTCAGGACGTGCGGATTCTGCGCTGTGCGCGGATTCCTTCTCGACCCGCAAGGGATGGGAAACCCCCGGGTTCGATATTGCTGTCACCACGATCCTGGGCGCGCTGCCTTACCGGGTCCAACTGTCTTGTCTACCCCGATCCTCTTCTGTCGACCACAGCCTATCAGTCTGAGCTCGATATAGAAAACGACCGTATAAACGGGTACTGGCACTACGATCAAGCAAGCGCATGCATATAGCCAACGCGATCAAACTCCCGCCCCCTTCCGACCGTCCTCCGAGTTGGCGGTATCTACAAGATTGGCATATACGTAGTCGCGGTACGACCCGACCTTTCACGTCCGCCTAGTAGCGTACAGGAGAGCGACCGGTAAGCCATACGCATCCAGGCGAGTAAACACGGCTCACCGCGCCGAACGTCTACAGTAATCCGATCTTGTTGACCACGACGCTCGCTTGGCACGCGGCGGTGGTGTGTGGTGTATTACCTTCGCGGATGGGCGCCCATGACGCTCGCTGATCGGCGCCGGTAGGTTGGGATTAAGCAACCCATCGACAAGACATCACGTTCTCAAACCGACGTGCCACACCACACCCACCGACCCACCCGTCGCGCCCCTCCGAGTGTTCACGCGCTCGCGGACTCGGACGTCCATGACCGGGGCGAGAGGTTGTCGCACGCCCCGCATGCCGAATGGGTTAGTGGGGGGGGGGGTTGGTTCGGTCCTTGCAAATCGGGTCGGGAACGACAATCGACACCGATGCCGCCGTCACGGTGTTGGATCACATCATACCTGCATAGGGAACGTTATCAGGAGCGTCGGGATCTCGAGCCGTCTCCCACGTTACAGAGGGTGTTCTGCACGCCTGAATGTTACAACCGCTGGCCGTCGACGTGGTGTACGTACGAACGCCTTTGCGCCGAATCTGGGGAGCAGTGATATACCCTTGCGTGCTCGTCGCGCGGCTACTTCGGGGGTGAAAGTCAGAACGCTCAAAAAGGGGACGCATAGGAGCAAAACGCGGTCGTTTACCCGGCATCAGTACCTCGTGGACTCCATCAGGAAAAATCGGACTATCGAAAGAGTCGCTTATTGGGTACCGAAACCCTCTAAAGCTACTAAATTAGCACGTTTTAGCACGTTTTAGAAGGTTTTTAGCAAATCCGGTTTTTCCTGATGTCGGGTCCACTCTCGGCGTTGGTTCCTGTTAGCTCGTCCAGATCCGACTCCTTGATGTCCTTCCATTCCCATAAACCTTTCTGGATTCCGCGACAGGTTTCTAACTGAACACCCCAGGTAATACACTTGCTGTCGAACATGGGCTGTACCCTTTTATCATGGGCAACAATATTGATTATGCTGGCGGACGACTCGAAGGTCGCTGCTGCCCCGTTTCTGGAGGCAGTTCCATTTCCATTCCGTTCGCGTGGCCCAGAAGAACCCGAATGGGGTTCACTCGTACCAGATCCTGAGCCAAAGACAGCGGAGGACGATGCGGTCCTCTGACGACCACTGGAACCAGGCGAGTCCGAGACTTGACCATGAACGTCGCGGCCAGGAGCTTTGCCCGCAAGAGGTGTGAAGGTGGGGGCAGCAATCCTGTCAGAGCCTCTCCCGTCTGCTGGCGACCTTCCGACAGTGCGGACTTCGATAACAAGAACGGTGATTCGGGCGATGGCGGGGTCTCGGGGATGAGGTCAGGATCGCCCCGTGGTTGTGGCCTCGTGAGCGTCGAGGCCAAAATCCGTGACGGCGTTGGATGTAGCTTCTGCCATCCCGGATCGGTAACTGTTGCACCCTGATCAGTGTTGCTCCTCGTTAACTATCGATTCAGGAAACACTCGCCCTGGTTGAAATCCGTCAGCGAATATAGATCGTCGTCCGATGACCATGAGTCCGCTTCAATCCCTACAGAACCGGACATGGTGGGCGATCGCATAGGTCAACATGGATTAACAAAGCGAGTATGCATGCTGTTCACGTCAAGCGCCCGAGCCCGTGACCGCGGGATTGTGAGGCCGTCTCTCTAAGCTCTACTACATATCCTGATTATGGCCTCTAGAAAGGCCGTCTGAACCCACCAAAGATCATAGTGCTCAGTGCCGCCTCGTCCCGTGCTATATGCATACCTCAGTAACGTGTCGATGTTATGGTTATATCCAACGTGCACGAGGATACAAGCATTGTACTTGATACATAGTAGAAACAACACTCACGATTGTCCTTGCGAATCATATTCGTACTTCCCGTACTTCCCGTATATCAGCTCGCAAATGGTTGCTTCATCTTCTGCCGCACTGCATTCACTACATCCTCGGAGTCTTCGTCGCCTTTGCCCATTCGCCCTCGGCATTGCCTTCGATTAGGGCTTGGTGCACGACGAGGCAGGTGACCTCGAAGTTCATCTGAGGCAAATCACGGAACTCGGGGAGGAGCGCGTCGTCTGGGCCGTTGAGAGCAGGGAGCGAGGGCGAGATGGCGAGCGCGGGCGATAGTCATGGGATCGAACACGATGCGTGATTTGGATATTGTGGCATGAAGCCGAGGGCGGGTTATATGAGCGCATCTGTAAAGTATGAAAACATACATCATCGCTTGGTACGAGTTGCTTAATGGAATGCTTACTGTTACACTCTATGATGCATTCGTTGCGCATCAGAGCATTGGCTTGCTGACGGGGAGAGACGCATGGAAGCTCACATATAATCTTAGCCGTTGGCCTCCGGGTCGTCATTATGCCTTTCTGGCCGTCGGATCGTTCGCGTCCTTCGGATCCACTTCAACCAATCTGCAGGGATCGCTCAACGGGAAGATGGTGGGGACTGCCACACCCTTTGACCATCTCCTTGATGACCTGTTCTGTGAATGCGCCTCCGTGCGCCGATGTCGCGATCAGCACGGTCGGCTTGATGTGCTTCACCACATTGAGTTAAGGTAGTCGACCTTCCGACGACTTTGTGGCGTTGAAATGTAGCAAGCTGTGCGAGTGATGTCCGACAGAGACTTCGACGAGTAGCGGCCAACAAATCGCCCGCGAGTATTTCGATTCCCACGTCCACTGGGAGACTCGACTTTCTGTTCAGCAGCCAGAGCGTCGAAGGAACGATGTTCGGCGCCGTCGACATGAGCCCGATCATATGACTTTAGACCATACTTTAGCGGGACATCCGCGCCGTCGGTATGTCCATCGTCTTCCCCGACGGCTTCCCGAGTCCTGTGACACGACCAGCCGCCATGGATACTTACAGCGTCCGGGACATTGCTCGGGAGATACAAATAGACGCTAAAAATCCGAGCTTCTGTCATGTTGAAGCGGACGACGACGATGGCAAGCAAGGCTGCTACGGTCGTCTTACTCTTACTGGGTGCATTGAAGCCCTCGCAGGCTGCTGGCTTTCACGAAGATATCAGCCTGAACCCAACAGCGACGACTCCTACGAACTTCATCAGCTGTGCCAATACCACGGACGACATAGCACTGGCCGTGAAGCCATCTTGCGGGGCGCTAGATTCCAAGACATTCGCCGAGGTCAATACTGGCGTGAACACATCCGCCATCAAGTGCGTGTCCTGTCATTCGTATCTTCAGATAATCTCAATATAACTTGTATCTACGCTCAAGAACAATCATCGCATTCGGCGATTCCTGGACGTCGAATGGCTCCAACGGGACGGTTCCCTTCGCCCCCGTGGTATATCCTCCCAATCCAAGGCGCGTATTATATACGCATTCACTCTACTACATGACCTTACTAGCTTCTATAAACCAGTGCTGGAGCGCGGCAAGGGAACAACGAGCGCGCACGAGCATCCAATGGTTATGTCTGGGTGGAGGACCTAGCGAACACCATCGGCGCAAAACTAGTCAACGTGAGTGTTGGGATGATACTGTGATTTGTTCGTATAGTTTTGATAGAGCTTGATCAGTATGCCGTAGGAGGAGCGGTGATTGATTTGAAGGCGTATAATTCGACCAACAACGGGACCGTGAGTTAGCTCCGTCATAATCGTTGCCTCATTCGCGCTCATCCGCCTCAGGTATTCACCAGCGACAATCTCCGACGAACCTCGTTGGTTGACGAAGTTGCCTTCTTTAACGTGCAGGGGCAGTGGGTTGCCGATACTACTCCGGAGACGACCTTGTATACCTTCGTGAGTTATATATATCACTCCACCACAACATAACCAACATACCTTCCAGAGCTTCGGCATCAATGACATGACCCAGTTCGGCGTCGCAGGTGGCGATTATAGCATAACGACAGCATCATATGTGCGTATATCCGGAACACATTCTGCATATAATAACCCTGCCGCAGATCAAAGCCATCGACGACATCGTAACCGTCCACAAAGCGAAGAACATTCTCGTCCAGAGCGTCATATCCCCGACGACCGCTTTCAACGCCGTTCAACACGCCGTCTTCGCCGCGCTTGTGGATCAGCACTCCCAGAACGGCGTTAACTTTGCGTGGGCGGATCTTGGCCGGCTCTTCGCCTCCATTACCGCTTCCAACAGCTCGATGACCGAGTTTGGGTACAAGGGAATGACGTGTTTGTTGTCCCAGAACACGACCGTGGGTGGGTGCGACGACCCGGCGCACTACGTATACTGGATCCGTGAGCGGTTTCGTTCGTGCTGTCCTTTCGTCGAGCTCAACGTCACCGAAACACGTTTCAGCGTCGCATCCTTCATACCAGACTCACGAATTGATCAACCAGTACACCTTGGCCGCTATCAATGAATGTATTGTTTGAAGGAGGGTTTCGCGCCATGTAGGCCAATATCCTGGAAAAGAATCGTCAACTTTCTACGACATGCAAACTGTGCTATGCTACAGCTAAGATACGATACACTCAAAGACGTTACATCAGCAACAACGAAACCAAAAATAAGATAAGTCAATCAGTTCGATTCAGCGAGTTCCTTAACCTCCTTTAGTCGCTCCGATACCTGGGTGCGGAAGAGCGCGATTTCGGTGATGCTCTTCACAATAGCGCGCAGCGTCTCATCTTTCAGCTTCGCAACCTTCTCGACCTGTTCGTTGTATCTATACCCGAGAAAAGTGCTCCATCAGTACTGGCTGTTCGTCCACACGCTTCCAGCGAGACAGAAGAACACACGCGATCTGGGCCGCCTGCAGTCGGCTCTTGACATTGACACCGTTCGCCTTCGCGGCAACCTTGGCTTCGCTCACGTCGCGTTCGAGCGCCGCCGCGCGCTCGTTCGCCACCGCAGCCTCCTCGAGCGACGCCGCGCGCACGTCGTCCGCCTCCCTGTTCACGTTCCCCGATCGTACCTCGATTTCGTGCACCTCACTCTCCACGTTCTCACACTCCTGCAGTAGTTCGTCGAGAATGTGCTCCACCTTGTCCTTGGCTGACTCGAGCTGCGCGAGCTCGGTTCGCTTCGCCTCCGCGATCTGCGCGAGCGCGGGCTTGATCGTCCGCCGAATGTCGGCGCCGACGAGCAGCCCGGATGGATGCGCAGAGGCGGTGTTGAGCTCGAGCGTCAGATCGACATGCTCCATCGGCGGGGGAAGAGGCGGAAATAACCCGAGGCTTTCGAGCAGCTTCGTGTACTTCATGAGGGCTTCTTCTGCCGCCGCCGCTCTGAAAGCAAATGAGAGGTCATCTGGGAAAGTAGACCGGAGGAGATTTACCGATTTGTGAGCTTGACCTCAAGCGACATGACACTCTTGTGGGCTTCTTGGAATTTCTGCTTCAGGTCGAGGAGATTCCGAGTGAGCATGTCGTGCTCGCTCTTCATTCGCATGACTTCCTCCTCGGACATGTTCTGCTCGCGCACGATGTCCTCAAGCCGCAGTTTCTCGGCTTCCAATTCAGCGCGGCGGGCCTCTGAGGTCGCACGTCAATCCCCAGCTCGATAAGAACGAATGCAAGAGGGAGCACACCCATTTCACGCAGATCCGCCTTCTCCTTCTCCAGGTCCACCTCGGATTTGCGCAGACGTGCTTCCCAGCGTTTGATGACTTCCTCGTATTTGATCGAGTCTCGTTTGAGGGCTTTGTTCGTGTCGATGAGCTCTTCTTTGGGATGCTGGGGGAAGAGAAGAATCAGATCACGTCGGTCGGGAGCATCATGACGAGGTCAGCGCACAGGAGATGACACAATCTTCTGGTACTCGGATTTGACCTGTTCGAGCTCCTGACGCTGTTTCTCCAGGTCAGCGGCGACGTCTTCGTCCTTCTTTGCTGTGGCGTGCTTGTGAATACACGAGATACGATTATGGCAGCAATGCATCGTACCGTATCGTGCTTGCAACCAGGCGTCTTCTTCGGGGTATGCATCTATGCCTTCAAGGAAGGTTTGATATGCACGGGAGTAATACTCCATCAGAACTGCCTACAAGAATGCACCATCAAGAAGGTCAAATCAAAGAGCCAAAAGAGAGAAAGGCTACGCAGAGCGCACCTCGTGCATGTTTCTGTCGTTTTCGTCCCATGATTCTGGTACGAGCGACTCGTCCTGTAAGGTGCTATCGCGGGAATTGAGCGCGACCGATCGGGTCTGCAACACGCATGAGCATACTGCTCGACCTTCGCGGCAGAGAAGTACAACTAACCCTGCCCATCTCTGCTAACCAATGTAAGACCCCCAGCAACTGCGGCCACGAATGCATGCTCGCAGGGGCCGCGAGCCACTTCGGGTCCAGCGCGGTCACGAACGGGTACTGCACCGCTTTCAAGCTCTGCACGAAGTGGTCCTCCCACCTCCGGTCGCCGTCGTCGAACGGCCACGCAGGGTCGAGGCAGAGCAAGAGGTGCTCGAAGATGGCGCGGAAGGATTTGCCGGTCACGTCCGCGAGCGCCTTGGGCGTGATGTCGAACCCGGTCTCCTGGCACCACGCGACGATATCCTGCCGCATGCGCATCTGCACCGTCTTGTCGCGTAGCTCGCGTCTGTCCTTCTGGAGGATGGGTTGCGAGGATGGTTGGGAGCCGTGCGCGCCCCATGTCGAGCCTCGTCTGAGGGTCGAGCTAGTGTAACGTCTATTAGTACACCCCTCGAGATACATCGTGTTTATGACTCACTTTGCCATCGGCGTTCTCCCGTACGCCGACTTGCTAGTGCTTGCTAACAACGGATTTCCATGCGGGGCACGGAATATGGACTGTCGTGAGGTCGAGTTGTTGTTCCCTGGACCCAGCAGCGACATGCGTAGGTTGGATTGCGGCTGACCGCCTGCCAGTGACATGCGGAAGTTCTGCGCGGGTTTCTTCAACGTGGACGGCATTGGCAGTCCTGTACGGCTGTCGCCGCTGTTGTCCGGACGCAGTATAGATCGTCGTGGATTCATTTTCGCCTCCTATCTCCTATGCCAGCGTAAATATTTCACTCCCGATTCGAGGTAAATCATGCGCGTAGTACAGCGCCCCGTCAGTCAAGAGGTCGTACTGGAGATGTTGTCTCACAGGTGTGCAAAGCTCAGAACGAGAGCGTTAAGGTCGAAGGGGGAAGAGATGGATGATCACGTGGGTCGCGTTTAGGACGCGTCCGCGAGCGTGTCCTGCCGGTGACTGCACAGTGACAGAACCCTGTGTGTACCCTGCGGCACCCCCATTATCGCGTCGGACGGACTTGAAATCTAGCATCACGCCCCATACCCAGCTAGAGCATGCCGTACGGAGTTTACTCCCCTCCCCGTCGCTTAGGCATAAATCTCACGGCGAACGCACCGTCTCGGACGATATCAACGCATGTCGGTTGTTTTTACTTGCTCTTCTTGACCGGTATTATGGAGCGCTTGTGCATAGCGAGTGGGACACGCTCTGGTTGGGCATGGCAGAGGCCGGGGCTGGAGCTGCGACGAAGGACTTACATATCACCACTATGACTCGACTGGCCTCGTCGAACCCGGCACGCACGGCTGGCGCAAACTAGGCGTTAGCTCCCATTGCTCAATTCCTGGTGATGGCAGGCAGAAAACGAGCCGCGCGAACGGGTTTTGCAAACGGAGTTCCGTTACGTGCATACACAAAAACGTTCTACACGGTGTGCGCATCGACCTGTGCCTCCACGGAGTCGATCTTCTCGGGTTCTTCGTGCTCCCAAAACTCGGGAGGAGCAGCGTCTACGGACACTATTTGTACCGACGTACCCTGGAAGGCTGTATAAAACGCATCGCTGCGTGGAAGAAGGTATGACGATAGGTATGGCACTGAGTGCAGTTCAATCGGTTATCATTCAGGATGCCAAAGTGTGCTGACAAATGTCACTCACATATCTTCAAGATCTGCTGGGCTTTCTGCTCCAGCTCTTTCTTGCTTCCTCTGCGAGAAAACATCACATTCCGTCGTGAGGCAACATGTACACACGTACGCTGTAGCGTAAGCTTCCAGTTCATTACCTATCAGCAATAGGTTCCCGAGTTCTCGTTTGCTTCGATTGGATGCATAGACTCGCTCGTATAGATCCCGGTCGCAATGGGGCATGTACAATAGAGTCGGTTGGTTCAAGGCGAGCTCGTGCTCCTAGATGACAACCGCGACTTTCGTTCAACGTCTTTCTCTCGCACGCCGATATCAAGCGCGGAGTACCCACCAATTCCGTAGGCTGAATATGGATAATCCCGGTTTCATCGAACAGGGCCCGATCGTCGTCGGTGAACACGGGATCGCACACCGTTACCCGACTGTGCTCCTTGAATGGGCGAGAATAGTAAACCACAGCGAATTCGGTGTCCGACTGGCGCGAGACGTACTATCTCTAGCCATTTAACAGTATGCATCAAGTACGCAAGCTGTGCTCGGGCGTCGCGCGACGAGCTCGGTGAACCCAGGCCCAGGCATAAAACACGGGTCGGCTTGAATGTATGTTTGTTCAAACAGACATCCAAGCAGGCTATACCAGCATGAGCATAACGTTCGAGAGAAGAACATGTGTTCTGGAATCCGTGGCGTCGCGAGATGCACAGCAAAAGAGGGGGGGAAAGGTCGAACATTGGGATTTTGCTAACCAATCATCGGCAGCGAGCTCGTCTCTAGTACGCGCATACGCATCTGCCGCTGAGACGAGCAACGCGCGCCTGTTCTTGCGTTTCTTCTTGGTCCGGGCATGTATGAACCCGACGTCGGCCGCAGCGTCCGTTTTATTCGCCATTTAATCGGGTCCAAGGGCAAACTGCGAATGCGGAAAAGAAAGACTGAGAGCACCGCCACCGCCGTTATCTGGCCTGACCGCCACATGTTTATTGTCGGGGACGCTCTCTCTCCGAGGGCCTCGCGGACGACGCGATGACTTCATCATATGCGCCCCCTTGCGCAAGAACGCGAGGAGTATGTCCAAGCGCTCTTGTGCAGGACAATGCTCAGCATCAAACACAGTGGTACCTGGCAGTGCGAGTTCTGCGGTACGCGCCTCAACGCCGACGATCTTTGTTTTGTCTGAGGGGCTCATGCTCAGCTTCCTTGGAGGCGCACGCGCTTGCATCGGCTACCGTTTCTCCCTCGTCGAGTGTGTTCCCACTATCTTTTTTCGGCCAGAGTCAGAGACTAATTTCTTGGTTCCTTACAGGATGAGAGCACTGTTGTTCGTCCTCGTGCGTGCCTTCGAGTTCGAACTCGCCGTACCTTCGAGTGAGATCTCGAAGACGACGGCCATGGTGACGCGACCGATGGTCAAGAGCAAGCCCAAGCACGGCAATCAGCTTCCGTCACTCGTCAAGGCCCTACTTTCCCAGTGCTGCATCTGATCGGTGAATTCGACAGGATACGTAAGGATAGGAGATCTTCATATCCTCCGTGCGCAGTTTACCGTGTCGATCGAGGGACAAATCTAGTACAACATAATATAGGCACGTCTAAAACACCGTGCCATGACCACCGCCTACCAGTGGCCGTTGTCCTCAACGCTCAGAGGTTCCAAAGATCCCCTGTCTCTGCCCCCTCCTGGATCCAGCGCGGCCACTTGAAAGGCGCCTCGGGCGGATCGAGAATACGCAGGTTCGTATGCGTCTCAGCGAGCGCATCGAGTTGGCCCATGTACCGTCGACTGTATTTAGTCCAACCACGGTGATAATCGATGATGACCAGCGGTAGATCGTCGTGAGTCTTCCTTTCGACCAGCTTGGCCATCCCGACGTAGTGTCTGTCGTAGCTGGACCGATAGAGGACCAAATTCTCCAAATATGGCAACGACGCGCACTCGTCTGCGAAATGCTTGTCGACCATGATATCGTGAAGGTAGAGACGGCGAATCAACATCCACTTCGGGCAGGCCAACCGCACGGACCAGGACGGGGAACTATAGTTCCTGTCCATCTCTTGAGACCCGACGAACTGGCCTTGGCCGCTGGCCGCCGTTTCTATACATGTCAGGCCCTCCAGTCTGCTGCGGAAAATCTGCCTGACTTCATATCGGTCGTCATACATGAACAGGTCTTGGAATGGAATGTTCAGGATGAGGGTGTGTAGCGTATCCCGTACTTGCGCCAGCAGCGAGCATAGGTCGGACATGCGAACTCGAACCATCGGAGGGTCGATGATTGGGCCAGAGGTGTGAATGGACAGGTGTTTGAGATGCGTCGAGACGTGCGGGGACGCGGCGAGTGAGGCGGATTCTTCGGGGAAGGCGAGACGGATATGAGAGTAGAGCAACGGGATGGTCAGCTCGTGGAAGAGACGGGACGTGGAGCACAGAGAGCAGAGAGCGCTGCGCGTTCGTGGATCCGGGAAGGACAATCCATCGTGTAGTTCGCGGACGACTCTAATGACGAGTTCGGTAGGAAGTCTGGTCATTGCAGACATGATGCATGATGGACTGATTATGCGATACAATCAGTACGCTGCTCCCCTGCAGGCCTGCTCCGCGGGACACGGTGAATATATGTGCAAGATTCAACTCACCTCTAGAGCTGGACCCTCTCAGTATGTATACTCTTGAGGGGCAAGTGCAATTGCACGATTGGCCAAATAAGCGTCGACTGACACGGATACAGGAAGACGCTGAAGATGCTCAAGGTATGAGTAGACCATGACGGTCAGCTGGCTATCTGGCCCTATCTGACCTGTCAGTGTCACACTTCGGAGGCGCGCAGAGCTCGCAGACTGCCAGAACCCGCGTCCGGTCAACACACACAAAGACACGTACTTACACGGCGAGCTCATCCCGACGAGAGGTATGCAGTAGTCGCGAGTAGTATCTGATAACGTTACCAATCACCTTCGTCCACAGGTTCCGGGCTGCCACCCCGCTGTTGCTTTCTCAGCATCTCCATGGACTTACAAACGCATATGGCGTGCCCTGAGATAATTCCGAAGCAACGAACGACACCGTACACTGCACAGGGTATATATCACTCCGTCGACCCTCGTCGATCCGCCAACAGCTATGTCGTCCTCTCCGAAAACGCTCACATACTTGCACGTCGACGGCCTCGACGTCAAGCTCGACCTCTATGCCCCAGATGCGACGGGCTCTGCCCCCATCCTGATCTGGTTCCACGGCGGCGCCCTGTTCTGCGGCTCTCGCGACGACGACATGTTCCCCGCATGGCTCCTCGGTGAGCCCTCATGCGCTCTTTTCACGCCCTCAAAACACGTCAAGTTGATGCGTTTCGCGCAGATGCCGCCCATAAGCGCGGCTGGATCTTCGTCTCCGCCGATTACCGCCTTCTGGTACCCTGCACCGGACACGACGAGATCGCCGACGTCCGCGCTCTCTCGTCCTTCCTCGCCTCGGACGCCTTCCGTGCCGCCCTCCCCGCGGGTCTCGCACCCTCCGGCGCAACCCTCATCTCCGGCGGCTCCGCAGGCGGCTACGTGGCGATCCAATATGCCCTGCACGCCTCGCCCAAGCCGGAAGCGGTGTTCAACCTCTTCGGCATGATCGACCTCCTGAACGACCATTACCTGCACCCGCACCCGGAGGGCCTCCGCTTCTTCGGCGGCTTCTACGCTTCCTTCCCCGGGCTGGAGCAACTCCTCCGCGCGCCGCCGTCGTCGGGTTCGCCCGTGCGCGCGCCTACCTTCGTGTGCGCCGACGGGCGTGAGGTCTTGATGTTGCACGGCATCCAGGAGGGCACCATCCCGGACCACCTCGTGGGCCGCCCGGGGTTCAGTGCGAAGCTCGCCGCGCTCCCTACCCCCGAAGCACGAGCCGACACGCTGGAGGAAAGGACCGGCCGTTGTTCCCGCTGCTGCACGCGCGCGGGCTTCCGCCCGTGATCACGGTGCACGGCACGGCGGACACGGCGGTCCCGCTCGGCGACAGCGAGAACCTCAAGAAGATACTGGGCGAGGCTGGGGTTAGGAATGAACTGATCACGGTGCCGGATGCGGAACACGTGCTGTTTAACAAGGATGACTTCAGCGCGTTGGCGTCTGGGACGGAGGAGGCGTACGCGAGGGCGGTAGAGTTTCTTGCAGGCGCTTTGTAGGGTTGTAAACTGTGATATGACATCAGGTTGGAGAGGAATATGTTAGTCCTGCATATAAACATATGCATGGTCATGTTGTTAAACAGATTGCCACCATGAGAAGTGCATCGACTCGGACGCGTGTCTGGGAGAGACGTCACGTCTACGCTCGCGTTGATGCACAGAGGCGAGCGGGCTAGCAACAGCGCGTGGAGAAGATGTCTTCAGAATACCGGCAAACATTTGTCGGAGGATATCATGAATCTCATCCGACGTGCGCTCGCGGTTCCTGGCTCTGACACACCGACTGGACGACTTGACATCGTCGCCCATTATCTAGCATAAATTGCCGGATCCCGGACGTGGAACCTGTTGATGCCTGCGACGCGTACTGTCCTACGACGCATCGCATTGCTCCGGGTCGCCGGAAGCCAACCTCTGTCTTTGATGAATGTGTATGGTAATCGTAACTCCAAACGCGTCTCATTGGCGTCATCCTCGAGTGTACATATTTCATACCTGTGGACTACTCAGGATGGTCCGGCGGCAGTGAGCGCATACACACACCTCAAAACCCTCTCCATGCACGATGTGTTGCCCTAAAGAACTTCCGCGTCCCACACCTTCACCAGACCGTCGTCGCCGCTCGAGAGAACGTTCTTGCCGTCCGGGGAGTATGCAACGGACCAGACCCTACCATCATGCGCTTCCAACGGCCCCACCACCGTCTGTCCCGTCTGCGCGTCCCATATCCGGATGGTGCCATCGTCGGAGCCGGAGACGATGTACTTGCCATCCGGCGAGAATGCCACGGAGCGGACCCAGCCTGTGTGCCCTTGCAATGGCTCCAACACCGTCTTTCTCGTCTGCACGTCCCAGATCCGGATTGTGCGGTCGTCGGACCCTGAGACGATGCGCGCGCCATCAGGAGAATATGCGACTGATCGGACCCAGTCATCGTGGCCTCGAAACGGATCCCCGACTGGTTTCCCTGTCCCGGCGTCCCAGAGTCGGATCGTGTGGTTGTCGGATCCAGAGGCGATGCGATCCCCAGCGGGTGAAAATGCGACGCTCGTGACGTCATGACCTCGCAAAGGGTCGCCGATAGCCTGTCCCGTCTGCGCATCCCAAAGTCGGAGTGTACCGTCGCCTGAGCCCGAGACGATGCGTCTGCCGTCGGGTGAGAAGGCGACACTGTTCACACTGCCTGTATGCCCTCGGAGCGGCTCCCCGATCTGCTGCCCCGTCTCCACGTCCCACAGTCGGACGGTTCTGTCATACGAGCCCGAGGCAAGACGCTTTCCGTCTGGGGAAAATGCGACAGAGTTGACGTAGTCCGCGTGCCCCAGTAATGGCATTAGGATTTCCTTTCCGGTCTCCGCGTTCCATATACGGATTCCGTCGAGTGCGTGGCCCGCAGAGGCAATGCGTGCACCATTGGGAGAGAAGGAAACGGAAACAACCGGCCGGAACAT
>NW_006767440.1:661065-716076 GCF_000264995.1 Punctularia strigosozonata HHB-11173 SS5 | reverse complement strand
CCCCGATCTGCTGGCCCGTCTCACGTCCCACAGTCGGACGGTTCTGTCATACGAGCCCGAGGCAAGACGCTTTCCGTCTGGGGAAAATGCGACAGAGTTGACGTAGTCCGCGTGCCCCAGTAATGGCATTAGGATTTCCTTTCCGGTCTCCGCGTTCCATATACGGATTCCGTCGAGTGCGTGGCCCGCAGAGGCAATGCGTGCACCATTGGGAGAGAAGGAAACGGAAACAACCGGCCGGAACATGTCACTAGCCCTGATCACTTTCTGCAGTCCTACATAAACCCATTTGAGGAATACAACAAGTGAACATCGCGTAGCGATACTTACTGCCAACGAATATCTTCATTATTCGATCCACAGCCTCGCGAGTTCCTGATTGTTCCTGATCGACACAGGACAGCAGTTCCTTCAAAATACGTTCCCGGTATTGTCTGGCGCCTATCGGTAACGAGGAGAACGTGCCAAGAAGCAGTATTATACCGGTCACGCGTGCCTGCCGCAGCTCCCGTTCGAGATTGACGTTGCCGCCTGGTTGCCCTTCAAGAGATTCGAGCAGCCTAGATACGATCACCACCGTGCTTCTTTTCAGCTTGCCGAAGTCTGCACACATTCAGCATTCACCTTATTCGACGCGCATTGGAAGCTGACTGACCTGATGCTGGTAATCCAGTCAGGACGGCGCGATCTGTCTTCGATAACCCGGTATCTACGAGGTTGACTAATACGTTGCCGGCCGTATCACACAAATCTTGCATGATTTGATCCTTGGTCTTGGTAAACACCAGTCTTGCTGCATCGACATGTGACAAGGCCGCGATGAACAGACGTTCAGGCAAGGCCTCTGAGGGGGAGAACGAGCTTGCTGCGCAAAGAGCCACCACCAGGTCTGTGATGCGGCTCCTCCGCAAATCCAATACCATGGTATCATCGTTTAGCACGAGCTTCAGCGTATTAAGGAACTGCGGAACTTGATTACAACTTGCGATCGACTGCCTACCAGACTCTGCGGAAGCCGAGGATCAGCCGGACGATCCAGGTTGAAAGAAGTCCGAGCCCACCTGTGTATAATAGCGCGTCAAGGACGCCACGCTCTTTTGCTGAAAGCTGCCTCTTGACCAGATCTTCCACGATCTTTGGAGCTCTGTCACAGAACGGGCGGATAATCCGATCCATGGCTAGGTGGGCCACAGGTCGATGCCAATCGACTATGAGCAGCAGCTCCGCAAGTTTGCTCTCCCAGTATTGCTCCGTGCCTCCAGGTAACGTAGGCAATGATGCCAGAACGATCAGCAACCCCGTAATGCGCGTTGCACGGTATTCCGAATCTGTGTTGACCAGTACGACTTCCAGCCCTTTGAGTAGCGCCGATGCGTCGGCAACATCTGTAACCGTGCTTTTGCCAATGTCTACGGAAGATAAGCACACGCCATAGTGCAGTAGTAAATGAGTGACGAACCAGCCTCCATGACAGTGTCGAGCAATCTACCCGCATGAGACCATCGCGGGCCATGCATGAGGTGATGCAGGAGCTTCGCTGTTCTGGCGCGGAACAACTGTTTAAGTTCATCAAGAGCTGGCTGAAGGATGGTTGGCTGTACAGTGGATAGCTGGCCTATGGCTGTGCGCATCCAAGCTTCCTCTGCATTACGGAAGAGCCAGACGTTATCCACGTCATTCAAATCTTCAAATGCCCTAAGAACGATCAAGAAGTCGATGATCCGCCCATTCCTCTGTTCTTGCTCATCTGCAGCGGCGAAGTTGAGCGCTTCCATAGCATTCAAGAGTTCGGTCGCATCAGCATAGTCCTTTATCGACTGCTTGCCAACGCCTGAAAACGCGGTTACACATTGGACGGGTGGACAGGAGATCAGCCACTGACCGGACGAAGACTGAGTGATGAGCACATGACGGTCGTGTTCGGAGAGCTTCCCGCCGAGGACGTCCTTCACTAGCTTCTCCGTCGCCATAAAGGGATCACGTTCGACTCGCTGGCCTGCAATTATATCGTCCCAGCTTAGCTCTGGTGGCAGCCGCGCACTCCGCTTGGAGAGATTCCTGGATTCGAGCATGGTGGAAACTTCCCGATCGGGGGGAGGTTGCAGCACAGACTCGTGGATTAGCTGCCCGTCCATGATCTGACGAGGTGCTGACCGGTGAGGCCTACATCATAGGGGCGCGTCATGTTTAGCGAAGGGTGAAAGCTACGATTGTTGAGTATGACACCAACCTATAGCAAGTATGCTCGTTGTGCTTGGTCGGGTCGTAAGACAGCCGCTTGAAGGGCAGATACTCGAAGATCCTCCAAAACCACTTCATGGAATCTGTCGGCTCGAGTTGATACCAGTCGCCCCGGAAGTCTGTCATACGGAGCCCTTCGCGCAAAGCCTCGTATGTCATCCAGCGCAAAGCCGGACCGAATCGATCAAGGTTGATGTTAAGTGTGCTGCCGCCGCCACTGATTGTCTGTTTAGTTGAGGTCAAGAGCGCGTATGTCCTGCCCGACTCACATATCCGAATGGGAACCAGCGAACCAAACCTCTTTAACGTTGCCCCGGGCGTCCGAGTTCTTGTCATCGCCGGATGTACGTGGTCCAGCTCCTCCGTTTGCGTATTCCGGTAAGAACTTGACTCGGACTTCGTCAAGTGCGAGGGCGTGTCGAAAGACGCAGACATGTTTCATTCCCATGGTAGTCTCTGGAAGGCTTGGCCCACGAGCCACTCCGATCGACGAGACAGTATCCCTGTTGATGTTTTATCGACACCGCACCGAATCACGGTCGATAATGGCTCACCAGGCACCAACGAAATGAACCTTCACATTCGGTCTGCATAGTGTACGCTTGAACCGGTCACTCAGCTCCAGGGGATCAGCCTTGCCCTTGCCCTTGCCCTCACGGGACTTTACGGGCTTGGATGACTTGGACGTTCGTCCATGGTCCGGCTCATCGCGCTGGAGCACCGCCAAGGGCGGTGCCTCCGGCTCCTGCTGTCGTGGTGCTGGGTCCGGTATGACCGAAGGTTTCCGAAGTATTTTGCGCCGGAACCATGACGTTATGCTCCGATTGGCGTCAACCTTCGTGTTCACGTCGGACGTGTTCTGATTGACCTCTGGATCGCGTGGGGCAGGTGGCAACCCGGAGATGCGCCTTAACAGAGCGGTAGTCGCCATGTATAGTTCGTACGCACTGCGGTACGGTAAGGAGGGATATCAAGGACGTTTGTAGCACTTACAATTCTATTTGGCCGTTGTTTCCCTTGTGAAGTAAACCAACCTGGTTGGTCCGGCGCCCGTCAGAACACTTGTGAATCGACCGCGGAACACCGTACCATCTCTATCATTGCCGCAATGACCCGCACTTGATACGCTCCTCGCGAGAACCCTGCACGGGATCAGATTGACGCTGACGCCGTTGGTGTAGACGACGAACCGAAAAGGAAGATACGATCTCCTGGTTTGTAATTTTCCGAGAGCCATTGGTATGCATCAAGGACGATCTTCTTGAAGTTCCTGCGAAGCGAACTCATCGTTAGGATGTATGCGAAAGGTATTGGTACGACCCACCATGCGATCGCCATGTCGACGGTGTGGTCGATGGCCTGTCTCCAATACTTGAAAGTCTTAGTTTCCCTTGCGTATGTTCCGATCCCGCTGTTGTAGTACGTAAGCTGCTGGTCATCGTCCTTGATCAAGCGGCTGTAGAGCTCGACGACATTGGTGTTCTGTAGTGTATGTTTTGATGTTGAACGTCTGCACGGGGAGAGGTTCGACGTGCGCTCACCTTCTCGCTGAACTGATTGGCTGTTCCATCTATGCAAACTACGAGATTTCTAGCGTCGTGTTTGCACGCGCACGGCGGCGGGTCCTTCGGCAATTGCTGTTGCTTCGCTTTGTCTGGCCCTCTGGCAGCCGGTTCGGGTCCGGAAGACGTTGGCGCATGTGTGCCGATATTCGAACCTTCAGCATATGCACCGACCAGACTCTCGTGAGATGGAGAGACCAAGGGCGCCGTTGAGGCCGTATCGTCGTCGTTAGCGGAGGGCATCGCTCAGGACGTTCTGAGATCGGGATATTGGTGCAAGGAAGAGTAACGCCGAGCACGGGTACTTGTAGTTGGCTAAAGGTTCCGTTCCATGGAGCAAATGCGGGCAACATGTGGAACATGAGGCCGGTCGACGTGGAAGATTCTCATCAAGGTTCAATATAAACCGCACATGCATCGCGGGTTGTCGCACCAAGTGCGGGATAGAAGGCCAGAACGTCCTTAGATTGGCACCTACCAGTCCGACGAACAAACTTGACGTGCACGAATGAACATGCTCATTCATACGAGAATGGGCGAAAGAGCCCTATCAAGCGTGGCAGCTATCCAGCGAATGCGGAGGCAGGACAGGCCAAGTCCTTTTTTGCGACGAAGTTCGTGTGTCAGTGCGAGTACATAGCGATGCTCCGCGAGGTTTGTGTCTAATCGTGGTTGAGAAGAAGAACACGCAGATTAGCGCCCGTGAATGCGTTGGTGGCGTAAACCTCCTGATTCTGCCGTTATTCACCGCGTCTTCGCCGTTTCACCTTGCGCGCAGCTCTCACCTTATCTCTTGAACATTGCGGCAATGAAGCCATAGACTGCTTTCTACATCATCATGCGCCGCCTGGACATGGGATGTGGACACGCCGAGCGGATGTTCTGACGTAAATTCAGCGCTCTATCACCAGTGTTGTAGTCCCATCATGGCTTATATGCTCATATCTAAGGACCGCAGATCCATACGGAGGATATAACTCCTACACGAGTCGGATAAGAAGCTGGCGAAAACGAGGACACCTCGGAATTACTGAAATGGAACGAGGAGGGGGGTTGTTGGATCAGGTTCGTCAAGCCGCCGGCCTTTCATGCATGTAACAAGCGTTGGCTCAGACTGTTTTCCAGAAATATCAGAATCTACAAAACGACGAGGACCATCCGCCATCATAGGTGGTTCTCGGACCACGCCATAAATCTGACATCAATCATGTGGCAGTCTTGAACATTCGCAGCAGCTTCTTCTGAGGGCCTGATATGCACGTTGTGACCAGTACTAGTGCGCTCCTCTCCGACGTTTCCGCATACAAGGATATTTCATAAGCCACACGTTGCTTACTGAGTCCGCTGTTGGCTCGTACAACTTGCGTGAACTAGCCTATATTAGAAATGTGCGGACAGAGTTGCCGTCATGCTCGTCTCTGCGTTGCACGTTCCTTCTTGGCAGATTCACCGTCTAGTTATCCACTTGAGTTGTTGCATGACGCAGAGCCCACTACACCACTCAGCTCGCTCAGAAGAGTGGGAAGATACATCCATTCTCGTATTACTCGGAGAACCATAGCTATGGGATCTACCGCGATTGAGACAACCCATGTATAACAGTCGCCGGTGATAAGATACTTGAGGATACTTGAGCACATATATTTAACCTCTCCCCCGAGCTCTAATTTCGGTAAACGCTGCTCTTCGCGTCCTTCGGCGCACCGAGGAACAAGCTCGCAAAGCTGGGGCGCTCGACGACGTCCGTACGCTTGCCGCGAATGCCCCATATCCCCCAATTCGAGCGGACCATCACGCGCGGGTCGAAGTCGGCCACCTCCCAGCGCTCGCTGCCGAACGCGTTCGGTCCCGGGGTGAGCACCCAGTCGAACTCGCCCGCGACGCCCTCGGCGGTCTCGAGCGCGCGCACGTCGCGCTCGACGTCGGCCGGGCTGAACCCGGTCACGAAGATGGCGCACTTGGTCTGGAGCAGCGCGGGGAGGACGCCGCCCCATTCGGCGGGGGCGTCGACTTGGAGGGTCGGCGTGCCGTCGGGCTTTGGGGGCGCGGTGGGCGAGGGGAAGCCGAAGCCCGGGTGGAAGATGAAGAAGACGTCGGTGTAGGGGTCGTACGATTCGGCGAGCTGGGGGTGCACGTCGAGATAGGTGGATTGAAGCCCGGAGATGTAGAGCTGGGGGGTGTAGGGCACGGTGTAGGACGGGACGCCGTATTCGATGAGGGAGTCGCGCGTGCGGCGTTGACGCGGGATGGGCGCGGGCGTCGGTGGGGTGTAGACGTTCGGCGTATAGGCGGGTTTTGATGGTTGATCGTCGCTCGGGCTGGTGACAGAGGTTGACTCAGATTGGGAGGGAGAGGCAGGAGACGAGGAGTCGGCTTTGGGGTCAGCCGGGTTTTCGGTTGGAGGCGAAGTCGTGGAGTCGGTCGTGCCGGAGGTTTCGGGTGTGGCCGTCTTTAAGGGTACGGTGACCGGTTGCGGCAGCGCGACTTGTGGGCCGATGAAGTAGAGGTGAACAAGCCCGGCGGGGAAGAGAAGGCAGAGCTGTTCCCAAACATGGGGAGGCAGCGAGGACTCCTTCCGCGCCCCAAGAATGAAAATCCGCGCCTTCGGCTTGTTGATGTTCTGCTCCTCAGTTTCGGGCGTGCCTGGTGGGACGTGAAGCGTTTGCCTCAGGGCTATAAGAACACATTGTCAGTTACAAGGTTCATGTGAAGAGCCGGGGGAACTGACCTGCGAGGGAACGGCTGCCTTCGGGAGTAAGCCGCTGGTTGTTCAGCGTGAGGTAGCTGTATTGGTGAAGAACCGAGCCGATGGTGATCGGGAAGCTGAGTACTTTGCTCGCGTGTCTTCGGGACCGCTCGGTGTCCATGGAGGGAAAGCCTCGGGTGTACCAGAACGTATCCCAGTTGGCGAACGAGATCGCCGCTTCCGAGTCCTGGGGACCTAAAAAGCAAGTGCACACGCTTCAACATGGCGCAGAGCATATCGAGTCCCGAGGATATATCGCGCACCTGGGAACTCGAACTCGATCAACCTCCTCCCGCTGCGCAGGTCATGATCATCCTCGTTGACCTCCCGCAAACGCGCACAGTACTTGTCGTGCTCGCCATCTTCATGCCAATGCTCCTCGGAGCAATGCGTCGGCCAACCACAGTCCGGGCACTCGAATTCGACGTGTCGAGGCTGCGCGTGGATTGGCGCGTGCGAGTCCGCATGCTGGTTGACGCAGACGGGGCAAACGGCGAGCTTGCGGATGACCTCGCCGCGCTCGCGCACGGCGGCGAAGGGCGACTTGGAGAACGGGTGGAAGAGGTCATCCTCACTCAGCACGGGCTCCGGCTCCTTCGCCTTCTTCGCCGCGTCGTCCTGCGGCTTGCGCCGGAAAAAGTTGAAGAGCGTGCGCTGTTGCTGCTGGTGCGCGACCGGCGGGTGAACACTTGGGTGAGGATGACCGAAGAGAATTCGAGGCAGTCTACGAGGAGCAACGCGGACGCGCGCGCCGGCGACGAGTCGGGCTGAGCATCGCGGGATGGTCATCTCCCTCGAAGCTTGAGTCGGAGAAGGAGGACGGGCGCTTAGCGGAGGTGCTGCTTCGAAGGTTAGGCGCCCAAGACACGCATCACAGCGGCGTCGCGGCGGCACGTCCGCTGCGCATCATGATCTCAGAGCCTACCTAGGGAGATTAGCGCGCATATGTCCTCGGCAAGCCGCCATGGCAGGATCGCGGAGCTCGACAGACGAGGGTATGTCCAACCATCTCGTTGCTCTGATATCGACTACTTGTATGAGCGACTCACGAAGGGTCTGATACGCTAGAGACCACGCCTATATTGGTTAATGGAACAACCCCTGCGCAAACCGAAACAACGTTTGTCAAGCGCGTCGAGGCGCTATCGATGAGCCGCTCACTGCGCTGGTCGTGGTCCTGATCGTTCTTACCATCCTCTTCCTGCTCATCGCCTCGATCTTCGTCGTTTTGTTCGCGGGCGCCCAATACAAATTGCACACGGGAAAAGGAGATAGCCGAGGGGTAATCACCACTGTGTGCACGACAATAACGGCGACGGACGTACAGACAACCGTCGTGAGCGCGCCCCTTCCTCAACCCACCTGTCCACCAGAAGAGGTATGTACCATGACCTGCCACAGCCATGGAAACCAGCGCGTTCACCTCAGATCTTGACAGGAAGTTTGCCTGACGCCAAGCTGTATCATACTTTCCGCCGAAATCCTCGCCTCCCTCGATACCTCCGTCGACCCCTGCGAAAGCCTATACGACTTCGCGAGTACGTCACCCTGCGCTCTGAGCGCTCCGTCGCTCTTTCACGTTGACTTACCTCGCATCATCTCGCGCAGCCGGCGGGTGGCGCAAGACGCACCATCTCGCGCTTTGGCGAGGTCGTGGTAAACAACAAACGAGTTATCAAGGCCATCCTCGACCCCGCCGTCGATGACGGTCCTCTCGCTGCCTCCGCGTTGATTCTGGACGGGGATGAGGAGGCAACGTTGATAGGCACGCCCGCGGACGAGATCTATGACGCGCTGATGCTGAAGAAGCTGCGCGGGCTGTACGGATCCTGTATGGACGAGGGCCGCCTGGACGAGGTCGGCGCCGCGCCGCTGTTGAAAATTACCGACACCGTTCGGAAGCTGTTCGATGGGTCCACCATGATCGTCGATGCGATCTCCGGAGGGGAATGCGGCCTCGGCAAAGAGCAGAACGGGAACCTGACCGCTGCCATCGCGTTCTTGCACTCGAGGGGTACGCAGATATCCGACTGCGCAATTTCTACCAAATGTCTGATCAGTGTACAGGCATCCCGGTGCTCTTCGATATGATCGCGGGAGAAGACGCCGGCAACGACCCTGATGCGATGACGCTTTGGTTCACGCAATCTGACTTCGGCCTGCCGTCCAAGGTACGCTGGCATGCTCCTATCTTGTCGTGTTATGCATTCACGCACATTACTGTCCTAGGAATACTTCCAGGAAGATAGCATCGTCGCTCTCTACCAGAGCGCTATTGAACGCCTGCTCGAATATCTTTATGAAAACGCGCCCTCCGCCTCCGCGTTCATCCCTCCGCCGCAGGGCAGCGTGGTCGTCAATGACGAAGCCGGGTCCAGCTATTCCTGGGCCCCTTGGCCATGGCCACGATGGGGTGACGATGACGAAGACGACCTTCCGCCGGAGCCGAAACCCATCAACTTCACCCAACTCACCGCTCATCGCCTTCGAAAAGCGGCTCGCGGCCGCGTCTCTTCCGCTCGACAAACTCTACCTAGATCCATTCGGGACGTACAACCCGACTCCGATCGCGAACCTGACCCACGCGCTACCGCAGGTCGCGTGGGGCAAGTACTTTGCGAGCATGACGCCGCGCGCTTACCTTGGGCTTGTGATCGTGACCTACCCTGCGTACCCTGCAAAGGTGGCTGCGATATTGGCCGAAACGAAGGGCGAGGTCGTCGCGGCTTATTTCGTGGCGCGCGCTGCGCGGGCACTCTCGCCGCACCTCGGGCACGGGACCGTTCCGTGGAAGGTAACGCGAGAGCTCGCCGAGGTACTGCAAGTGCGTCTTCATCTCCATGTCTGTTCACGATTCGTCATGCGGGTCTGACCCGTGTGCGTTGTTGGTAGGGCATCAAGAAGGGCGCGGTGGCGGACAGGTCAGAATGGTGCATCTCCAAGGTCGAGTCCGCGCTTGGCTTCGCGCTCGGGAGGTATTTCGTGAACGAGACGTTCACGGGTGACTTGCGCGAGAAGGTGACCAAGGTTGTCACGCACATTGTCGGCGCGTTCAAGAAGAAGCTCAAAGATATCGAGTGTATGGACGAAGAGAGCGTCAATGCCGCGGCCGAGAAAGTAGGCTGGCTCTGCGACGTCAGTTCAAGCATGCTAATTGAATGTATCAACCATACCTACGGCGATCAATAGGGTAACTTCACGTTGGCGGAGAATATCGCGGACAGCGGACTCATCCAGTCGTACCGAGCATGGAAGGCCCAGCATGCCGACTCGCTGCAAAACGGGAACGACCACCTACTACCTGGCCTGGCCTTTACGAGGTACGTTGCACCTCTGTATTACGCGTGGCCGTCTACATTCTGACAAGACGTGTTTCAGGGAGCAGCTGTTTTTTATCTCGTTTGCGCAGGCATGGACGCAAAACATCAAACCCGCCGCAGCTGTGCGTATACCTCCCATTCTCCGGACGATGCGTGTGCGACTGACCGCCCGTGACACAGGTTGCAGATGTCCGGGGCAATCCACACTCGCCCAAACGCTACCGCGTCGACGGCACCGTGTTCAACATACC
Source organism: Punctularia strigosozonata HHB-11173 SS5 (assembly GCF_000264995.1). NCBI lineage: Eukaryota > Fungi > Basidiomycota > Agaricomycetes > Corticiales > Punctulariaceae > Punctularia > Punctularia strigosozonata. The sequence goes on along the minus strand of NW_006767440.1, from coordinate 705,956 downwards.
CGAGTTCGCGGAGGCGTTCAATTGCTCTGCTACAGCTAAAGTGCGCACCCCCGTGTATGCATACTTCGGATGACGCGAAACTCCGTCGACTGACCGCTCCTCTTTGATACCACAGCTGAACCCGCCTGGTTCTCGGCGCTGCTTGCTCTGGACATGATTCACCATGGAACCCATCCCGTTGCCCTCGATCTTTGGTGTGCGCCAAAACACGTAGGCGAGCTACGAACCAGAAAGGGCCGTCGCAGAGTTGTTCAGGCGGGCCGTCCGCATCTCTCGAACGGTGATCGGGTCACGAAACATGGCTGTCCGGACGTGACCTCCGAGCGAGGTCAACTCAGTGACCCTACATCGTTCAGGATGCGGCCCAATGGTTATACAGCCAAGAGCAAGGTGTCCCTTATACGAGTCCGCTTATTCTGCAGCGTCGTAAGAAAAAAAATGAGGGCCCTCCGGGAAAATCAGCTATAAGCATATCAGTCGTGACCTCACACTCGGTTTTGCGTGCGGTGCCGGTTAAGCTACATCAGCGCTGCCTGCAGCCTTTCGTCACTGGTTTGTCGGGTATCTCGCTCCCCTGCATTTTCGCGCGTAGACTCCCCGAGCAGCCCTACCTGTGGATTTTTGGAGGCAAGCACGATGGTGCAAGAGGTTCTGCGATGAATGCCGCCATTTTCGACATATGAGTGGAAACGTTGGTCATCGAACGGCTGGTATAGGGGTCATGGCGACGACATAGTTCGGATTCCATCATGTTAACGTTGTTGTACGAGCGCCTGCAGAAGTTGGGCGCAAACACGACGGTGCAGGACTGTTATGCGATGTCAGGTGCCGCCGTTCTCAAGATACCGAATGAATCGTTACAGGTCTTTACTCAGTCGGCGATGGACACGAAAGAGCGTGGAATCTCGCGGAGTTGCGCGAGAGTAAGGCTCCAACTATATAGTATATGTATAGCTTCGAGGGTGTATATATATGGATACAGTCATTACACTATATGTACCGTATACATACAGTATATATACGGTTTCTGGGACAACCTACGACGTGCCATGTTTAGCGCGTTTGCGAGGAGGATCCGGGTCCTTCAAGTTCAACAAGCCACTCCGGATCCAGACCTTGGTCAACAAGGCTTGTTGAATAGTCTCAGCTCGGAGTGAGCTCCTAAGATCTGAGCATATGTGCCGCGACTTGGAAAATACACGTTCAACCGAGACACTTGTTGCTGGAATCGCGAGGAAGTCCCTGGCCATGCGGGAAAGGATGGGAAAGGCGTGCTGATTAGTCTATATGGGCAAGAACACGGTGTCAGGGCAGATCCGGAGATTGTAAGCCAAACAGTGTTTCGTGTACCTTCCACCATCCCAGCGCTCCGAATGAATCACATTTTCCTCCAGTGAACTTGAAGTAGCGTTCAAGCTCCTCTGCAGCGTCAAAGCGCGACTTGGCAGCGGGCTCATCGATGTCCGAGTCGTCGTCGTCAATATCGAAGGCATCCGATAGAATCGAAATGCTGTTGTCACTCTTCGACAGCAACTTCGGCACGGATTCTGGAGCTGGCGAAGTCGTTTCTGCTTGCGATGCAAGCCGTTCCTCGTATTCTTCAGCGATGTGTCGAACAAGAGCTTCCGCTCTAGCAATTGCATCCCGGTCATCGAGTTTTTTGAACCATTTCGACCGGTACTTTGGATGGAGAGCTGTGATGATAGGTCAACACACTATTAAGAACATTCACGCGGAACGCACCGGTTGCTATTGTGTAGAATCGATTTTTTCGAGCGATGGTGTAGTACTTGTCCAGCTTCGTAAGCGCCACGGTTGCCGCTCTGTGGAACTTGCTAGGAAGCTTGATATCTCGTGAAACAGTCATGAGGTGCGTGGTCATCTTCAAATAGGTAGGCAATGCAAATGGCAGCGTGGGTATTGATGCGCGCGAAAGCAAAAGTGTAAGCTCAGTGAACACCTGTTCACAAATATGGAGTAAGACGGACAGGACTCCAGGAACAATGGGGTAAATGAATATACCTCCAGGATATCACCAATATGCTTCAGCTCGATCCAATCCTTGTCAGTAAGTGTCACACCTTGCATCTCCTCTGTATCAAAGACCCAGTGCTTAATGGACTGCAATGTTGCAATGTGAATGTTGTCAGGATGAGTCATCACTATCAATCGAGCGAACGCACCTCTCTCAGCATTTCTGCTCGCTTGATCATGGCGTGCGTATAGTTCCATCTCGTTCTGATGTCTCGGATGACCATGAGTAGTGTAGAGACCTCGTCTTTCTTCTCGAGCTTCCGCTTCTCGTTGAGACGAGCCGTAGTCCTTCGGAATCGTGAACGTCTCTGCGGAGACGAAACAATTTTATTGCATATGAATCGGAGCTGAGGACAAGGATTTGAGTATATCAGAAGTATATCAGAAAGACGACAATATTAGAACAGATTTACCTTCTTCAACGGACTCAACAGTACAGCGTCGCTGACATCGTCAGGGTCGATGGCCGTACTGTCATCCGAGTCACAAACATCACCATTCTTCATAGCCTCGCGAGCTTCTTGAAGAAGATCTTGTACCTCCTCGTCGTCCTCAGGTGTATAATGAAGGGGAGCATTCGCGTCTTCATCAAACCAGTCCATGGTGTTTGGATCATCCGCTTCGTCGATGCTATGCAAGAATTTCTGCACGACGAGATTGATGACATGTGCGAGGCAGCGGATGTGAGAGTCTGGATTGAATGTAAGGCCATACTTTGCAAGAAGGCATCGTCCCGCGGTTTCGACCAGTACATCATTTACTGATGCATTATCTGTAGTCAGGCTTGCAAAGTAGAGCATGAGTTAGACTGGTATGAATGTCATATGCAAGAAATTATACAGTACTTATCTTATCACCACATCCCCTGGTCGAAAGCCCATTGACAAATGCCTTCCCGGCGTATGTGCCACGATGGTCCTTCTCACCCAAAAGCGGCTGAAAATCGACAACCCGTTCGATGAGATTCCAGTCCTCGTCAACAAATGAACCGACGGTGCATGCAAACGTGTACACCATTTGTCGGTTTGTCCAGGTATCTGTCTGGAACGCGATCTTCGACTTGACATCCTATTTAAGTCGTGAGTAAATATTGCGGGCGCGCCTCACAAGTGGAACAGAACATACCGCAAACTCACGGACAACCTTCCCATGAAGATCAAGGAATATGCGACCAAGTTCATTTCGAACTTGGGTGTCCGAAGGGAGTTGATAGTGGATCTTTAGGTACTTGAAAAGGGCCTTCAGAGTCGGTGCTTCGCCTGTTGTCCATGGAAGGCTCTCGTCAAGAATCCAGGCTGTGAATATGCGCAGAAACCCCTTCGCGGTAGGAACAACCGCCGGATTAAGCTCTCCCTCTCGTAGAAACTCAGCCATCATCCGACCAGCTTCCTGGAGGTTGATCTGGTCCCCAAGCTTCGGCTCTGAAGCATCTTGCCCTTGCACAAGATTGTTCTTTTGACATTGCTTGATATGCGTGGCGAGGTTGTTGAGGGCAGGGAGCGTTGGCTCATCGTCGAAACTCTGGTCTGCCCCAACAGTCCGAGGGAAGGAGCGGATACTGGAGCAATATGTCAGACGATGGCCTAGGTATAGTCAACCTACTCACCGCTTGCAACAGCGACACTTGAATTCCCAGCGAAGGCGCTGCCCGTCAACAACAGGAATGGGATCATAAAAATACTTCATGCTTGTGTTTGCCGGGCCTCGTCGAGCACCCAGAGCCTTCTCTCTCTCCTCAACATTGCGAATCGCAGTTTCGCCGTCCGATTCACTCCCAGACTCAAGGTCAGAGCCAGACTTGGCGTCAGACCTCCGGATCTCGATGTCCGCACGTTTCCGCTTCTGTGACATTAATTAGTACAGTAAGCATCGCAATAGTGCCCGGATACTGACCTTTCCTGCCATTGGCTGCGGATCTACAGCACTCTTCAGCTGCTTTCTTCTTGCGCGCGATTTCTTCTGTCGTCTAATGAGTAACAACACGACACTGTAGCAAGCATAAAATATGTACCTTTTTCTTACGCTCCTTCGTGTTCTCAGTGTCCGAAGGGATCTCGTTGCCGTCACTATCAAAGACTTCATGACACGGACTTGAGGGCTCCTTCCGGGTTTTCTTAGGCGGTGTATAGTCGGCATCTTGGGCGTCTTCATGGCTCTCGATAAACTCTACAGATCAGATTAGGATACCCGCCGCAAGATCGAATCTCATATGCACGCACCGGGTAATTGCTTTGCTCCAGGAATCTTCAAGGTCAGAGCCTTCTTTCTGGTTGCGAAGAAGTTAGCCTGATATTCATGAAGATAAAAAATGCGATGGACTCACTGTGTAAGAACTTTAAGCTCGTCAATAAGCTTGTCAAGCTTGGGCTGAACTGCAGTCCAAGGGTATTGCAGCTGGTGCAGGAGCATATCTTGAAGGTACGGCACCACAAGGCCCATGCCAAACTCGCCACGCCTGATCGGAAGCCGTCCGTTCTCCCGCCGGTCTTCTCCAAAGATTGCATCAAACCGGCGATTGAACACGGTCCAGAGGCCGTCACCATCGTTCATTTCTGGTTGGATGCTCTGAAACTTCGTGCAGATGAGGTCGGCCTGTGTTGCCAGAGGAACACTGGAAGGAAGAGAAGCCGTGAGTGCAGCGATGGTTGTAATCTTGTCTCGACAGATAGAAAATGCTTCGTCTGAGCTGGATTGTTCGGACATGATGGAGGTGAGTTTAACGCGAGCAGTAGCAACACCGTGCCCAACTGAGTCCATCGGGAGGGCTTTTATTCTCGGTGGGCGGTCACAGAAAGCCACATCGTGCTGGAAGTCCCCTGCAGTCCTCAAATTCTTCGCAAAGTCCAGTGGGACATGAACGAGCCCGTAGAAGACCTTGAGAACTTGATCTTGAGGCAGTCGCATGACATTCCTCGACGAAAGTAAGTTGTATGAATTGACACAAGGGATACACAACACAAGGCTGACGCTGGAAGACGACAGAGGGCGGATCCATGCACTTACATCATGTGGTGGTGGCATTGCGACGTGGGCTCAGGGCAATGGTGTCCTTGTGGAATCTACACAACGGAGCCGCAGTGGGGTTCCTCTGCAACCGTATATTATTCCATATAACCTATAGGAACCATGTATATACAGCACATCCAGGGAAGCTATACACATACGGATACACATAGGGTATTTACCGTATACATACGGTATATATATTGTACGGTTGGAGCCTTACGCGAGAGTCGAGACGCGTGCACATCTCGTCATAAGTACTCGTAGCGCGTGTTCCACAAGGCTCACGTCGGCTGCGCACACACGCCCTCACCATCCACCGCCATGGCGGAACCGCGGCCATCCACAGACGAGGGTATGTTCACTCATCTTCTTGCTTTTTCACCGAGGAAATCGTATCCGTGGCTCACGAATTGGATGAAACACCAGAGACCGCTCCTCTCCTAAACGATGGAACAAGCCCCGCCCACGAAGAACCGACTTTCGCTGAACGCGTCGCGGCCGTCTTTGATGAACCGCTCACCGCGTTGACCAAAGTCCTCATTGTTCTAGTCGTTCTCTTCTTGCTCCTTGCCTCGATCTTCATCGGTCTGTTCGCCGGCGCGCAACACAAGCTGAACACCGGCAAGGGCGATACCCCAGGAGAGAGCGTGACCACCACCGTGGTCACCACAGCGACAGCGACGACTACCGACGTCCAGACCACCACCATTAGCGCTCCCATTCCCGGGCCCACCGATGCACCAGAAGAGGTATGCGCCTTCGGCTTGGACGAACTCGGCATATGCTCATCTCACCTCTCCACAGAAAGTATGCCTCACGCCGAGCTGCATTACACTCTCCGCCGAGATCCTCGCCTCGCTCGACACGTCCGTAGACCCCTGCGAGAGCCTGTACGACTTCGCGAGTACGTCACCCTACCGCATCTGGATATGCTCAAGCCCGCGCTAATTTGGTTTCGCCCGATCCAGCCGGCGGATGGCGCAAGGCGCACCCCATTCCCGCAGGAAAAGGCAGCTTTGAGTCCTTTGGCGAGCTCGCGGTGAAGAACAAGCAGGTCATCCATGCCATTCTCGAGCCCGCCGAGGACACCAACTCTCTCGCCACCTCCGTGTCGCTCCCGGATGTGGACGAGGAGGCAGCCATGCTCGGCTCGCCTGCGGATAAGGTGTACGACACGCTGTTGTTGAAGAAGCTGCGGTGGTTGTACGGCTCGTGTATGGATGAAGACTACCTCGACGAGGTTGGTGCAGCGCCGCTGCTGAAGGTTACCGACACCGTCCGGAAGCTGTTCAACGGTTCCACGACAATTGTTGACGCGGCCTCCGCTGAAGAAGGCGGACTCGGCAAGGAGAAAAATCTGAACCTAACTGCCGCCATTGCGTTCTTGCACTCGAAGGGTGCGCATATACCCCCTCCCCCGGGCAATGGGCTGCGTGTCTGACAACTGAAATAGGTATCCCGGTGATCTTCGACGTGGAAGTCGACGGTGACGCCGGCGTCGACCCCGACGCGATGACGCTATGGTTCACGCAGTCCGACTTCGGCCTGCCGTCCAAGGTATGCTTACCCGCTTTTCTTGCCTCATTGAGGCGCTGTGTGCTCATGCGTCTCCTCAGGAATATTTTGAGGAAGACGATATCGTAGCGCTCTACCAGAGCGTCATCGAGCGCCTGCTCGAATATCTCTACCAGGACACGCCGTCTGCCTCCGCATCGCTTTCCGCATCACAGAGCAGCCTCGTCGTCAACGATGAAGCCGGCACCAGCTACTCCTGGCCGCCGTGGCCCTGGCCACCGTGGGGCGACGACGATGATGACGAAGACCTCCCGCCGGCGCCCAAACCCATCAACTTCACCCAACTCGCCGCCGACGTCGTCACCTTCGAGAAGCGGCTCGCGGCTGCCTCGCTCGCACTCGACAAGCTCTACCAGGATCCGTTCGGGACGTACAATCCGACACCCATCGCGAATCTCACGCTGGCGCTGCCGCAGATCGCGTGGGGCGAGTACTTCGCGAGCATGACGCCGCGCGCGTATCCCGCGATCGTGATCGAGACGTACCCCGCCTATCCGGCGAAAGTGTCTGAGATCTTGGCCAAGACCGAGGGTGAGGTCGTCGCAGCCTACTTCGTTGCGCGCGCCGCGCTTGCGCTCGCACCCAACCTCGGGTACGGGACCGTGCCGTGGAAGGTGACGCGCGAGCTCACCGAGGAGCTGCAGGTGCTATTATATTTGACCCGATGTCCCTGAACACGTGCTAAGATCCGTTTGCATGCAGGGCATCAAGAAGGGCGCGGTACCGGACCGATCGGAATGGTGCATCGGCAAGGTCGAGTCTTCGCTCGGGTTTGCTGCTGGCCGCTACTTCGTGAACGAAACGTTCACCGGAGACTCGCGCGAAAAGGCGACGAAGGTGATCACGGACATCGTCGGCGCGTTCAAGAAGAGCCTCGAGGATGTCGAATGGATGGACGAGGAGAGCGCCAAGGCGGCTGCCGAGAAGGTTGGTACAGGTATCACGACGATGAGGGGTTCAACGTGTTCTGATGAGCCTGTGATAACATAGGCGGACGCGCTGAGGGTGAAGGTCGGCTTCCCCATGTCACCGAACACGCTAGACCCGCGCTCGTTATATGTGTACTATCAGCTCGTGCGCGTGAACCAGTCGGACTTCTTCGGCAACATGCTCAACTCATAGTACGTCTCGGCCCTATTCTTCATCAAACAATCGGGGAATTCCCGCTGACGGTGGTCCTGTCTCAGCTCGAGCGACGTGTACAAGAAATGGCAGAAGCTTGGCAAGCGACGTGACCACGAGGAGTGGGAGATGTGGCCGTCGATGGTCAACGCGTATTATAACCCGCCCGGGAACGAGGTGCGCACAAACGTGGGAGATGTTGGAAAAAGAGTGTTGACCGAGCGTGACAGATCGTGTTCCCGGCTGGTATTCTTCAGCCTCCGTTCTTCTCCCAGGACTGGTACGTCTTGCCGTTGGGTGGCAGGATGTGACCATGCTTACTGACCGCTTTCCGACAGGCCTGCGTACATGGCATATGGCTCCTTCGGCATGGTCGCGGCCCATGAGCTTACGGTACGTCACCTCTCATGCAGTCCGTTGAGAATATCGATCGATAATTGGCTTGCACTAGCACGCGTTCGATTCGGCCGGACGAATGTACAACCAGCAGGGCAAGCTCGAAGAGTGGTGGACCAACGCGACCAGCGCGGCGTTCAACGAGCGCGCGGAGTGTATCTCCAAGCAATACTCGAGTAAGCAGCTTTTCCTCCACATTTCGATCATGCGATCGTTGACGACTTACCGTTCGCAGACTATACCGTGGACGACGGTAAAGGCGGCGTGGTCCACGTGAACGTGTGTTTTCGTCCCGTTCTCCGTCGCCAATCCGTCTGACTGACCTCGCCGACGACAGGGCAACCTCACGTCGGGAGAGAACATCGGAGACAGCGGTCTCATTCAGTCCTACCGCGCGTGGAAGGCGCAGTACGCCGACTCGTTGCGGAACGGAAACGAATATGTTCTGCCTGGCCTCGGCTTCACCAAGTACGTTTCCAACTCTCCGCCACAACCTCTTGTCTGTGTGTTGATGACGGGTGATATGCAGGGATCAGCTGTTCTTCATCTCGTTCGCGCGGACGTGGGCACAAAACATCAAGCCCGCCTCAGCTGTACGTATATCTCGTGATGAGCTCCAATATATCCAGCTGAAGGCTCCTGACACAGGTTGCACGCGTGCGTACCGATCCTCACTCGCCCAACCGCTACCGGACCGACGGTACTGTGTCTAACATACCTGAGTTCGCGAAAGCGTTCAATTGTTCTGCGAAAGCCAAGGTGCGTTCCAACTCCTTGCCTCAGATAGTGAACGCCTCAAGTGATTGCTTTCCTTGCGCGTTCATAGCTCAACCCGCCCGACTCGGAGCGTTGCTTGCTCTGGAACTAAACCAATTCCCGTCTCGCCGAAGGAAAAACCGAGAGTCGGAGCGAAGATCATATGCAGAGCCCCGCGGTGTAAGATATACAATACAAGGACATGCGCGAGCTGCATTTGGTTTGTACTACCGAAATATCTATAAGACACCTTTTGTGCTTGGCACGTCGTTCCCGCCTGTGCGCTCGATCGCTTGCCGGATAGCGATAGCGAGCGCCTTGAACGCGGATTCTGCCCTGTCGACGTTTCGATCTGTTGGTGAGCATACAGCAACGACAGAGTGGCAAAGGAAGAGATAACCCACCGATGGTGGTCGTTCTGGCCACGCAGCACGTCGACGTGGAGCGTCACGCCGGAGGCCATGGCAAACGAGTAGAAGATGTGCGGGAACATCTCGGTGGAGAGGTCACCGATCTTTTCTCGTTTGAGGCCAAGGTCGGTGAAGCAGTATGGACGAGAGCAGATGTCGATCACTGCGCGGGATAAGGCCTGTTCATTCGGAGTTCGTCAGTCCTACTGCGATGGCTGGTAACGGCGCATATATGCGACGATGTCGATAGACGGACCTCATCCAGAGGCGCGAAGCCCGTGCCATAGCGGCGGATCCCCCGAACTTCGCCCAGCGCCTGCTTGAATGCCGTGCCTAGAGCGATCGCGCTGTCTTGTGTAAACAAGACGACATCAGTTGGGAGGGCACGCAGAGCGGACGCGGAAAGGACATATCTGCTGTGTGGTGGTCGTCGATGTGCAGATCACCCTGGCACTTCATCGTGAGCGACATGCCGCTGTGCTTCGCGAGGGCATGATACATCTATATGTGCGCAAGTTCCACCACGTTCCCGTAAGCAGAAGGTCGAGATGCAGTGAGAGCATGAACGTGCATGGTCGAGGAAACCGATCCCGGTGGAGACATCGATGACCTGCGCGTTCTGGGTGCCCGGTTGGCAGTCGAGGTTGATGGAGACCTCGATCTGTGTCTCGGCCGTGTTGCGGGTGATGGTCGCCGTCCTGGCCGCCATTACGATAGTGGGGAATACGCTGTGCAAGGCCAGCTGCGATAGTTATGCAAACAGTCATGATGCTCGGCCGAACGAATGTGGTAGCTTGAGAAATTGTCGGAATAGGGGTTCACTTGCAACTCAGCCTTCGTCCCTCTCTGTGACCTTGGCTTGCTCGGGATCGCCGCAGATCAGATCGATATCATGTATTCAATCTGGACAGAATCAACATACATCGGAGCAAGGGCTGCGGACCGACGCATGTTCTACTAGCTACTCGCACCTCTACATGCACAGCTGTGGCCTTCAGCATTCATACCTTGACCTCCCATCGACGGTCATGACGTAGCACCTGGCTCGCATGTCACTGGCCAGTATAGGTTGTTCAAAGGATTGATGTGAATATTCAGATATATGTATACATGAGCCAGAGGCAGGCATCAAGATCTTCGGGAGGTATTGCCTTCGCGCATGCAAAAGCTTGTAAGTCAACGAGCATTCCAACAGAACATGCGGTACAAATATAGCGTCAGTCAAGCAAGATACTAAGGTGATGCTGAAGGGCGCGTTCAAGCGCTCCACTCCTTCTTCAGCTCGTCCGCCAACTTTTCCCCGATCATGATGGCAGGCGCCGCCTGCACACGCCCATCAGCACGATCGCACGCGCGTCAAGTAAAGGGGGGGAAAGCTGACCGTATGTCCCGCCACGAGGTTCGTGAACACGCTCGCATCCGCGACGCGCAGCCCGCGCACGCCGTACACCCGCAGCCCGTAATCGACCACGCCGCCCTTCTCGCGGCGCGCCATCCGGCACGTCGACGCCGGGTGGTACAACGTCTCGGTGCGCTCGCGCACGAGCCGCTCCAGTGCTTCGCCGGATATTTCCTTCGGTCCTTGCTTGGGGAAGAGGAGGTGGTTGTCGAGGAACGGGTCGGCCTCGTCGGTGTCGAGCAGCGGGGCGAGCGGCGCGGAGGCGGCGGCGCGGAGGAGCGCCCGCGTGCCACGGACGAGCACGGCGACGTCGTGGTCCGTCGCGAGGTAGTTCGGGTCGATCGTCGGGGCGTCGAACGGGTTGCGCGATCGAAGCGCGATCGAGCCGTGACTGGTCTATGACACGAGCCATAGAGGAGAAGAGAGAGCAGAGAGCGAAGTGAGCTCATAGCTCGAGCAGCAGAGGGGGGGGGATGAACGTACGGGGCGTAGAAGGACGGCGCCGAACGAGACGAGGTTGCCCTTCGGCACCTCACCGTGCCCGTGCGCGATCCATGCCATCGGGCTCGCGATCAACTCGAGGTCAGGCGCATCCTTCGCGCTCGTCGCGTCCTCCACCTCCGCCTTCTCATCCTTCTCTACCAGCCCCTCCACGCGCGCGTCGTCGCTCCGGAGGAACGCGGCCGCCTCCGCGACGTTGCTGGTCAGCGGCCCGGTGCCGCGCCAGCGGAACTGCCACATCGCTTTCGCCGTGCGCGCGACTTCGGAGAACGTCGCGGGCTTCTTGAGGTAGAGCAGGGAGGATGGCGGGGCCGGGGACGATCTGGATTCGCGGAAGCGGACGTTGACGACGATGTGGTCGAGGAGGTGTTGGCCAACGTTCGGCGCGTCCAGGACGACCGGGATGCCGTGCGAGGCGAGCTGGGCGGCGGGGCCGATGCCGGAGAGGAGAAGGATCTGAGGAGAGTGTACGGCGCCTGCGCTGTTGTAGCGAAATGTGTCGTCGTCAGCGATGGTTTGTTTTGTGCGTGAAAGAAAAAATTTAAGCTGACGAGAGGATGACTTCCTTCCGCGCGCGTGCTTGGAAGAGCGGCCCGTGCGGCTTGTTGGTGAACTCGACGCCGTTCGCGCGGGGCCCCTCTTTGCCTTCGTCGGCGCGAGAGAAGAGGACGCGTGTGACGCGGGCGCCGATCGCGACGGTCAGGTTGGGTCGCGCGAGGACCTGCGGGGTGAGGTATGCGGACTCAGTCGTGACACGGCGGCCGCGCGAGCTAGACAGAGAGGGAGGTCAGCTTATTGGAACTAATGGAACACAGTGAAGGAAGGAGACGGCGTACTCGGTGTAAGTCACTGGGGGGGAGGGAGACAGACGTTAGGTCGTGGGTATATCGCATACACGGTTCCTGCATCACTCACTGATCTAGAGGGGAGGGACGAAACTCAGCAATGTGCGGAATAGATGAGAATGGACACGCCTACCTTCGTCGCGCCTAGCGTACCCTTGTCCGTGTTCACGTCGGGGTTCTTCGGGATCCCGATCGCCTCGCAGGCGTCCACAAACCGACGCGCGACCTCGGAGTAATGTCCGAAGTAGCCCACTAGAGAATCATTCCCAGTCAGCTCGTCGTTACTCGTTCGCGCGGGCAGGATGCAAAGGGGTGTTGATCCACACCTTCGATAGGCCCGACGCTACCCCGCGCCTGGACGTCAACGTCGGGGAACACCTTGCTCGGCGTGAACTTTTCGAACTTGCGGAAATACGGTTTGACGTTGGCGTATGACCAGCTTGAGGAGTCCGGCACGGCCGGATCGACCCATTCGTCGTAGTCTGAGGGCGCGCCGTAATGGAACATCATCGCGTTGAGGGAAGAGCAGCCGCCGAGCATCTTGCCTATATGCACCTCGTAAAATGAAGACTAACAAGAGAAGAAAAAGGCGGAAGCACCTCGAGGCCAGTACTTGGGCTGGTTATAGCAATGCTTCTGCGGGACGGTGTAGAGGTCGTAGTCGTGCTTTGTGTGGAAGAGCCTCGAGTACCTGTGGTGCGCGGATTAGCTATGTGCATGGAACGACAGGACGCACGTACGCCATTGGTATGCGACTGAACGGTACATCGAGACCGCTATTAGAAGGTCGATGGTCAGCGTATATGCGCATAAACGCACGGACATCGGGATGTGTACCTGCCGCCAGCCTCAAGGAGCAACACGCTGACCGAGGGGTCTTCTGACAGACGCGATGCAAGAACGCATCCCGCAGTACCTGTGACCAAAGAGTTGAGATAGGGTTCCCCCCAACAACAATGCTGTCTGAACGACTACTCACCTCCGCCGATGATGACGACATCGTACAACGGTCCAACAGCTTCGTCCGGCGACGCGTCGTGCGCGACCTTCGAGCCTGCCTTGCCCAAGTCCTTGACGAGAAACCGCGCCCGGCCGTTACGACGCCTGTATCTCAACACGATGGCCAGCGCGAGGGCGACCGCCGACGCGAGCCTGAGCACTTTGCTTGCACGAGCCGAGAGCGCGAACATCATGGTAGGGGATCACGTCTGTATCAAGGGCGAGAGAAACGCTATGCCGTTATGTACGCCACGCACAGAGCCTATGTTTGAAATCATATGCATTCGCGGGAACCCCACTACCTTACTAGCGTACGAAGTCGATCATCGTCGCTGTCCAGCTGACCCAGGGCCGGCGCTTGTCTGAGTTCATACCGTGAGAAATGGCTGTGTTCATTGAGCGCTCATGTCTTCACGTGACCCGACGAGAAATCCCATCCCTCCAGCCGGGCAGCCTTGGGGTCGACATCGGCTGGCCGAGCTCCATCCTAATAGACGAAGGTCGACAGTCAACTAAAACATGTACGCCCGTCGGTCAGCCCGGATATTCCGCGCGCGGCAGCAGTGGCGCTCAGCTGCTACATCCGCCAAGTTCGCGAGCAGCGTGAGTGATTCTCTCCGCATCATACCCGTTCCGAAGATGAACGCATGTCCGCATACGCGCATATTGACCAACGCACCCAGTCTAACTCGTCGAACCAACCTGCGCCAGCCCCGGGGAAATGGGCCCGGCCGTCCCCCGTGCTGCCCCCGTCGCTCGGGAAGTGGACCCGCCCCGACCCGGCCACCCCGCCGTCCAGCGCAGCGCGGCCAGGCGCGTCAAGCGGCAGCAAGTGGGACAGACCGACCGACTCGACTGCCAGCAGCAAGTGGGATCGGCCGGCCAACTCTACCGCAGGCAGCAAATGGGACCGCCCCGCGGACCCAGGCGCCAGCAGCAAATGGGCACGACCCGCAGATTCCATCGCGGGCAGCACCAGCAAATGGGACCGCCCTGCCTCCTCCTGGGCGACTCCTAACCCTACCCGCGACCGCCCTCCTATGCCCTCCTCTTCTTCGTCCAATCCGTCGCGGCCAGGTGGCACACCCCCTCCACCGTCGACCTCCCGAGAGCGCGTCAACCCGGCCGCGTTCGTCCCTGGCGTTCCGCGCGCGGGCAGCATCTGGTCTTCCCGGCGCAGTCACGCGCCCCCCGAGCCCTCCACCTCCTCTCTCGACAATCTCGACAATCTGATTTGGGCCACCCCCTCCTCCGAGCAGGCGCCCAAGCCCAAACGGCAATCCATCGACCTGCTCAACGACCCCGACCCCGACCCGGCCCCGGCCCCCGTCACTGCCTCCGGCCAGGTCAGCGCAAGCCCGAGCGGACTCCGGCGCGAGCCGCTCCCGCATCTATCCCCGAAGCACCGCAGGGTAACCCCGGTCGAGGATGCCCCCCAATCTCCCGCCCAATCCGCCCAAACGCGAGACGCGAAGACCAACGGCGATTCGAAGACGTGGTCGCCCGCGCGCTACGCGGCCCTCGAGGACGACTCCGCCCTTACCACCACTTCGGACGCGCGGCGCCTGGGGCACAAGGAACGCGGGCACAAGCACCGCGGCTCCCTGCGCGCACAGGCAGAGGCGGAGTTGGACGAGGCGGAGGGCCGGGCTCGGAATAGGAAGGATAAGGACCACAGAAGTGCGGAGGCGCAGCGGAAGGAGAAGGAGAAGGCGAGGCGGGCGAAGGAGGTGTCGGTGGACGTGTTCGTGCCGCAGCTGTGCACAGTCGCGAACCTCGCGCGGCTGTTGAATGTCCGGCTGCGTGCGTGCTGCTCTCCCTTCGTTGTAACCCTCAGATGTACTGACCGCACATTGGGTTCACCTTTACAGCTACGCTACAGCGGAAGATGCAGGAAGCTGGTATGGCGGAAGAAGCAGCGCCCGAACACAGTATGTCCATGCTCTCCCTCAGCCAGTAGCGCTCGTCTGACACATGCCATTTTCGTACATAGTTCTGACCTCTGAATATGCATCACTCCTTGCGATGGAGTTCAACCGCAACCCCGTCATCAACGATGAAGCCGCTTTCGACATCTTCCCCGAGTACGTCCCCGTGCCCCCCTTGTATATACGCACCGCCATGTTGATGATGTCCGCCTGCAGACCGTCGACGGCGGACCCGGCGAAGCTCCCCGCGCGCCCACCGGTGGTAACGATTATGGGCCACGTTGATCATGGCAAGACGACGCTGCTCGACACGCTCCGGCATGCGTCCGTTGCCAAGGGCGAAGCCGGCGGGATCACGCAACACATCGGCGCGTTCTCGGTGCCCGTCAAATCCGCCTCCTCTTCATCGTCCAGGTAAAACACGTTCGCCTTGTCTAACGATCTCCTTCGCTGACGATTTTTTGATGTCCGCTCGCAGCGTCAAAAGCATCACGTTCCTCGATACGCCCGGACACGCCGCGTTCTCGGCGATGCGTGCGCGCGGCGCACGCGTGACGGACATCGTGGTGCTCGTCGTCGCCGCGGACGACGGCGTCATGCCGCAGACGCGGGAGGTGATCGACCTCATCAAGAAGGACGAGGGCAAGCTCGGCGTCGTCGTTGCTATCAACAAGGTCGACAAGCCCGAGGCTGATGTGGTGCGTCCTTTCTTTCCTGGGAGACCTTGCATAAATTGACGCTTGGATGGATCGGCAGGATCGGGTACAGAAGATGCTTCTCGCGGAGGGCCTCCAGCTCGAGGTCTTCGGCGGCGACATCCCCTCCGTAGAGGTCTCCGGCCTGACCGGCGCCGGGCTCGACCAGCTCGTCGAGACGCTCTCCGCGCTCGCAGAGATGCAGGAGCTTCGTGCCGAGCAGGACGGCCAGGTGCAGGGCCACGTGCTCGAGTCCAAGGTGCACAAGGGCCTCGGGTGCGTCCAATCTTCTCCCTCCCCTTCTATGCCGCACTCCTGAGCGCATCATCTGACCGTATTGCGCGCCACAGACCGGTCGCGACCGTACTCGTCCTCCGCGGGACGCTCAAGCCGGGCACGCACCTCATCTCCGGCCTCGCGCACGCGAAGGTGCGAGCGATGACGGACTCGGCGGGCAAGGCCGTCAAGGCCGCGCTGCCCGGGGCGGCGGTGACCGTGTCCGGGTGGAAGGAGCTGCCGTCAGCCGGGGAGGAGGTGCTGTCCGCGGGCGAGGGCGAGATCAAGCGGGCGCTCGCGAACCGGGAGCGGCGGGCGCGCGAGGAGCGCATGCTCGGTGACCTGGGCGCGATCAACGAGCAACGGCGGGTGGAGCGTGAGGTGAAGGAGGAGGATCAGGGGAAGGACGGCGAGAAGGACTGGGATAGGGAGAGGGAGAGGGAGAGGGAGAGGGAGGGCGGCCCCAAGGAGCTGAAGTTGGTGATCAAGGGGGACGTGAGCGGGAGCGTGGAGGCGGTCGCGGGCGCGGTGCAGGGGATTGGGAACGATAAGGCGGTGGTGAAGATCGTGTCGACCGGGGTGGGACCGGTGACGGACTCGGATGTGATGATGGCCAAGGCCGCCGAAGGTGGGTGTTCATTTTAGCCTTCGCAACCTCTGGCAGTAAGCTCACGGTGGCCTCTTCTATAGGTATCGTCGTCGCCTTTGGCGTGAACACCCCGCGCTCGGTCGAACAGACTGCGCACCAGAACGGGGTAGCGATCTACACCTCGGATATCATCTACCGCGTGATGGAGGAGGTTAAGAGCCGCGTGATCGACCTCCTCCCGAAGGTCGTAGAGCAGCGCGTGACGGGCGAGGCGACGGTGCTGCAGCTATTCGACATTCACCTGAAGCAGAAGAAGATCATGAAGGTCGCCGGGTGCCGGGTGGTCAATGGCGTATTGCAAAAGGACAAGATGGCGCGGGTGGTCAGAGGCGGTGCGACGGTGTACGAAGGTGGGACGGACTGTGATGTTCGACGGCGGGGACGATGCTGATTATTGCTCGTGGATATAGGTCCCGTGGAGACATTGCGGCACCTCAAAAAAGATGTTCAGGAGATCCGCAAGGGACTAGAATGCGGTATCAACGTCGGCGCCTTCGCCGACTTCCAACCGGGTGACCTGATCCAAACTTACGAGGAAGTCGTCAAGCCAGGCCAGCTCTGAGATGCTCAAAAGCGCATAGAATCAAAAGACGTAGATAATCACTGCTCAATGCTGCATTGTCGACAGACACATTGTCCATTACTCTAGACGCCACGCATGGCATAGAATACATTAGGCGCCTTTCCTATTTTCTTGCGCAAGGATCATCTCCTTCGCGCCGATGGTTCCTGTACGTCCCTGGACACCAAATGTCAAGGTTTCAGCGACGTATGTCGAACCGCTGGGCTTTTCTAGGAGACTCCAGCTGCGAGCATCCTGCTTCTTGAGCAAAACTTCAACCTAGAGGAAATCCGCGTAAGGGATGGGAGACAATCGAGGGAGACCGTCGACGGTACCTTGGTCCCGAAGAATTTATAGGAGGAAGCTTCGTGGTCGACGGGCCCGAATAAGTCTATGGACCGTCGGAAACGCTTGGCTTCCGGTAGTACGATGTCCAAGTGCAGCTACAGTTTCATGTCTTGGTTCAAGCCTCGAAGCTGAGGCGACAAGCGGACACACCTGTTGCTCCTCGATCTTCACGGTGCTGCGCTCCGGATCCGCCTTCTTCGCAAATACCGAGACATGTACCTCGCTGGGCGTCTGATAATGATCGATGCGACAGTCCGTGAGCTGCTCTTCCTGCAATTCAAATCGTGAGTGCCTTTCGTTGGGTGGATAGTCGACAATTGTACCGTCTGCGGTGACGTTTTGGGGACGAAAAGGTGCCTGCCCGTGTGACAGCCTTCAATCTTGAGGAACTCGTCGAACTCCAGGACGCGTCGCTTGCAGCACAAATAGCCCTGTGATTGCGCATGAGGTGACCGTCCCTCCGTGCTCGCAATGGTGGATCTACCTTGCTGCCTTCATGGAATATGGGCTTGCTTGAAGATTCGGTAAACAATGCAAAGTCGTGTGAGCTTGGTGACATACCGCTTTTGGGTGGAATTTGCAGACAGTTCCAGGACCATCACCAACGCGATGAGTAGCGTCATCCTCGTATACTATCGAGCAACCATTACGCTTGCACTTGGTTCCGGGCGCCACAGAGGCACTCAGATCGTCCTCCTCTATGACGGGTGCGGGAGCCGGCGCAGGCGGTGCGGTCGGGGCAGGGGTCGAGACAGTCGGGTTGAGCGACGTGCTTGCCATCGCCGCTGTCGCCGCTGCAACTTGATACGTCTCGCTGCCGTCGGAAGCGCCGGTCATGGTGGCATTGTTACTCGGCGCAGGCTTGGGAGGGTCCTCCTTGGGTTTAGCTTCGGTATGTTTGCCTCGAGTACATCCCTGGAAGATCGGTGATTGAAATGCTTACGATGACACACGTCGTCGTACCGTTATCTTCATGAAGTCATCGAAATCCAACACCGGTTTGTTCACATCCGAGCAGCACGACCACGATTTGAGACCTTCATTCGAGTTGGTACGTGGATCGATTGAGAGAGCTTAAAGACATCTTGATCGTTGCCCTCACCTTCGTGAAATACCTGATTTCAATTCAGCAAGCTCGTTCTTCATTCGCCGATTACGACGTTACTCACAGGGGCACCGGGATGGTACACGCATTCGTCGGGAGCATCTGCTGGATCGTAGTCCTTGTTGCAACCTCTGTTCTGACACTGCACCATGTTGAAACGCGTACAATTGTCGTCAGAGTCAAGCGTAATCCGAGTACATGCACGATATCTATTCAGCGGTCAAGAGCGAATCTGGTAGAAGGTTCTAGTGACGCTACTTGTCCAGCCATCTTGAACGTCACACGAGATCACGCTAGATTGTCACAGTCACCTCTACTAAGTACGACCGCAATGAAGTCTCCGTTCAAGGAGTTAATCGGTAAGCTTCAAGTCGAGTCTCGTCGCGATGTGTTTCATTCTGCCAGCCTCCCGCGCAGATTCCTAGCTTCCTTCATGTCCAGAAGCAGATCGTCGCTCTCGTAACGCACGGTCCGAGCGGCGCCGGCTCACCCATCCGATCCTCGAGGCATGATTGGCCTACGCACAGCCTACCCAGCTCGGATCACGGTCCCTTCTATGCCCACCACACCTCCCAGGGGCCTCCTTGCAGCCCAGATTCCCCGTCAGCCTCTCTGTACCGATGTCAGGTGCGACCCTGAGGGTGTGTACGACCTTGCGAGAAGCAAACCACATGAAGAGAAACACCGCGGAGATGCAGGAATTCATAACTCACGTATGTGTCGCCACCGAACCGTCACCGCGCTACGACTCCCTCCTCTGCGATGGCATATCAGATCCGGGGCTGTGGGCGCACTGTGTTCCCTTTCTGCGAAGTCCCCGCAGCAGACGTGATTGATATGGGGCCCTCGAATGGTATGTCGAATACCAGCCGGGGAAATCGGAACATGGGCCGGAATGTCGGATCCTTCGAGCGCGAAGAGCGATCGATAAAAGTTGAAGACACGTTTGCTTTGCACATCTCCACGATATGTTCCCAAAGAGGTTAGAGTAAGTGCCGAATATCGTCCGTCAAGTTTTCTTGGAAATCGGCATCGTTGGCGGAGACACTGAGGGAGGTTCAGGACATTCAGACGTCAGGGAGCGAGCGCACACCTGTGGCATCTATTTATGCACAAGATAAATTCAGAATCTGCTTCCTGAGACGCGTCAGAGGCAATGGCACGTTATAGGCCGTTCTACAATCGAGTCGTGCCGATCACATCAACTGGGCGACGTGAGCACAACCGGCGTGGTAGGACATCTCAAAGATGCTCTCTTCGGGACCCAGCGCCCTGAGAATGCACGCGAGATGAGTGACCCTGATGCACGCGTAGGACGCAGCTATAAACGCTGGGACGGCGAAGCTGACAGGCCACCAGTGTTCATGAGCCTTCGGAATCATCATCGAAGGCAACAGAATGAACGGCAGACAAAATAAGTGCTCACTGCGAATCACCGTTCTCGTGTCGATTTGCAGTCGCGATACTGAACGTTGAGTTCGTAAGCAGGGATTGGATTGATTCATACCTAAGCACGATCAATCACGCATATGCGCAGCATGATGCCCTCAATGGGGTGTGACGTGTGGAGTAAGATCGCCGTAAGCAAGCACGCCTTGAGGATTAGGGAGCAGCGGCGCAGAGGAAGGCGATCCGCTGACCACCCGCTGTAATGACACCACCGTGACCTGTTACAGTACGTTATGATAAACCCGGGCCAAACGCCTCAAATATCAGGAAACCCACGCCCCACGGGCCAACTCGCGCCAGGACGCGGAGGCAGGCGTGTAGGCGTCTCGAAACGCTGTCGCTGGCATCGTGGACGGCTTTCGGGTAGTCAGGGCTCTGAAAGAACGACCGTATGCCGTCATCTTCTAATTTGCGCAGCACTGCCGCCATACCAGGGTGCTTCATTGGAGTACCGGAGGTAACGGCTCTGAGCTTGGCCAGCTGGGCAGCTCTACGAGCGACGTCGAACGGACGCGTCACCACCTCATAGGAGACACCAGCGAAGACGCCTCCCGTCACCCTGATAATGTATTCAGTACTGCGACATCGTTATGATGTTTATGAGCGCCAACGTACAGGACCACCCCATGAGTGAGTTTCGGGGCATGTTGTGTCAAGAAGGTCCTTCGAACTTCCCGGTCTTCGGGATGTCGAGAAGCCTCCTGAACCAAGCGGCGGGCCTGGGCAGCTACTCGTCGTGTTTCTTCGAATACAGAGAAGAACACCGCGAAGCCTAAGGATGACATCGTCAGTCTTCGTAACGTGCTGTTTCGGGCCTCACTGACCACACGCATCCTTGACTGTTCCCCACGCCCAACCGTCCCAGCCCCGCCCTGCCATCTCTCCTACCTGCGGCAAATCCAAAAATATATGAGGGTGCTGCTATTCGTGGACGACGACATGGAATTACTACCTCCTTCATCCAGACACGCACTTCGCGCGCATCGTGTATCCTGTCCTGCTTCGTGGAAGAAGCCTGAGGTTCTGTCCTGCGGAAGACTTCCTTCCACGCATGAGACCAGCCATGGTTGACGGTGCCACCTTCAAGGACGAGTCGGACATTCTCCGCTGGAGCAGCCACCAAAGCTTGAGCAGCGCCTGCTATAGCTCCTGAACAGCTGCTAAGTAACAGAGGATGGGCGATATGATGCTCCAAGGCAGTGGTAGATTCCGCATAAGTCGTCCATAAAACGGTTCCTAGAACGGCATTCACTATAACCGGTGGTACAAAATGCTGGAGATATCGAATCAGACGATCGTGCGGCATATTATCTAGTGCATTTTTTTTACCTTTGGGATGACCATCAGCTGGCACCACATATGTAATATCAGTACAAGACCATGACCGATCAAAATAATTCGCCTCACGCCGTGGTTTCTAACCAGAGAAAGCATATACTGAGGAGTTATGGACTGTACCCCACTAGCGAGGGCTTGAGCTCTGAGAGTTTGCCATCCGTTCACTGCGCGACCAACGATCAGACAAGCCAGACCCGAGCAGAACTAGCGACAGGTTGCAGGAACCTTTGGACGGTCGAAAGAGTCTGACTGGTCGAGAGAAATAGAGAGCTAAGCTTCGAGTCGCAGTTCTAGCCAGTGCCGCATACACAGAATTTGTGGACTGCTCTCGGCTCTGAGTTGCATCCTGTCCCTGCATGAAAGCCCACCATGTCCAGGCAGTGGACGCGGAGGCGGACGACGCATGTGATCACGTGTCTGTAGCCGGCGGCCGACGCGTCGCGCGTCGGCAAGCGTCACCCTCATGTGTCGTCGTCGATTGTCGCTTTTGAATGTCTTTTCTGACGAAAGTTTGCTCTACAACAGTGGCTGCCGCCGCTCTTCGATCAGTCCGGTATCTCTCGAGTCAGCCAAATACTACAACCTTTCGTGATTTCACCCTGGCGCGTGATGTGTTCACGGCGGAAGAACAGAAGGCGCTCCTAGCAGCGTCGTTGCAAAAGCTGGACACGATGGACCCTCCTTCTCTAAGGAGGAAACGCAAGCGATTTATCTCTCTCGCACAACCGCCGGACATTGCAGAGCGTGATATCACGGACATATTCGCGCCCGACATTTACTATCCGTTTGAGGAGGTACATATGCATAGTCCTCAATATTTGCGCTTAATACGGAAATAATACCTACGCTCAGGGTCACTTTGATCGAGTTATTCGACGTTACCGAGAGATGCACGTTTCTTCGTGGCCGGAAGCCGACGCTCTCGGTGTTACCCCTCTGCTCACCCGACTGCGGACGCTTTTCCCGATGTCAGGTGTGTAATATACGACTTTAGGGCTGATGAACTGACAATACGAATATCTACGCGCAGATACGCAGATGCATTTGCTCCATCTAGCCTCTGATGGGGAGATCCTCCCGCATGTGGACAACGTAGAAGCCAGTGGTTCATGGATACTTGGCGTTAGCTTAGGATCAACTAGAACCCTGCGTTTGGAACGTGTGGACGATCCTAGCGATGCTTACCAGGTTGCTTTGCCATCCGGGAGTGTATATCTCCAGGGTCAGTGCATCATCGCTCTAACTCTTTCTAGACGTCTGAATTATCTTACGAGCAGGACCACATGTCCGTTATCGGTATAATCACGCAATCCTACCAATGATATTTGGAGAAGGTACCCGATCCTCCCATGGACAACGCATGAGCATCATGATTAGAGTGAGCCTCGTGTACTGGATTGGCAGATAGGAACTCTTCTGACTCACCTGCTGCCATCCAGGATAAATTATCAACAAATTCCGACCCTCATCTGCACTCCGCTGAATTATAGTCTGTTGCACTACATACCGGGCGACGAAGGTTGGACGATTCGTCACGCCATCGAGATTGGGCGAAGTACTCTACATTTACCGTAGTTCATTCCCCCGTAAGCAATTTCCAAATGTGACTCTGAACGCCACTGGGAACAGCCGAATGAAGCCTTCTGAATAGCGGATGCACCCCAATGCTGACTGTGCGGTGCGCGTATCTTGGTTTCGATATCTATGTCATCGCATTCGACGATGACCAGGATAAGCAACTTACCTGCATTCGATCATTTGCTGAACCAGGCATAACGCGTCGTCACGAGCGATGGAATAGAGTTCGTTCAACTTTCCCATAACAACGTTTGAGGGTTGATCGATACCGTTTCCGAACCGATGGCTGAGAGCCGAGATCCTGCTGCTGGTTAAGGGTCTGACGTTGAGATGACGTTCATAGCCGTACCCCAGGACTTGTCCAGTAGGCATGCTACCTAGCGAAGCAAGGATTTGGCATACGTGGATGCCCTGCAACCTGAGTTCTTGGCTCATTACACGGATGGCCGCAAGTTGAGTCTCATAACAGAGACTGGAAACACAGGAAGCTAGCAGAAGCGGCATCGTCGGTGATGACCTCAAGGTGTTAAGCTGCTGTGATTGCACTCACGGAGGGAATCGTTGTGAGTAGAGTTTATGAGGATGACGATTCGTCCGGTGCCTTTCTGCAGCAGTCCAACGTAATCCCGAGCTGAGCTAAGGGAAACCAGGTGTTCTGTGATCGCCTCGGCCAGGGATCCAGGAGATGTAGATAGAAACGTTGATTCGGGCGGAAATTTATGATCCAACATGTCCGTGCTAATAGCGTATGAGCTCCGACAAGCCAGGAGATTGCAAGAAGCTATGTAACATATAACCTACCGCGGGAGTATGATCAGCGCCAATAGCTGAAGAACGGGCTTATGGTTGTCGCAGTAAGCCCGCACAGTATCACGAGAGAATTGTCTCGTAGCGTCTACACCTGTTCGTGGTCCGAGTGGGATGACTTGACCTGATCCTTTCGTCTTGTGCCTAGACGTGGCCTTTGTGCTATGCCACCGGTGTAACAGCTGAAAGCGGTTGCCAATTCGACAGTGATGAATGGGACGTCATGATTTCAACTCACGGACGATATCCCTGGATATTGAAGCGTGTCCGCATCGTGTGCCGACGCGCTTGTAGCCAAGCCTACATCGCCATCGACGAAGACGGTGTAACCGGCCTTGGCCAGTTTCAATATCACCTCCGAATCGCCTACGGAATGTGAACTAAGTGTTTGTTTGCACTATGACAGTGTTACGTACAAGTCTCGTTGCCCACGACGACAACAGCGGAGCATCTCGGATCAATGTGTCGGTCGTAGCCAGCCAATGTGCAGGCAATTTCGGCCGCGGTCCACGAGCATGTATTGAGGAGTATGCTCCAGAATCGGACGTAATCTAATATCAAACACGCTAACCGGCGGATCCCCATCACAGCTATTTCTGATCCTCGCAGATATTTCATCGAGATATGTCGGTGTACGCGCCGCAAGCCAACATATGCTCCACAAGCTAGTAAACTTGAGTCCTGGCGTATTCTATCGATGCTTGACTGACGTTGCCGTTGATGTCGTGATATCTCATGTATCCAGAGTGCAAGATCCGCCGTAGTCCGGCAGCTACCAGCTCCAGCGGTCAGTGCTCGTGGCTTCCGCCAGAATAGCGAACGATTGATCATGGCCGCGCTCTCAGGGCAAGGTTCCGAAGGCGTCCTAATCAGGGACGAGGCGGGCCACGTGGAAGCCACGCGTTAACCTTTAGCGCTTCAGCCGCTGTTGAACTCGAGCTTGCACTTGCACCACTATCTTCTCATGGCAACTCGAGTGCGCGGAGGACCGCAAACTGTGTTGGAAACTTGATCGCCTCTGCTGGCTGCTACCGTATGGCGCGGCTTGGGTGATCAAATCGCTCTGATAAGATCATGGCGGCTACCTATGCTATTCTCGGGGCGCTCATCCCCAGACAGAGTGAGACTAGCGGAACGGTAACTTCGATCCTGCTTTGCACGCAGGAATAATCTCACTGTGACGTGTTTCTATCTCAGCTGGTAGTCTCAGATGCATGCTGCTATGCCCCCGTCCTACGTTGAACCCATCGAAACCCTCATTTTCACTGTATACTCAGCCTCTATCATCCACGGCGACCGCGTAGAGTGACGTGATGGGCAGTTCCAATAGCGTGTGTGTGGCCTTAAAAGCACCATGGAACACGTTCATGTCGTATACAGGTATACAGAAGGAGATTCGTGCCCAGATGCGACCTTCGCAATGACTTGCACACCAGTGCGTCCGCAGTCGAGTCTTAGTCTCGGAATAGCGTTACCATGACCATATTTGCCCTCACACGATTCGATCCCTCGCTTCCAGATGATTCGAAGTTGAGTCCATCGGCATAGCGCTCACGTACGTGAGGACAGGACAAGTCATTCCATAACAGAGCGCCCATGTTTGCGATATTACCGCTATCGCGGACTTTGTGCGAGTAGACCCCACTTCCTTGGGTTCACGATTCATGGGCCTGAGATTCGCTACCATATCATAAGTATGGGCGTCATCGATAGCGACTGTCCATATCGTAATAGCCTCGAATCTAGCGCTTGACTTTTGGCAAGAACAACTGCCGCCGAGCATTCAAAATTTTGATAGCTTCTTCGTGTCCACAATTTTCGTGTCCACGACTCTCCATCACATGCGAATGGTTCAAAGATCGATGACGTGCACTGTGTTCTATATAGCTACATTAGCTAACCAGCGAAGTCCCGTCCATGTTGACCTCGCTTGGCGCTTGTACAGGGTCAGATGTATGCTACAGAATCCGCACGCGAAAGTCCAACGGGGGTAAAGGAATGCGACACAAACAAACACGAGCTTGAGAACAAAAAATCATCACACTTTGCGAAACCGGACACCTAAGCCTTGCTCAGGCTGGCCGTCCTAGAGCCAACGAGTGAGTTTCTATTGGCAAACGATCAAAAGTGAGGGTACGCACGGGAGGCTCACTAGCGCCGTTTCCCCTTCGACCTGGACCTGTGCAACCTGAGTACCCTGTACAAACGAAAGGTGAGCCTTGCCGAAGCCCCTATCGATGGGGAAGATACGCACGTCGCCTAAGCGAGCAGTTGCGAGAACAACGCCATGCTTGACGGTGCCGGACCCGTCCCAAAAGAAGACCCGCGTCCCCGGCTACAATAGTTCTGTTAGTCTGGCAGATATTCAAGGTGAAAACCGCGCTCACGGGGAAAGCGTTGTCCATCATAGCCGAGATAGGTATTGGGAACAAGGTGGAATGTTTGGGCTCGCGGTCTTAGGTCTGATATATGCACCACTGGAGACGAGAGTAGCGATGAAGAGAGCCTGCGCTGCTATAAATACCGGAGAGCGTACGGCCGAAAGGTTGACGAGTAATGAGTAAATGTTGATCGAAATTGTAATGTGCACAGAGGCCATATCATGAGCGTGGATCTTTGACTTCTTCAGGCTGTTAATAAGTCATCGTTGTGGCGAGGCCCAGTACACCAACGTATAGTGAGGACGTGTTCTCTCCCGTCAAGCCCTCCCGCTCCGCGAAGAGGTGAGATCCACCACTGAGGCGTCCTCAGCGCAGGGGTATAGACAAGCCGACGGCACGTAGGCCAGGTGGAGAGATTCATGAACCTGTGAACGAACATTGTGTCCTCGCACTCCCGAGCAGGGCAGTCCAGAACGAAAGACTCGGAGTATCATGTCGACACGTGCGCACTGGGCGAGGTTGTTGTCCGAGCTACTGGCCGCAGACTGCGATGCCGAGTGCTTGTGAGTATACGTAACAAGCAACGAGCCAGTGGCGGTGGAGTTTGCGAGATGTCCGCGGGGCGCCCCTGCATGTTCATTTCCTCGAACCCGAGACGGTGAATCGAAATCAAGCTCAAGGCGAGGCAGACGAAGGCAGACGCGTCACGCTGATCGTGGGTAACACGACAGCTCAAGCTATGACATCTTGTGTTTCTCTGACTCCCGCTGCACCGATTCTACTCTCGCATAGGATTTAACGCTTATGTCCGTCATCCTAGTGACTGGTAAGATCTTATGCGCCATTTATCTATCTAGATGAACCAATAACGGGACTCAGGCTCTTATGATCACGAAATACGGTTCTGGGAAGCCTGGAGTGGGATCTGCTCCAGAACAATCGCTCGTTCCGGAGAGTCTGGAGTGAGGCCACCCTATTTTACATGATAGGCCGAGCGCTCACATGGTATGGCTATGTTTTCACGAATAGCAAGTGAATCGCCTGGCGATCTCTCCCGAGTGAGTGCTCCTCTGTTGATCCGTCCTACCGGATGCCCATGGGAAACTGCAGCAAGCGGCTACTTGCTGCCGCGATCCATAAGAAGATCAACATCTACGAAATCGCCAGCGCCTCTTCTACACCGGTTGGTACTTCTGTTATGTATCCGCAACCATGCCCGAAACTTCTGTCCCCTAGCTCACTACGTTCGAGGGACATACCGGCAACGTCACCTCGGTATCGTTCCATGCCGAAGGGAAGTGGCTGGTGACCGGAAGCGAAGACGGTACCATAAAGATCTGGGACCTCAGGTTTGTTCCCATACACGCACCGTTCCTCTACGTAAACTTCATACGGGTCGTTAACAGAAGCAACCACCTCCACCGACATTATGACAACGGTGCACCAGGTGGTTGCTCAATGCTTCCATCGAAACGGGATCATCTACTGATACAGGAACCCCAGTGAACGATGTGTGCGTCCATCCGAATCAGGGCGAACTGATATCCTGCGATCAGGCGGGAAGTATCAAGCAATGGGATCTTTCGGACAATATCTGTACCCATGAACTCGTACGTGGGCCCGATGCAATCTGCGCTTCCGCTAGCCTAACACCTTCAAGACGCCGGCCGGGGACATACCTATTAGATCAGTGACCGTCGCGACAGACGGTTCGTGTTTGGTAGCCGGCAATAACAAGGTAGATTTGCGGCTTTGAAAGCAGGGACGCAGATCGTCTGATCTCCTTTCAGGGGAAGTGCTATGTTTGGAGAATCAACGATGAAAGTTCGGGCCTGCCGCGCTTCCAGGCTGTTACCAAATTCCAAGCTCACAACAAATACCTGACTCGCTGTTTGCTCAGCCCCGACATGAAGTGAGTTCCAAACTGTCCACAACGCGGATGCATCCTAATTTGCTCATTCGTTTCCAGGTATCTCGCTACTTGTTCGGCGGACACGACGGTCAAGATATGGTCCATATCAGCATCATTGGACTTTCGATTGGAAAAGGTCCTCCAAGGTCATCAGCGCTGGGTCTGGGACTGTGCCTTCAGCGCTGACTCGGCTTATCTCGTCACGGGTTAGTTTTCCGGGGCTTTCGCGTCGTCATCCTCATTAATCTGTCGATATTCACCAGCCTCATCCGACCATACGGCGCGTCTGTGGGAAATGGCGTCGGGAGAGACAGTGCGACAGTACAACGGACACCATAAAGGTACGTGTTCATCGTGCGATCGCAGATTATTCGCGGGAGTAATATGGACCGCAGCTGCCGTGTGCTGCGCTCTTCATGACGGAGCCGCCTAACATAGGTACATTCTCTCCTTCGTTTTGACCCACTGTGCGATCGCTCGTTGACCCGCCTTGGCCACAGTCTGTTCAGGTTCTCTTGTCTTTATCGTATCATATCGTCGGAGGCTGTTCACCTGTTGCTCCGACGCGCCCCCGAAGAACGTATGTCGCCGCGGATGGGATGCAGTCCATGATTTGCGTATTCGCCTGCTATTGGTCTGCTCTCCTTCCTGCTGTGCTGCCTCCATGTCTCGCAGCTGTCAGCGATCCCATTGGACACGACCTAACCTCGTGTTGTGATTGTCCAGAGCAGTCTGGGCCTCGTTCGAAGCTGGCAGCCACAGATTGACGGCATGGGGCGTTGCACTGCGGCCGAAACGCACGCTGCTCGGATCCGCCACCCAGTGCGGGTGGCGGGAAGTAGGGTAGAGCAGTGCCGCTGAGGATTCGCAAGGACTCGTTGTGTGAGATGCATCTGGTGAGCGTGACTTCCTGATACAACCCTGAATTTTTCCTGGGTATGGACAGCGGACATGAGGCGCTGACCGTCGAGGGCACGCTTCTGCCTCGCGTGACTCTGGAGGAAGTCAGGTCCGACGTGAGATACTTCCTTGAGATAGAGTGTCCTACTCCGGGTCCGACCATTCTGAGGGCTAGGATGCGGCGCCTTAACGCATTTCAAACACCCCATTTGAAGGATGAGGCGTCGGTCAGCTATAGCCAGGGACGCGCAAAATTCGCGCTTCGCGACATGGTTTCAGTACACGTCCATCGGCTTCGTGTGTCCAACCTTGTCTGGCTGAAAGGCGCCGAACCGGGTACATGCTTGCGAAAGCGTAAAGTGACGGATGTATTTGCTTCGCTGTGCTGCTACCTGCGGGCGGCCGCATCTGGCAGGCGAACAGTCTTACTTATTTAGTACGAGGTAAGGTGGCCACATTTCACGGCTATGTTATGTTTCGGAGATGAGATCGCCCGCGGAACAGCAGATCAGACCGTCAATCCGCCATCATCACCAAGCACCATTCACGGTTGATCCATGGCGAGTATCGGCGAGCGGCCCTACGACCCCCTACATTGGTGCTCTTATGACGTCTCTGAGCGTTGCTGAAAATTTACATAAAAACTATTTCATGACAAGACTTCGATCATAATTAAAGCTAGATGGAGAGATCTGTGTTGAACGCTGATAATGACAAGGGCCTGGGCGATGTAGCACTCTATCGTGAAGACGATCTCGACTTGCGCAGAAGATGAGCACCGGCGACCAAGCACTCGAAGTATCAAAAGCGAACCCTGGTTCGGTTAGCGGGTGGGTATGTTCGTGCGGCGCTCGACTGCAAGCTGCTATACGAAGTTGTCTACGGACCTTAAATCTGGCTTACCTGGTAGGAACGAGGTTCGTAGCCTATGAAGGAAGGGGGGTTATTGAGTAAACTAGCGTTACGGTCTCGAACAGCGGGCTTCGATAAACTCTCACCGAAGCCCGTATGAATCCTTTCCCATCTCGTTACTCACACCAACCATGGTGCACTCGGTTGGATATAATGGCGTGAGCTTCCTGTGCTGCGCGACTGAGACCCGCAATGAAAGCCTGCGCGTTGCAAACGAGTCGGGGTCGTTTGTGGCGCTCGATAGGAGCCTGTGTTCTCGCGGCGGACGCCTAATTTTACGCAGCGTGAGTAGGGACCTTGAAATCAACCCGTGGTGCGCACTTCTGATGGGATATAGGTTAATCCGGATTGTGGGCTACCAAAGAAGGGGATTATCCAGACATCGATGCAGCCTCACCGAGGACTATTAGTTTATTTCATTCACAATGAAGGGACCATCTGCAAGTCATCATGAGTTACTTAACCTTGTGCTATGCAGCGCGAGTGAGACCCGCGATTGAAGCCGAGGGCTTGCGAATCAGGGTGTCGTCTGTGGTGTACGTCCGCGCTTGACTATCACATATAATAACCGCGTAGATTGCTCTGAAACCGGAGTCCGCAGCGCACACCCTTATCTGGTGACCTGGTGGGAAGGAAGCCAGCCTGGATCGGGGAGATTATGAAAGAAAGGATTCTTGAGTAAATCAACGTTGCAGCCTCGAACAGCGTGCATCGACGTGGCAACCTCACCGCGCGCGTAGACCGTATCAATCTGGTTTCACTCCACGACACTGGGGCCGCTGGTGGTTTAATGTTGCCAATGGGTCGACATGTACGGCGCCATGGAACCCGCAAGTGCTGCCAGCGCCTTGCAAAGGCCGTCAGTGGCGCAACTACCTCTGACCGCAAATCTAGAACACCCCCAGGTCGCCGTGTCACGCTGGTCATGCCTCGTGACTAGAACCCACGCAAGGGCAGCTCCATGGTTAATCTCCAAGTTGGCGAGGATGCGTCGTTCGTGCAAGAACGGAGGAATATCAGAGGGGCCGCTAGTCGCTCGGTAAGACCATAAAGTACGTCGTCGATTTTGATCCAATAAACCGTCAGGTCGAGGCAAGAATAATGGACGGTGAATTCGAGCATGACTGGAAAGTTGAGGAGCGCGTTGGCGTCTGTCGATCGGACCAGTGACAGTGTTGCAGCTGCGAGGCGATGGAATGCCTTGCAAGTTGTGTGGCGCTGGGACTAACTTCAGAAATTTCGGGTGGGCTCTTGTTCTGCTTACACTGACGACCTTCGCACACGAGCAATACAAACTCCTCTCGCAACAGTGATTAAAAAACCTCGATCCAAACAATGAAACAGCTTGACGTAACGTGCTTGGGATTGTACATACTCTTGAAACACCTCCTGGAGACGCGCCGTACGGTCACGGTGGCCAGGAAGATCAGCTTTGAGATTATTAGTTCATAATGAATATTTCAGCAACGAGTTGCGACGTTGCTTGGTCAGAGTTCAATGCAAGAGCCAGAGGGGTGAACGTGAGCAGCAGGCTATGTTGAATGTTCTGCCAAATTCCCGCACAGAGTTATCTCTCGGCCTCAGGCACTTGATATGCGGGGCCGGCGGGACAGCGGCCAATCGGAGGATGTGCATTGACTCGACTCGACTTCCGGAAGCTCAAAACGACGCCTCCCCATTGGCTGGTCGGCCTTCGGGGACCGGAAGTAGGCGGAGAAGACCGGCCGATAATATATCCTCACATGACGCGGATTCCCGATTGCTCCATACCTCTTGTCCATGTAAAGTTTTGGCTTCGGGTTGACCTTTGACCATCGCCTCCTCCACCTCCTTCATCGTCCGCATCGAGCCCTCCCCGATAGTCATACGCAGTCGTCGTCTATCCTATACTTTGCCATTTGCCAGTAGCATGGCCCCCGCTCGTCTCTGCGACGAAGTACTCCCAGCAGACGCAAATATCCCGCTTGTCCCTGAGATCGCGGAGAGTTCTTTCATCGAGAGCTTCGACGCTGTTCAGCGCGATCCCGAGTCGTGGTCTGGAGCCCTACCCGCCTCACAGGGCCTTTACATCAACGACCTCGAGAAAGATGCGTGCGGCGTAGGCTTTATCTGCCACATTAAGGGACAAGCCAACCACAAAATCGTCTCCGATGCGCGCCAGCTTCTCTGCGCCATGACCCATCGGGGAGCTACGGGCGCTGATAGCAGGGATGGCGATGGGGCGGGAGTTATGACGGCGATCCCGCATGAGCTCTTCAAGCGCGAGGCGGAGAGGGATCTGGGGTGTGCGTTACCTGAGCCCGGAGAGTACGCAGTCGGAAACGTTTTCTTCAAGCCCAGTGACCCAGTCGAGCTGCAAAAACAGCAAGCCATCTTCACACGTCTGGCGAAGGACCTGGGACTGCGTGTGCTTGGCTGGCGCGAGGTTCCCACCGACGGCACGATTCTAGGTCCGGCCGCGAGCAGCAAGGAACCGGTTATCCTGCAGCCATTTATCGTCCTGCGCTCTCACTACGGCGATGGAAGCACCAGCCAAGGCGGGCAATTCGACACCAAGCACTTCGAGCGTCAACTCTACGTATTGAGAAAGCATGCGACTCATACCATGTTTGTCATCCTGTTCTTTCGACTCTATCATCAGCGCGTCTTACTTGTGTGATTTCCCGTTTCAAGTTCGCTTGCCAAAGGTTTCTACGTGTGTTCGCTGTCTTCGAAGAATATCGTCTACAAGGGTCAGCTATCGCCACCGCAAGTCTACAACTACTATCACGATTTGAACCATGTCCTGTATCGCTCGCACTTCACCCTCGTTCATTCGCGATTTTCGACGAATACCTTCCCTTCTTGGGATCGTGCACAGCCCTTCCGTTTGGCCGCCCACAATGGTAAATCCTCGCGCTTCTTGCCGAAGAGGTCTATTCCTGTAATTGATACTGAAACTGATCCACAGGCGAGATCAACACTGTACGCGGAAACAAGAACTGGATGCGCGCTCGTGAAGGCGTTTTGACCTCCTCCCTCTTCGGTGATCAGCTCGATCTCCTGTACCCCATCATCGAGTCTGGCGGCTCCGATTCTGCTGCGTTCGACAACGTCCTCGAGCTGCTCGTTGTCAATGGCGTCCTCACACTGCCGGAGGCTATCATGATGTTGATCCCGGAGGCGTGGCAGGGGAACGAGAGCATGGATTCAGAGAAGAGGGCGTTCTACAACTGGGCGGCGTGCTTGCAGGAGCCGTGGGACGGTCCCGCTCTCTTCGCGTTCAGTGACGGTCGCTATTGCGGCGCAAACCTTGATCGCAATGGCCTCCGGCCTTGTCGTTTTGTGGTCACGAACGAAGATATAATGATCTGCGCGTCCGAAGTCGGCGCCGTCTTCATTTCCCCGGAGAAAGTCGTGCAGAAGGGTCGTCTGAAGCCCGGCCGCATGCTCCTTGTCGACACCCTCGAGGGACGGATCGTTGACGATAAAGAGCTGAAACGCACTACCTCCAAGAAGCAGAACTTCGCGTCGTGGATAGAGAATCAGGTGCTCACGATCCCGAACATCATCAAGCGCGTTCACCGATCCCAACCCATCCAAGTCAAGGTTGACGAGTTCACATTGAGCACGGACCCCAAGCTCCTTGCGTTCGGCTACTCCGTCGAGCAGCTCAATCTGCTCATGCTCCCCATGATCACTGACGGCAAGGAAGCGCTCGGCTCCATGGGCAACGATGCCCCTCTTGCGTGCATGGCGACCCAGCCACGCCTCGTCTACGACTACTTCTGCCAACTGTTCGCGCAAGTGACGAATCCTCCGATTGACCCGATTCGCGAGAACATTGTCATGTCGCTCGAGTCTTACATCGGTCCCGAAGGCAACCTCCTCGAGATGAAGAAGGAGCAGTGTCACCGCATCCTACTCCCCTCTCCCGTGATCTCTCTCGAGGAAATGAACGCCATGAAGAACCTGAAGGCTGCGTACAGCACTTGGCCTTCTCGCGTCATCGACGTCACTTTCCCGAAGGAGCAGGGCCTTCCTGGATACCAGCTTGCCTTGGATCGCGTATGCAGCGAGGCGTCGCAGGCTATTGAAGACGGCGTCAAGGTCATCATTCTTTCTGATCGTGCGATCGGTTCGGATCGTGTCGCCCTTTCTGCCCTCATCGCTTGCGGAGGCGTCCACCACCACCTTGTCACGCAGAAGAAGCGGTCGAAGGTCGCCCTGCTCGTTGAGACTGGAGAAGCTCGCGAAGTGCACCATATGTGCGTTCTTGTTGGCTACGGCGCCGATGCGATCTGCCCGTGGTTGGCGATGGAAGTTATCCATAAGGTGGCTCGTGAGGGATTGTGAGTGGTTTACATGTTTCATCTCGACTATTGCTCACGCCCTTGCCCTAAGATCGAAGAACGGCGAGTCCGCCGACGAGCTGAGCAAGAATTATCGCAAGTCGATCGACGGCGGTATCCTGAAGGTTATGTCCAAGATGGGCATCTCCACGCTACAGTCGTACAAGGGTGCCCAGATCTTCGAGGCTCTCGGCCTGCACACTGAGGTCGTCGACCGGTGCTTCGCTGGCACAGCCACCCGCGTCCAAGGGGCGACTTTCGACCTCCTCGCTATGGATGCGTTCGAAATGCACGAACGCGGCTGGCCCACGCGAGAGACGGTTCTTCCGCCCGGCATGCCAGAATCCGGAGAGTACCACTGGCGCGACGGGGGTGAAGCGCACATCAACGATCCCACTGGCATCGCCAACCTGCAGGACGCCGTGCGAGAGAAGAACCAGACTGCGTACGATGCCTACGCCGCGAACGCGAACGAGCAGACGAAGCGAATCCATCTTCGCGGCCTTCTGGACTTCCGTTTCGAGAACGCCACCCCGATTCCGATCGAGCAGGTCGAGCCGTGGAATGAGATCGTTCGACGCTTCGTTACCGGTGCTATGTCGTACGGCTCCATCTCCATGGAGGCTCATTCTACCCTTGCGATCGCCATGAACCGCCTCGGAGGCAAGTCCAACACCGGTGAAGGAGGAGAAGACGCCGAGCGGTCGAACGTGCTCCCTAACGGTGACACTATGCGCTCCGCTATCAAGCAGGTTGCCTCTGGCCGGTTCGGTGTCACGTCTAACTACCTGTCAGACGCGGACGAGCTTCAAATCAAAATGGCCCAGGGCGCGAAGCCTGGTGAAGGAGGTGAACTTCCTGGACACAAAGTCTCGACGTCGATCGCGCGTACTCGTCACTCCACCGCCGGAGTTGGGCTCATCTCTCCGCCGCCGCATCACGACATCTACTCCATTGAGGACCTCAAGCAGCTCATCTACGACCTGAAGTGTTCCAACCCGCGGTCTCGTGTGTCAGTCAAGCTCGTCTCCGAGGTCGGCGTGGGCATTGTTGCCAGTGGCGTCGCGAAGGCGAAAGCGGATCACATCCTCATTTCTGGCCATGACGGTGGTACCGGCGCGTCACGCTGGACCGGTATCAAGCATGCTGGGCTTCCTTGGGAATTGGGTCTCGCCGAGACGCACCAGACGCTCGTCCTTAACGACCTCCGTGGACGTGTGACCGTACAGACCGATGGCCAAATTCGGACAGGTCGTGATATCGCCATCGCCTGTTTGCTTGGAGCTGAGGAATGGGGCTTCGCCACCACGCCGCTCATCGCGATGGGTTGCATCATGATGAGGAAATGCCATTGTAAGTACGAGTTCTATGCTTGACAGGAAAACCCTGACTGGTTATGATCAGTGAATACTTGCCCGGTCGGAATCGCCACACAGGATCCTCAGCTCCGTGCCAAGTTCGCTGGCCAGCCCGCACAAGTCATCAACTTCTTCTACTACCTTGCCGAGGACCTCCGCAGCCACATGGCGAAGCTCGGATTCCGTACCATCAATGAGATGGTCGGCCGCGCCGATATGTTAAAGGTTAACGAGAAGCTCCGGACGATCAAGACGGCTCATCTCGACCTCTCAGCTATTTTGAAGCCCGCATGGCAGATGCGCCCCGGCGCCGCGACGTACCGTGTTCGCCGCCAGGACCACAAGCTCTACATTCGTCTTGACAACAAATTCATCGATGAAGCCGAGCCTGCGTTGACCAAGGGCTTGCCGGTGCACATCGACTGCGAGGTCACCAACACCGACCGTGCTCTCGGCACCTCTCTGTCGTACCGTGTCTCGAAGCTGTACGGCGAGGACGGTCTTCCGAAGGATACGATTCATATCAATATGATCGGATCTGCGGGCCAGTCGCTGGGTGCCTTCCTTGCCCCTGGTATCACCATCGAACTTGAGGGTGACGCCAACGACTACGTTGGCAAGGGCTTATCCGGTGGCCGCCTTGTCATCTATCCTCCTAAGCAATCTACGTTCAAGGCCGAGGAAAACATCATCATTGGCAACGTCTGCTTGTATGGTGCAACCTCCGGCGAAGCCTTCATCCGTGGAGTCGCTGCGGAACGTTTCGCTGTCCGCAACTCCGGCGCGAACGCGGTTGTCGAGGGTACGGGTGACCATGGCTGCGAGTATATGACGGGCGGTCGTGTAGTCGTCCTTGGAACAACTGGGCGGAACTTCGCGGCCGGTATGAGCGGTGGAATCGCCTACGTTCTCGACATGGCGCATACCTTCCCCTCAAAGGTGAACATGGAGATGGTCGAGCTGGGAAAGGTGACCGACCCGAAGGAGATTGCGGAACTTCGTGGTCTTATCGAAGACCACCGTCATTACACTGGCTCCGAGGTAGCAAACCGCGTTCTGCAGGACTTCCACCACCTCGTCGCTATGTTCGTTCGCGTGATGCCCCTTGATTACAAGCGGGTGCTAGAGGAGCAGGCAGCAAAGATCAAGGAGGAGAAGATGAGGAGGAGCGGCGTCGATCTCGTCCCATCTCGTACTCAGAGCCAGGTCAACCTTGCATCCGAGGAAATGTTGGAGGTGCTGACGCCCAAGGAACCTCTCTCGAGAACCATCTCTGCCGCTTCCGTGCGCCCTCCTCTTGGTCGCCATGAACCATCCGTCGGTGACTTGGAGGATTCTCTAGTGGACGACTCCACGGCCAAGTCGCGGCAGCACAAGCTTGACAAGACTCGCGGATTCATGAAGTACAAACGCCTTGGCGAGGCGTACCGGCCTCCTCGCAAGCGTGTCAAGGACTGGAAGGAGCTCTCCACACGTCTCACCGAGACGGAACTGAAGTACCAGTCGGCGCGGTGCATGGACTGTGGTGTGCCGTTCTGTCAGTCCGATACTGGATGCCCGATTTCGAACATCATCCCCAAGTGGAATGATCTCGTGTTCAAGGGCCAGTGGCATGATGCGCTCAATAGATTGCTCATGACGAACAATTTCCCTGAGTTCACCGGTCGTGTCTGCCCTGCTCCCTGCGAGGGTGCCTGCGTGCTGGGTATCAACGAGCAGCCGGTCGGCATCAAGAGCATTGAATGCGCCATCATCGACAAGGTGTGTCCCACGATCCCTATGCGCATACACGCTCTCATCGTACCTTGTCTATCTAGGGCTTCGAAATGGGTTGGATGCAGCCGAACCCGCCCAAGACGAGGACTGGAAAGAAAGTTGCCATCATCGGCTCCGGACCGTCTGGTCTCGCCGCAGCTGACCAGCTGAACAAGGCTGGTCACTGGGTGACTGTCTTTGATCGCAACGACCGTATGGGCGGTCTTCTCATGTACGGCATCCCCAAGTAAGTGTTTCACGGTCTTTCGCCTCTGGTACGCATTCTGACGTACATTGTTATTCAGCATGAAGCTTGACAAAGAGAAGGTCGTTCAACGTCGTATTGACCTCATGGCTGCTGAGGGAGTCGTACGTCGCTCACCCGTTGCTCCTGTTGCATCCTTCTCACGTTACAACAGAACTTCGTTCCCAACACCCATGTGGGCAAGGACGTCAGCGTTGAGGATATCCGTGCTGAACACGACGCCGTCATCATCTGCACGGGCGCAACATGGCCGCGCGACCTCAAGATCCCGGGTCGCGATGCAGATGGCATCCACTTCGCCATGGAGTATCTGCAGCTCAACACGAAGTCGCTGCTGGATTCGCAGCACGAGGATGGGCAATACATCGACGCGCGGGGCAAGGATGTCATCGTTATTGGCGGTGGTGACACGGGTAACGACTGTATCGGGACCGCGATGCGGCACGGTGCGAAGTCGGTGACCAACTTCGAGCTGCTGCCGAAGCCGCCGGCGTCGCGCGGGCGTGACAACCCATGGCCGCAGTGGCCGCGCATCTTCCGCACCGACTATGGCCACACCGAGGTCGCGGCACACTTCGGGAATGATCCTCGCGAATTCTGCATCTCGACGAAGGACTTTGTCGTTGACGAAGACGGCAAACTCGCGGGCCTCAACACCGTGCGCGTCGAATGGACGAAGGATTCGGGCGGGCGGTGGAAGATGGAGGAGGTGCCCGGCTCGGAGAAGTTCTATCCTGCTCAGCTCGTATTCCTTGCGCTTGGTTTCTTAGGCCCAGAGAACGAGGTAATCAAGGGTCTTGGCATCGAGCAGGATGCCAGGAGCAACATCAAGACTCCGCACAAGGTCCGTCCGCGAGCACATCCTTCGTTTCGACCTATGAACTGACATTTTCCCCCAGAAATACTCGACCAATGTTGACGGCGTGTTCGCCGCGGGCGACTGCCGCCGCGGCCAATCCTTGATCGTGTGGGGTATCCAGGAGGGTCGCGCCGCCGCCGCCGAGGTCGACTCGTGGCTCATGGGCTCGAACACCCGTTTGCCCGCCGCCGGAGGTATCAAGACGAGGGTACGTTATCAGATAATCCACCTTTCTAATAGGACCTTCACTAACGTCGTTCGTCAGGTTTTCCTCCCTCCGCCGACCAACCTTACGAACCTCAATGGGAACGGGCTGAGTCCCGAGAAGACGATCACCGTGACAGCATAAAGCGGCCCTGGGGTAATGGACACTGTTTACTAGTAGGGATATACTATGGGGCCTTTGCGCAGGGCTGGTTGGATGACTATCACGATTATATATCCGATTCAACATTTACGACATGCAATCCATACAATGTAGCTATGGCCTGTGTTCACTGTATCTCTTCTCAATCTTAAATATCAATATACCATACATGGTGGGTCGACACGGATAGCATGAAGCAACAGCGTGGAAGTGCAGTTGGATGAGCTTCTTGGCCATTGGTCGTTGTGATGCACGTTGTGGGAGGATAAGACACGTACAATACGCTAAGGCCTTCACGATTTTCAGGTGGCGATGGCGATGGCGAAGAAGGGTCGCTTGGTGAATTGAAAGGCGAGTTGTCGCGACGACGTGGTTCGTGCTCCAGGGCGTCGCGGGGACGACGACGGCGGTGTCCGCCGTCCCGTGCACCAAGATCGCGGGTTGTAACCTCGCGTGCGTACAGTGGCGGGAACAGCACATGGTCATGTTCTTCTAGCACGTCGGCTCGCGCTTCAAAGAGGAAGTGCGCCGAGATTCGCACTTGATACTGGCTGGCAAAGTAGTCCGGGATGTCGCCCTCGTGCATCCCGCGCAACTTGAGCACACCTAGCGTCCATCGGCGCGGTCTAGCGCCGGGACGCACTGGCGAACCAACCGACGGTGGTGGAGAAGCTCCCCGAGCTGGGGGATTAACGCGCGGAAGCCGTGAAAAAGCGGGGGTCGTGGGGTGCGGGCGCATATAGGATTGGTCGAGCACATCATAGAGACCGATTTCGGTTTGGGCAAGGCGTGCAATCTCGACGACGCTACATGCGGAGCCGTTGGAAAGGAGGGTGGCGCCGAAGGATCTGAGACCCGTCGGGCGGAAGGCCTTGGAGGCGAGGAAGGACGAGAGAATGCGAATGTTGGCGAGCTCATCGTATCCGGCACAGGCCACCACCGGAGGCGGTAGTCTGCGAAGAAGAAGATCCATCGGCGCGCGCGGGCGGCATCTGTGCGAACGCGTTAGCCCACGCGTTCTGCGGCCTCAAGTGGAGGGGACTAGAACTCGCCAGGAAGCCACGCGGGACCATGTCGTCTAGAAGGGATGTTGAAAGGTGCTCTGGATTGACCGGCATGTTCAAAGCGTAGTCAGATAACCGGTGATGATTGGATGTCCTTGGCCCTATCGTCGGTTTCGTGAACACGTCGTTGTATGGATCCTGATCTTGTGCACAGAGGCAGATCCTGAGCTAACATCAATATAGTGCTTGGAAGGTTGGTGGTTCAACTGGACGGATACAACAACAACCCCTCTTGGTTGCATCTTCAGCGATCCCAACTTCCAAGGTGTCCTCACGATTGCGAACATCTTGCTGGACGCGTATAATGGGGTGAGACCACCTGTATGGGTCTAGCCGTAGCAAATGGAATAGAAGCGAGCCTGAAGGATGAACGTGAGCTACGGCAAGGTGGCCATGGATAGAGCGCTGAACGCACCTAAAGACATCGACAAGGCCTTATCGTCATCTGATGTTCCGAAAATTGAACCTGAGACGAGAGAACCTGCTCGACAAGGTCATTCCGGCAGTAACGAATAGATAAGGTGGGAGTTGTGCAGTCGCAAGAAGGCAATCAAGGAGTTACAACGGCAGCACGGAGGCACGAGTGGCGCCACCGCATTCATTCCGCACGGGCGCTAATCTGCGTCGACGTGAATGAGAACGTTGCATGCCGTTGTTCTTGACCGCAACGGATTACGAACCTCAGGCCTCACAGAGCCTTGCTATCTTGACACACGCACGACTCCCGCTGCAATGAAAAGTTCGGGCTGGCCTGATATTCACGATTGCAAGATCTTTCCCTTCGACCATCGTTCTCGGACACGCTGGTTGGGATGTTCGGCTCTTGCAAGCGGGAAAGCGTCAAGCTTCATTCCCGAACCTGTCGGTACAATTTTAGATGATAAGTAGTCTGATCTTCGATCCCGCATTAGGTGGGACAACACGCGGTGCATGTCCGTTATATATTGAACCTTGCTGCTCCAATATTAGGCCTGGGACCTCATGTCCTGCGTGCTTGCTTCAAGAGAACCGACCCATATCCCCTCCTGAGCCAGAGTGCGCAGGTTGGATGGACCCCTTCCTCGCGTCTCTTCCTCTCACCGATACCTTCACTCCATTGCGCCGCTGAGCCATGCCTACCGCTAACGACGACACGGCTTCGACCGCGCCTTTGATCTCACCGTCGGATGAGAGCATTGCCAGTGCAAATTCTGAGGCGGACTCGGATGTTGACGCACAGGATCCTGCGTCGTCCGGACCCGATCCGGCTCGTCAGGGACCGGACAAAGCAAAACAGCATCAAACTCCCAAGGCTTCGGTGACCTGCACCTGTAAACGCGATGCTCGGAACCTCGTCGTGTGCATCGACGGGACCGCCAATCAATTCAGTGACAAGGTCAGCCGCTATGTTTCGCTTCGCGCCAATGCTTAGTCGTCTTTCGCAGAACACCAACGTTGTCGAGCTTTACAGTCGCTTGATCAAAAACGATACCCAGCTAACGTACTACAACAGCGGGATTGGAACATATGCGAGGGAAAACAGGTTGTCCTTACAGTATTGGATGCAGGCTTTGGATCATACCATCGACATGGCAATCGCATGGTGAACACCTATAGCCACCTGTTCCAGACTCTCTACTGACGCTCCTTTGACACAGGAACTTCAAGAAGATCGTCCTCGATGCCTACCAATGGCTGTCGGAGAATTATAGACCTGGGGATCGGATCTTCCTTTTCGGTCCGTCGCCTAACTCGACGTCTTCAGCGCCGTCCTCACCAGTTTCTGCAGGCTTTTCGCGAGGCGCGTATCAAGTGCGCGTCATTGCAGCAATGATAGAAAGGGTGCGTCTCTCCGGTGCATGGGCTCAGTACGTTCTGCTGATGGCTGCGGCCCTGCAATCCAGGTCGGTCTGCTCCATAAGGGAAATAACGGGCAGATAAAATTGTGAGTGCGCGGCTCCATTCACAATCAGTCTGTTCAACGAATCACAGCGCATACGCACTCTATATGGCTGCATTGGCGAGCCAGGAGAAAGCAGTCAAATCATCGGATGAGGTTCGTGCACCGAAGAACGACGAAGACGTTGGCGTCTCCGGAAACCAAGAAAATGCGACATTGAAGGGAGAGGCTTGGCTGCGAAGCAAGCTGTGGTGGCTTTTCCGCTCTCGACGCGACACGACGACACAGCAGCGAGAAGAACCGGAGGTCGCGCAGGCGCCGAAGCCGATCACATCAGAGGAACGCCGCAAACGGAAGACTGACCCGTTGGAGTTGAGCAAGCGCTTCAAAAGCACGCTTTCCCAGAAAGATGTCAAGGTCCATTTCGTTGGAGCATGGTGAGCCCCCACCGTGTCGCTTTCCTATTATCTGTATGGTAATCTTGTTACTAGGGATACCGTTTCGTCAATCGGGGTCGCCCGGGCGCCGAGCCTTCCGGAGACGACGACGGGGATGAAGCACGTATGCGTATTCCGGCACGCACTCGCCCTTGACGAGGTCCGGGTCAAGTTCTTGCCCGAGTACGCGAACGCGGGTGTTGGTCCGACTCCGAATAGCCATACCGAGAACGTTAAAGAAGTCTGGTTCTCCGGCTCTCATTCCGACATGTAAGTCGGTTCGGAGGTACGATCGTCCTGACGATACTGAACGGATGATTAGTGGCGGTGGAAGCGATCTTAATCTCGATCTTGACAAGTTTGGCCCGGCCTTGCGCTGGATGTCTTACGAAGCGCTCAGGGAAGGACTTCTGATGATAGACTTTCAAGGCAATTGGCAGCAGCTTAAGCCTACCAGTTCTATGAGATGGTATTGGAAAATCCTCGAGAGTCTTCCCTTCAAGCGACTATCCTACGACCCGCACAAAGATAAAGAGCATGCACTATACACGTGAGTAGCTAACAAGATTCTCGCCGCCGATTTGCTCAACAGAACGGCTGTGCTCATACAGCCCCCACCTGTCGTCTCCCCGCCAGATCATGCATGGCCAACGGATCCACGAATCGGTTCTCAATTCTCCATCGCAACGGGAGATCGTCTATGGATCATTCGTCGGACCTCTGTTGCGATCTGAAACTCTCAAGTTGATGAAATTGGAACGCTCAGCGCTGAAACGCAGGGCATGTATTCCTGATGGACTCACCTGGGAAGAGGTTGTCGCCGACAGCAAATGGATTGAGCGTGATCCATATCAATCGGCTAATCGAATTGTGGATGGCATACTGAATGCCGAGCTATCGGACGCTGATTGCCATGTACTCAGAACACTGTCGTCATCAGGTGAGCCGTTCATCCGTCTTCGTGAGAGAATGAATCTCATCGTTGCGCAGACGTCGGCCGGAGGTCGATGACCGATTACGCTGATGCGCCGAAGCTCTTCGACGCACTCTTGGCAGTCAAGTCCAAGACCACCACAGGATCTATGACGGAACAGCAAGAGACGCAGATCATTGGACTCCTGATAGTCCTTGACGCATTTCCAGATTTATATAGGCACAATCAGATGGATAACGGAGAGCAGTATTGGATGCGCGAAGCCGCCGAGCGCCTGTCCAAGAAGCCCCTGCAACAATCAGGTTCTCTTTGGCATGCTTGGGAGGAGCTCTTGCGATTGTTCCGTGCTCGAACTAAGAAGGCTCTGGACCACATGATGCGCGAACGATGGCTTCAAAATTGGCAACGAGACGTGCTGTGTTCTATCGTGGAAACGAGTCAGTCGACAGCGCACATCTGGTCGATCAAACTAATTCCCGATAGACTTTGGCAGAAGCACCCTTGCAGCCGTCTCCGATACATCCAAGCTGCTGAAACTGCTCAAGGCTGTCCAGCGTGATCAGGGCAGGTTCATTCGTGCAGAGAGAATCACGGATTTGTTGACTCTTTTGGGTTCCTGGCCATCCTTGCCTCGAGCGACCGAGCGATACTGGGAGACGAATCTGGCAAAATTACTTCCCATAGTCCAATGGCATCGGCCTGGGGTCCACCTAGCCATTGATCAGATCATTAGCCCGCTCTGGGACAGAGCTCCAAAGATCGTGGAAGATCTGGTTAACAGGCAGCTTTCAGCGAAAGAGCGCAGCGTCCTTGACGCGCTATTATACACTGGTGAGCAACGACTTCTTTCAACCTGGTTCCGTCAAGCTGATCCTCACCTTCCGTAAGAGTCCGGCAGGCAGTCGATCGCAAGTTGTGACCAAGTTCCGCAATTCCCCGACAAG
Source organism: Punctularia strigosozonata HHB-11173 SS5 (assembly GCF_000264995.1). Lineage (NCBI taxonomy): Eukaryota > Fungi > Basidiomycota > Agaricomycetes > Corticiales > Punctulariaceae > Punctularia > Punctularia strigosozonata. The sequence continues at coordinate 661,880 of NW_006767440.1, read as the reverse complement.
CTGAAGCTCGTGCTGAACGACGATGCCATGGAATCGGATCTGCGGAGGAGCCGCATCACGGACCTGGTGGTGGCTTTTTGCGCAGCAAGCTCGTTCTCCCCGTCAGAGGCCTTGCCTGAACGTCTGTTCATCGCGGCCTTGTCACACGTCGATGCAGCAAGACTGGCGTTTACCAAGACCAAGGATCAAATCATGCAAGGTTTGTGTGATACGGCCGGCAACGTTGTAGTGGCGCTCGTAGAAGCCGGGTTATCGAAGACAGATCGCGCCGTCCTGACTGGATTACTAGCATCAGGTCAGTCAGCTTCCAATGCGCGTCGAATAAGGTGAATGCTGAATGTGTGCAGACTTCGGCAAGCTAAAAAGAAGCACGGTGGTGATCGTATCTAGGCTGCTCGAATCTCTTGAAGGGCAACCAGGCGGCAACGTCAATCTCGAACGGGAGCTGCGGCAGGCACGCGTGACCGGTATAATACTGCTTCTTGGCACGTTCTCCTCGTTACCGATAGGCGCCAGACAATACCGGGAACGTATTTTGAAGGAACTGCTGTCCTGTGTCGATCAGGAACAATCAGGAACTCGCGAGGCTGTGGATCGAATAATGAAGATATTCGTTGGCAGTAAGTATCGCTACGCGATGTTCACTTGTTGTATTCCTCAAATGGGTTTATGTAGGACTGCAGAAAGTGATCAGGGCTAGTGACATGTTCCGGCCGGTTGTTTCCGTTTCCTTCTCTCCCAATGGTGCACGCATTGCCTCTGCGGGCCACGCACTCGACGGAATCCGTATATGGAACGCGGAGACCGGAAAGGAA
>NW_006767440.1:605771-660620 GCF_000264995.1 Punctularia strigosozonata HHB-11173 SS5 | reverse complement strand
TGAAGGAACTGCTGTCCCTGTGTCGATCAGGAACAATCAGGAACTCGCGAGGCTGTGGATCGAATAATGAAGATATTCGTTGGCAGTAAGTATCGCTACGCGATGTTCACTTGTTGTATTCCTCAAATGGGTTTATGTAGGACTGCAGAAAGTGATCAGGGCTAGTGACATGTTCCGGCCGGTTGTTTCCGTTTCCTTCTCTCCCAATGGTGCACGCATTGCCTCTGCGGGCCACGCACTCGACGGAATCCGTATATGGAACGCGGAGACCGGAAAGGAAATCCTAATGCCATTACTGGGGCACGCGGACTACGTCAACTCTGTCGCATTTTCCCCAGACGGAAAGCGTCTTGCCTCGGGCTCGTATGACAGAACCGTCCGACTGTGGGACGTGGAGACGGGGCAGCAGATCGGGGAGCCGCTCCGAGGGCATACAGGCAGTGTGAACAGTGTCGCCTTCTCACCCGACGGCAGACGCATTGTCTCGGGCTCAGGCGACGGTACACTCCGACTTTGGGATGCGCAGACGGGACAGGCTATCGGCGACCCTTTGCGAGGTCATGACGTCACGAGCGTCGCATTTTCACCCGCTGGGGATCGCATCGCCTCTGGATCCGGCGACCACACGATCCGACTCTGGGACGCCGGGACAGGGAAACCAGTCGGGGATCCGCTTCGAGGCCACGATAGCTGGGTTGGATCAGTCGCATATTCTCGCGATGGCACGCGCATCGTCTCAGGGTCCTCCGACAATACAATCCGGATCTGGGACGTGCAGACGAGAAAGACGGTGTTGGAGCCATTGCAAGGGCACGCCGGCTATGTCTTATCCGTCGCATTCTCGCCGGATGGCAAGTACATCGTCTCCGGCTCCGACGATGGCACCATCCGGATATGGGACGCGCAGACGGGTCAGACGGTGGTGGGGCCGTTGGAAGCGCATGATGGCTGGGTCTTGTCCGTTGCATACTCCCCGGACGGCAAGCACGTTGTCTCTGGCGGCTGGGGCGGTCTGGTGAAGGTATGGGATACAGAAGTTGAGTAGAACAAAACAGCCTGCTCAACTTGGATTTGTGAGGTGCGTATATGCGCTCATTACCGTCGGAACATCTTGATAGGTCGACGACTACTGACAATGTACATTTAGGGTTGCCGATGAGATTCGTGTAAAGGTGTACTCGCCTTTCAGAATCATACGAATACTGTGGCTCGTCGGCGGCTGCGAAGAGCCCTGTAATGCGTCCTTGGACGGTATACGTCGCAGCCAGCGAATCGATGGCATTGTTTGAGATCCTATTGATTCAGGTGTCGGGGGCCATGTGTCTAGTTGGTATGTCCAAGGAACCACGAGGGCACGCCGGACTTTTTCTTCGTTGTGCTGGGTGTGCTCTGCATCAGGTGAGCGTAGAGATTACGTCTCCCGGGCACGCATCAATGTACCTCATACATGACGACGACCTATACACTTTCATTTATGTGAGATATTGGAAAGCTCGCGTGTATGCAAAAGTGGGAACAGCAGCCGATCCTACCCCTCCTCCAGGGCTTCCCCCCGCGTCTCAGGCACTCGACGCTTGACTCTGGGCGGCCCGCAAGATGGTCTCAAATGACGCCCTTCAGGATTCCGTGTAATATCAGGACCTGCGTCCGCACAGTCGAACACGGGAAACGCGCGGGCAAAGCTGCTCACAGTGATGCGCGGACAACCCGCTCGAGCCCGGGGAAGGACGCATCGAAGCCGCCAGAAAAACGGATGCCGTCGGGGGCGCATATAGGGTGGTGCAAGGAATTCAACCTGTTGAAGAGACCGATTTGGGCCTGAGCGAGGCGTGCAGGGGCGTATTGGACCGCGTCGCACGAGGCTGACGCCCCGGAGGTGGGGGATCCGCGGACATCTGCGGGATCGTCGTGTCCGGTAGCGATAGCGATACATGTATAATAGCATGATGAGAAGATACACGTCGAAATATTGTGAATAAGCAGGTGTTCAGTGTATCAACGAAGTGCCGAGGTGTCGACACCCTGGCCTTCGTCGTATATCCGAACGGCTCCTTGACCCCATCGTAACATGACGGCGCGCCCGCTGCTCGTGGGTTGCGTGAACGCGACCTCGCCCTTGCGTGGGTCGAGGGGGCACGAGTGGATGAACGTCCGGGCGGCGGCATCCAACAGCTGCATCGCGATACCCTGTTTGAGGTAGCGACATGATGAGCAACGTTCGATCACGATGAATGATGACGGGGCTTACGCAGCGGCGATAAGTAGAGGACACGAAGAGCCGCGGGATACCCATCGCGGTCGGGAGCGGCTCGGGGTGGACGTACAACCCCGACGAAAGGTCGACGGCGACGAGGTCCTGCCGCGCTGCAGGGGCTTCCCCGGATGGTGGCGTCGGGTCCACGTTCTCGTCCGTCTCGCGCTGCGATGGGGGCAGCTCGGCCTCCGTGGCGACGCGCATCGCGGTGTCGATCCTCTGAGCGATGACGCAGCCCGCGATCTTCTCCCTTCGCGTGCTAGCCAGCGAGGAGGATGCCGGGGTCGGGACGAGAAAGAGGTAAGCCTTGCACGCCTTGAGCGCTGCTGGCGGGAGCGGCGGCGAGGATAGCGCGAGGTTGATCGTCTGCAGCAGCGCGCCGAGCTTCGCGCCGGTCTTGCCACCCACGTCCAACCGCACGCTCACGATCCGGCCGCGGACGTGCCGCCACTGTTCGCCCTTAAGCCGGAGGCCGCTGGCAATCTCCGTCGCGCGCGCTTCGCGCTCTTCATCCCGACCCCATTCCATCCCGCGCCGGACGCGCGCGCAGTGCGAGCGGTGGAGCGCCTCGTCGTCCGGCGCGGCGCGGGTGTAGGAGAGCTCGCAGAGGGGGCAGGTGCGCAGGACGGAGGTGTCGAGCGTAAAGTGCAACTGAGTGAGCTTCTGCGCTGCCGGTCGTTGTTTTTGCGACGCATGTTTCGGCTTGGATGATTTGGCCGCTTTGACGGGTTTGTGCCCTTGTGCGAGAGTGAGCGACGGGGAGCTTAAAGTCGACGCTCGGCTAGGAAGCAAGACGTAGGGAACGCCAACAGTCTTGCGTTTCTTCGGCGGGGAGGGCGAGGGTGTAGGGTCGGGTAGATTGGAGAGCGAGCCGTCGCGCAGAGGTCGTTTACGCTTCAGGGGCGGCGCGGCCGGTGAAGACGAGGCAAAGTCGGAGGGCGGCGGTGAAGATGCGAGGAATGAACGGTGAGCGCGTGAGCCGTACGTGCGCTGGACCGGGCGCGAAATCATGGTGGCTGGTTAAGGATGTGGGGGGGGGAGTGCGATAATCTGGATGTTAGAGTCATCCGCATCATCCGGACGCGTGTGGCATTGTTTGGCTGGTCACGCTGTTCGCACGTGGTGCGTAAACGTGTGCGTGCCTTCGCTTTGTGCCTTCGCCCTCGTTTCGATCTTGGCTTGACAAGATTGCTTCGGGATACAATCCATTGTCATGCACAGACGTGCTGTGGAACGCGTCGCCAATCATAAAAATACAAATATACAAAGATGAAACTACACGCAAAGACTCGTGCAGAGGCGAACAGCAGACAGCGAACAAAATGGCAATGCACAGTACGTAAAAGGATGCATGCCTTTTGTTTGGCTCCCGAAACCACGAGCCGTTGAACGCAACCTAGCGCTGTGCATCGTCTCTCTTAGCCCCTTCCTCAAATTCTTGCTCATTGCGCTCTCCTCTCTTCGCGAGTTTCTCGCCGTCTATCAAGCTCGTACGTTGCTAGAAAGCCATGACATCGAGTACGGATTGCATCCGACATATAGCATCGGCTCTCAACTTACTGATATTGTCTACCCCGCAGCCGACGATACTTCTATCACAACAGCGACGCTTCCCATCGAACTGATCGCCATGATTGTTCGCGAGCTACATGATGGCTCGTCGTACCCAGATTCAGAGACGCGGCACGCGCTGTGCTCTCTGTGCTCGATATCCCGTTATCTGCACCAGCTCGTCACCCCGCTGCTTTACACCTCAATACGCGTGTCCCTCCCTGGCGGCAGATGCACCGTCCTTTCCGAGTCTCGGCACATTTCGTCACACCTCCGAAACCTCTCCGTTTCCGTCCTCGACTTCGAACGTTCCATGTTGCCGGAGCTCAGAGCAGAGATGGTTGCTTTATGCTCGCTGCTTACCAAAGCACGGCATACGCTGCGTACGTTAATATGTGGTATGCCGTTCGAGGAGCTATTTGGTACGCTCGAGAGGCTATTCGAACGCAATGGATCCCGCAAATCCGACCTGGAATCATCATTCTTTCGCGCCCTCGAAAGCCTTTCGTCTTTAGAGACGGCTGCCACCTGTGACGCACCCTTTCATACGTTTTCGTTGGATGATTTCAATCACTTCGTGCATCTCAGACCGTCTTCTCCCGGGGGTACCTGGCTCAATCACACGGCATGCCCCAGGTGGCCTGCCCTGCGCCGTCTCTTCCTTATCAAGCCATTGATCACAGAACGTTTCGCGGACGACTGCTTGGCTCTCCCGCACCTGGAGACTTTGGTGTTCTACAGGGCCCAGTTTACGGCCGATTACCATGGTTTAGTCATGCTGGTCGAAGCACAGACTCATCTCGGCCTTCCGCTGACGGTGATCAACTATCAAATCGGCTGGGAGATGAGGACCGTGGAAGGGTATGACATCCTCCGGTACCTGATGAAGGCGTTTCCCAATCTGCACATCATCGAACCAAGCAGGCTTCGTATATCCTTAGGCCCAAAATTCATACAAATGAGGGCGGAGACGGGGGAGCTATGGGAACCGCAGGAATGATAGGACGGCGTCGACTTCATATGGTAATTTCGCTAGGTTCCGTAGCGCGGCGTGGGCACAGCTGGGGCATAGCGTATAGAACTTACTTTGACGATTGTCGTCCACCGAGTCGGCTGGGCATCGTGGACCGCGAATAAGTCTCGTAGATACACCTACCCGAACCTGCGCATCGTTGAATAGCACAAGCGTCATGCGTCCTTGGGCCCGAACCTCATACAAGTGATGGCGGAGACGGGGGAGCTGTAGGAGCTCAAGCGGATGATGGACACAGGTGGATTAAGTACGCACCATGGCCACTTGGGAAGGACGCCGTGGTCATATGGGCGACATGGCGTATGAAAACTATCTGCCCCTGGATCAAACTGTACGTTGGTGACTCTATGGTTCTTCCATGCGCGTGTCTGCAACATAGACAGTTTACCGTCTAGATACAAGGGTAATGTGCACCTTCAGTTCACTAATCTTTACGTGCGCCCAAAAGCCAATTATCCGATTTATCTACTGAGAACAATATCACAATGTATACCCCAAGTTCATCATTATACATAGCAAGGATCCCGAGAATGAGGATATAGGAGAAGGCCGATCAGCGATAAGAAATAACAACCGTGTATAGCACTGGAAGTAATGGCACATCCGAAGTTTCCTCGTGATCCTCCGACTCCGTTACGGGGATCAGCGCACGTTCCGAGTTCATAGGCCTACTTTCTTGAGAGCGCAGCGCACTTGACTGCCGTCGTAGGGCAATTGGTTTGATGAATGTTTTGCAACACGCCATCCTGATGAAATAGATTGCTGTATCAGCGCCCCATCGTGTCGTAGCCGTAGGAGAATGCTCCTCACGAAATCCCAAGTGCAGGCCCCGCCGGCGAAAGCACACTGGAAACCGGTGAACTGGTTGATTAAGACGCCGGTATCGTTGTTGTTGTCTATAGGGCATTCGCAACCCGTCGACGGGCACGGCGCCACAGTCGGGCAGTTGGTCTGGAAGATATTCTGGAGTGCTCCATCCTATCGTCACGAAGAACGAAGGGTATCAGTGTTCGGAGCCTTTTGGAAAAGAACGAGCGCCCACCGTGTCGCCCCAGGTGCAGGCGCCGCCAGCATAGGCGCACTGATATCCCGGGAAGACGTTGATCAAGACTCCGTTGTCCCCGTTCAGGTCGGTGGGACAATCGCATACAGCCCCGTTCGGAGGCTGGACGAAGCAAGAGATCGGCACCTGCTCCGTGAGGTCGCGACGGTGCAGCGGCGACAGAGCAGAGCGTGCTGGCGCGTGGGCCGCCAGGCCGAAGGTAGCGGAAGTGGAGGCGACGAGCAGGGTGGCGAATGCGATCATTGCAGTTGCCGTCGTGCGAGGTCGAGAGATTTGACCTGCTGCGGTACGGCCCCTCGTTTGCGCCTTTTATGAGTTTCCCAGCTGATCAGGAACGTGAGTTAACGGAATCTTGCGATGGAAGTACCGCCGAGGGGCCTCGACCATTCAGCCTTGCCACCCGCAGGGTGCTTCGAAGCTCCCTGCAACATCATGATGACAGCTAGGATGCGGTACACGCGTTGGGTGTCATTGTAACCTCCACGAGAAGAACGGATGATCCCGCGCCAACGCCGGAGGATGCGCGGATGTTTCGCGCCCCAAGCGCACGTCGGTCTGTCTAATCGTGCGGGCTGGTCTGTATAATCGAGTAAGCGTTTTCGTCCTGCATACGCACGCTGTTGTAGGCGCATTGACGCTGATCTAAGCCCCGTGCATAGCGTGGCATCTCGCAAACGCATGACGATGCATGACGATAGCCCGGGTGCAGTAGTCCAGCCAGTATTCATCCAAAGTACAAGGCCCTGAGCCGGTGGCATCCATCTTACTGGCGACTATTGGGAACAAGAGCCTGCATTGCACGGGTGCACATGCGCGTCGGGACCGAGCTGATGGGCTCCAGGGACTGACAGACCGTCTAGGGCTTAGACCAGGTCGCACATAGCCCCCGGAAGGTCCACTGTACCGACAACAAGAGGCGCAGCGAACCATCGCACCACATCTCGGGAGCTGCTGCCGGAAATAACCAGGTCGAAGGAAGTGATGGCGGACTTTGCGCGAGGCATGCGTCCCAAACGGGACGCGGTGAATGGACCAGCGTGGGCTACACCGCGATTGTAGGATTAGTAATGTGTAAGACGTACACATGGAGAGTGAATTGGCCTAAATGGCTCATTTGCATCTGGGTGTATCCACAGGGCCATCAGACCCGGAAAACGTTCGGAATGCTGAGGCTTTTAATGGCAAGTTGAACAGATAGATAGCTCGCAAAATCAATAGCAGTATTATACCAGTAGCACATATACTGAGCAGCGGACATCGGTCCTCCAGAGCACAAGGCATTGACTCAGTCGATGGAGGTGACTAACGAGAAGGAAGGATTCCCACTCGCGAGGTCGTACTTATACACTAGGCACGTGACCTAGCCGCTCTCTTTCGTGCGTCATCGCTGCCCTGTCCGACGCGCGGGCTCGGAGTATTCACTGTCAGGCGCGACATCTTACTACGGTCGTTCATGCAGAGACATCCATGACAATACTCGCTCAGCCTCTCAGGATTATATCAAGAACATCTGCATTCTCATCTTCACATGTTTTGCGTCGCTCGTATGCCTTGTCAAGATTTCCTACGGATAAAGGTCCCGGCGGTTACAGGCAGCGCAGCCCCGGTCGAGTTCCACCACAAGCTGGACGGCTCCCCGCCCGCCCTCAGGCTGAAGAGCTTCCAATCGAAGAGAAACCATCCATTGAACAGTCTGACCTGTGGGAGCAGTCCCTGAGACGCCCTTCCATCAACCCCGAAGAAGGACTTAGGAAATTGCTCTTATACAATGATGTGCTCGTAGTAACTCGGTGAGTTCTCACGTATGGATGATGTCGTGCATTTCTTGATGCCCATTTCCTGTAGACAGATCGAAATGCTCAACATATTCGTGGGGTTTGAGCAAGCGAACCGATATTTAATCTGTATGTCGTATTGTATATGTATGACGCACAAGATAAACTTATCTATTTTCCCCTTAGCCAACGTAGAGGGTGAACCTCTGGGATATATAGCTGAAGAGCCTCGCGGTATATTGTCCACTTTCTCCCGGCAACTATTCCGGACGCATCGTCCGTTCCGAGCGCTGGTCATGGACTTGGAAGGGTCTCCTATCCTGTGGGTAAGCATCCTTGGCTCCATGATAACGTACGTACTAAACAATCGCCTTTTGTGGATATACCTTTAGCTTCGACGACCTTTTGCATGGATCAACTCTCGGATGCATGTCCAGCGATTGAAGGATTTCAACGCTTACACAGAAGACGAGGAACCTATTCTTGACACATTCGGCGAGGTACAACAACGCTGGCACTTATGGCGAAGGCGTTACGATCTCTTCCTCAGGTGAATCTCGATGAATCTTTTCGATGACCAACGTAACTCATTCTGGTTATCCCAGGGAAAGTTCAGCGAAACGGATTTTGTCCACTCCGACTCAGCCGCAACCGGAACCAGACCCGGCTTCTGATCTCTACTATCAGATCGCCCGCATCGACGGAGGGTTCTGGGCCTGGTACTTCGGTTTGCTTGACGAAAGTGGCAACGAGTTTGCAAGCGTTAGCCGGAAATTCCGCGGAATCGGACGCGAGGTGAGTTTCTCCGACAGAGACCGGGGAAGGTCTTCTTCATTTGCGCACGTCATAACCCACGTTCTATCAGATTTTCACCGACACAGGCACGTCCTAGAATCATGAACGTTCCAGTGCAACAACTTATCGCAGGGACGTCAGGGCAATACTTCATCCGTTTTGGACCTCAGCCAGAGGAGGAAGTTGGTGCCTATGCGCAGCCGGCTGTGACCCCAGCTTACAGGACGCTTACGTTGGATGAGAGAGCGGTATGTATTTCTGTCGCTCATATGACTATCCGCTCTGATACACGTCTGGCTTGTCCATTCACTTGGCTCTTGTAATAGCTGGTGCTCGCCACGGCTGTCAACATTGATTTCGATTACTTTTCCCGACATTCGGGTGAAGGGTGCGTTCACAGCGAATGCCTCTCGCCCCCGTCCATGTACTGATTCTTTCTGGGCCATAGGGGCTTGGGTCTTCCGTTGTTCCTGTTCACCTTCTTTGAATAGAGTACATCGCTGCAACCCATTTGCGCTTGGCTTCTCGATACCCGCGATGGGTCACATGCGGGATCCAATAATGATACAACAAGTTCACGAATAAATTACATGATAGCTGTTGAGGATAGCAATGCGTAGATTCTGAACGTTCGCTCGTTCTCGTCCTCTCAGTACCCTTCCGCTTCCTCGCACAAGGCTTCCAAGAACACGTTGAGGTCGGCTTTATTGATTTCCAATATGCTCGTGTCAAACGAACCATGCCTCGTCCGCGCGTTGCAGCGCTCCTTCGCGTCCAAGAAGGCCAGACCGAATTCGCTGCGGTGGTTCGCTCAATCCGAGGCTCTTCCATCACACGATGAAAAGGAAGCAACGCACTTTTTCCGGACGTCGCCGAAGTCGAGCGCCGCCGTGACGCCGACCACCAGATACGTCTGCTCCTTCTCGTTCAGGCAGGCGACTACGAATGGCAGGCTCTTCCGCTTCTTCCGCCCGTTCGAGGTCGTGGTTGCCGGCACGCGCTCGCGGAGCGCTTCCACGAGCCAGAGGGCGAGCCGCGATAGCACGCCTGGGTACGAGAAGAGGTGGAGGTCCGGGCCTTGAGAGAGCACGACCACCCGGTGCCCCCGCATCGTGCGGATGTCTTGCTTATCGATGATGGACGATCCTTGCCGTATGATCGCCCGATGGAGCGACATCGCGAGCGGCAGGGCATCCCTGAGCCGGGTTACGCTGAAGCGCACGTTCAGACGAAGGGTAGGCCGACAGAAGGAGGAATTCGCTCACTCGGTCAAGGCGTCATATGCGGCCCAGAAGTTACGCATCCAGCCGTCCACCGCGGCCTTCTCCGAGTCCACCTCCGCTTCATCACCAGCGGAAGCCTTGTCCTTCTCCCGCCTCACTGCGCTGAGACCTCCTGGAGGGACATTCTCTCGGTCTTCGTCTCGGTACTTGCCCTCCTTGGCGCCGTCCCAGACTTTGCCTCCACCGAACCACTCGCCGCCGTTCCGGTGCCCCTCGATTTCGACCTCCATCCGCACCCCTGCAACATCCAAAAGCGCTGAAATGGCCTCGACCGAGTCCGACGCGGACAAGGGTTGTGACCGGTACCCGTAACATCGCATGAAGGACGGATATGAAAGTTCGATCATGCCATATTCCGGAGCGATGGCCTCGAGTTTAGACGTTAGCTGTTTCTTCAAGTCCATGTCCATATGGGAATATGGCTGCTGAGTTTGTGGTATGGAGAATCTGTTACGTGCAGGGCCGGGTTGTCAGTATCCGCGTCTTCGCCTGTACTAATGTCTCGTACCCCATCTTGGCGAGCAAACCACTCAGACGTTTCCGTCCTCGTTCCTTCCAGATGCCGAGTTTACTGGCGACATAGCTTGAGTGATACATAGCGTCATAGAGATTCCAGTGCCGAAAGAGCATAAAACGTAGTTCCTCTGTTGCTCGTAATGAGTGATCGTCAGGGCTTGTCGCCAGTGATGTTCCGAGGGTGACGGCGGGTAGGGGTGGATTAAGTCGGAAAACTTCGTCGTAATATATTGAATGATATTTTTCGTATTCATCTCTTGATATGCGTGATGTCGTGTACTGGTACGTGAGCCCGAGAATCGCCAACCTGATCAAGATACTCGAGATTAGATCGGACGCTTGACGCGTCGTGCAGGCTCACCATAATAGATCATTATCGACGCGTTCCAGAACGGTCGCCAGGATGTACATTGTGCCCGCTGCACTCTGCCCGAACCAAGTTCCCGTCATGTAGTGTTTCTGTAAACGCGCAGAATACAGATCTCGTTCGTCTCGAGTCATCCGTTTTGGTCTATCGGGATCGTCTAATTTCTGCCGCTTTCGCCGCGATGTGTCCGCCGGGGACTTGCGCTTCCGCGTCGGAGTGCCTTCCTCGCTTTGATCTTGCTCGTATTCCTCTGATTCATCACCTCCGAGATCAGAGTCGACGTCAGAACCGTCGTCGTCTGAGTCTGGCTCGGGCTCATACTGGTCGACGCGTCAGGCCCATGCGACGCTGTGCGCGTGAATGCACACGTACAGTCAAGGCCTCCCATGCTTTCCGTTCATCCCCAAGCTTCTCGGCCTCTCCATCATCCCAGATCACTATCCGGTCCCCATTCTCCCCGGCGCCGAACAGACTTGACAAGTTCTGAGGCCTTGAAGAGTCGATCACATGAACAGTAAGCTTCGGGTCAAATTCGCCAAACCACTCCGGAGACGGAAGATCCAATATCGAGCCCATGTTTAGAAGTATGAGAGTGTGGAGCTGGTCAAACGATGTTTAGTACGAATATTATCATAGCGTCGTACAGTACGAGGTACCTCGTTATAAGTGAGGAGTTCGTCGCGCCGTTTCTCAAGGTCCGCAATACCAGACACTGGTACTAATCTGTGCATAACATCATCCTGGTTGAGCAGATCTGCTAGCATCCGAGCCGCGCATATCGCGTCCACGTCAGGGGCAACGAGGACGATGACAGAGGAGGCGGAGGTGAGAGGCGAGCGTCGGTGGGTCGCGAGTATCTGGTTGTACGCCTCTGCATACGACTTGGTAGACGCCGTGGCAAGATGTGGCGGCGGTAGGTAGACCATGGCGAGGGCGTGCACCGAAAAGAGTCGGAGGAAGGCGCGATCGGTCAACGGATGGGTGATCGCGTAAAACACGTGACCGAACGCGCTTGTGGCGTGAACCCCAGGCCGAGCGTGACAACGGTTCAGTTCCGGGTTGTATCCTGCTTCGACCCTCCATGGTCTTATGTCGCGAAGGAACGTCGTTGTTGAGAATGGCCAATTACTCGATGATACCATTGCTGCGACACTTTTAGTTGCCTATCATCGCAGCCGGAGTCCAACTTCGACACGACTGATGGGGAGATGAGCTTGAAAAGCTTGAGGCGGGCCCTCCCGCAATTTACACGAATCAACTGCCTCTAACGCGACGCCACGCTTTGACACGCTCTCGATTCGGCCCATTCAGCATTATAGTACGAGCCCTGGGACGCCGCGGTATCGATGGTGCAAATCGTCGACTACTCGAACACCACTTAGAGAACAACGTCAGCAGCAAAGCCATACTGGACACAAGGGCGAATGACTTCCAGTCAGAACTTCGAATGCGTCTTCAACAATCGGTCCGAACTCCGACCTAGCGGCATACGCCGGAGAACAAAGAAAGACTTATAAGCGTCATGAGGGGTCGACCGAGTTGCGTCTCTTCACCCATCCTCGCGCATCCCGTATGAAACCGGTTTGCTCTAGACCGAGGTCTTGGAGCAGCCAAACCGCGGGATAATATGGAACCACTAGAACCTCTGAATCTGTGAGCAACAGACGTCCGCGCAACAGGCCATGATTATTCTGACACCTTGACTTTGTCGTCCTTCAGTGAGGCAGATTGGCCGATTCCTGTCGATAGATATGGCTCGATGGGCTCGCGCTGGGCTGCTCGCGACGAACAACGCCGGCAGATCGACAGGAAGATTCGCGACATGTATCTACAGATCGATAGAGTCCTGGATCGTCTACAGTCAGTCGAATTCCAGTATCCACCGTGGCCACACTCGAATGCGATCCTCGAGCTCGAAGATGCTATACCTTGCTTGGCGGTAGAAGATGAAGTCGGAATACAGCATCTTGACGATCACTGGCATACGATCGGAACTTTATGTGGACGACTGAGGTCTCTCTTCGAACAGCGCAATCAACTAGCCCCTGCCTCCCTGCTCCCTAACGAGATCCTCTCGCTCATCTTCCGCGACTGCGTCTCTACAAGCAAGAACGACGTGGAGCTGAGAAAATATCCGGTGCACACCGTCGTGTACCCGTACAGCCATGTCTTCAGTCATGTGTGTCAACACTGGCGAAGGGTTGCACTCGGTTTGCCTGGCCTCTGGTCAAATGTTCCGCGTTCATCAGTGCAGTTGACAGAGGTGTTTCTATCAAGATCAAGAGGCGTCCCGCTAATGATAGAAAACTTCAGGGACTCACGCTCAGCCCTAGCCACCACAGTTTCCGACGAAGCCGAAGTACTGGCACTCTCACACCTAGGTCGCGCCCAAACACTGGACTATCTGAAGGCCGATGTCACGCAATATCAGGCGATTCTGTCCGGTCGCGCCCCTGTACTCGTGTCGTGCAAGCTACATGCAGATATTGGTCCGACCTCTGGGCGCTTACCACACAATTTTCTGGGTAGCTACGCCCCGCACCTTCGCAGCCTCGATCTTGCAAGAACATCCTTTGACTGGGTGATGATGTGCTGTCCCTCACTGTTCCGGGGCTTGACGTCCCTTCAACTGGTGGATTTGCCTGCAGATTCGTGGCCCACTGCGGGGCAGCTGGTAGCAGCCCTGCGCACGATGCCTTTGTTACAGGAACTCTGCTTAGAAACATCCTCTGGCGAGGCTTTAATACCCATGGACGCATGTTCAGACGTGATAGTCTTGCGAAACTTAACCAAACTGTTCTTGGGTGCCCCAGTTCCGTACGCATGCGTCCTGCTCGAGCGTATCAGGATACCTTCCTGCGCCATAGTGTTCCTTGAGCTGTTCCATTCAGCCTTGGAGGTGGATTACTCTGCTTCATTGGTCAAATTCCTCGAGGGTCATTGCACCTGCAACGGCGATGGTCCTTCTCCGCGAACCTTGTGTTACGGTCTGTGGGATATGGACCAAATCGTGTTCTGGGTAGGCCAGGAGACGTCAACGTTATTGGACCTAACCCTCACTCTCCCCGACTCAAGCCTGCTCCTCCCTATTATCAACAAGTTACGACTCGGCGACGTTGATATCGTGAACCTACGCGCGGAGGTGGACACCGACGGAGAGTTCGATCAAGTGACGACTACCATAGCCCATATCTTGAGCCGGTGCTCTGGGGCATCCGAAGTCCAGTGCGAAGCCCCAGGAGCTGCCGAAATTGCCGTTCGGTTGCTATTGGAGTCAATGACGAGCGCCGCTGCCATCGAGGACGGAAGTAACGCTACCTTAGCGCGTCCGCCGGATCTCCTGCCATTGCTGCGACGTATCTATATGGATCTTGAGATGCTAGCCCCAATCAGCGAGTTCCACCGATGCTTGCCGAAACTGCTGGCTCGGAGGTCCGGGCTACAGCTTATAATCGAAGGAGCCAATGAGTTGAGCGACAGGTTCGTGCGGAGGCTCCAACAGGTTGCAGACCGCCCCGAGCTCGTAGAGGTATCGACATGGGATAACAGCGAGTATAACCCCCCCCCCACCCCAATGAGGGTTAACTAGGATCAAAACCACGACTCAAGAGCGGTAGACGACTTGGTTTCGGAAGAAGTTGCGGGAGGGGCAGATCATGACGAGCGTGATAGAGAGACGGAGCGAGAAGATGTCTCGCTTTCTCTTGCCAACGGGCGAGGGTGTGATAGGCACGTATTCCCCGACACGACACATTATTAGTGGAACAAGTATGCATGATACAGTTCTCTTTCGAGACACCCGTCTTTCCCGTCTTTTACTAGAACCGCGTGCGACTGGTTGGTCTACGCCATACCGATCACCTTGAGGATAGATGTTCGTGCGTACGGGATGTACGACAACGTGTACCAGGTGTATGCGAGATATTCAATGATTACGAAGACTGTTCAGGCGCATCAAGTCAGCAAAGCGCGTTTGAGGCTGGAGAGGTATGCGTACTGAGGCAGAGGATGTCAGAGCCGATGACGAACGCGCCGACAAGTACGAGCACGATCGAGGCGAGGAAGATGATGGTGGCTGCTACCCGAACGGGCTTGAACATCTACAAGGTTCGCGTGAGCGCTGACGACAAGCAAGATGCAGTTGGAGGCACCGACCAGCTTGAGTTGCTTGAAGAACTATATTGAACGGTGTGAATGTAGGATTCGTTCCCGAGGCACAAGTTGGGATGACATACCCCGATGAGGAAGCCGGTTCCAATCAAAGAGATAATGGTTCCCAGTACATAAAGCGCTAGAGTACTGGTTTCAAGTAGTTGCATGGAAGTCAAGCAAGCGTGGCTTACCTGCAAAGCTGCCCAAAGCACCGATGAACAATAGGATAGCGCCGAGGATCGACAAGACAAATCCAATAGCAAGACTAGGTAGAAAGATAAACATCCCGTTCCACCAAGCCAGATGTACGAGGAATTGGAAGTGCCTAGCCGAACGCAACTCGGAGATGAATATATTGATGCTCACCATCCTACGAATCCGTACAGACGCTGTGTCCTAGTCAGGCCAAGAAACGAGAAAGCGGAGTCGCCCTCAAAGAACTGTGTTTCTGGGATAGTGCCACCAACGGCCTCGAGGTTGAACCAGCCTTTGGTAGCCATGTTGTTGTCTCGTTCGTCAACTCAGTTACACGAGAAGCGGAGTCGTTTGAGGCTGCAGCAGATGGCAAATATATGCTGCAAGGTAGGAAGAGTTATTGTTATCAGACGGACGATGTCCCGGGCGTTGTCGTAAGCGATTCGAGAGACGCTGGTCCGGCAGCAGGCAGAGGCAGAGCAAGCTGGCCGACCTGCAACTTCGCCGCGCGGCGCAGTCCCCGCGTTTGGATACACAGCCACGCATCACTCCCGAAACGGCGCTTGCTCCAGCGTCATACGCTGAACAGGTCATTGCTTGGGTCGGACTGAGGGTTCGCTATACGATATCACCACCGGCGACGATGTCAAACTCGCTGGTACTTAACAACTACCTGGATGAGCAGTCCGCGAAAATCAAGACCAAGCTCGTGCCATGGGAGGTGCGTACGAACTGCGGATCTGATACTACGAAATGAATGGATTCACTGGTCATTGTTAAATTCCCTGGGCGCATATAGGGCTACCAACGCGCGGGATTGATAACCTCTGAGGAGCTGGCGCGCATCAAGAAGGTGGACAAGCAGTCGAAGGCGAAAATCGAGTCGCTGCTGCTGTCTGAAGGGCAGGCATACACGCTGCTATACCTCGGCTTGTTGAAGAAGTTGCAGCGGGTCGATACTATGCAATGCATACTGGTTCTTATTGGCGACGCTTTGATAGGTGAGTGAGAGCTGTCTTCTGGTAAAGAACGGGAAGGAGTTGACGTGCTGCTGGCACAGACCACGAGGAGCGAATAGCGTTGTTCACCAGGGCATCGGAGACGGATCCCGAGCTTCCTTACGGTCCTCTGCTCAAGTGCGTGTGGTCATCCTGGGACTTGACTATACGCGTGCTCAACGACTCCTAGAGCATTGGAAACGCAAGACGATTTCGTGCAGCTCAAATCGACCCAAATCCTTACCATCCTTCTGAGGCGAGTTCCCTTCACTTCACTATTTCTCCGCCTTTTCCCAATTGACAAGCGCAATGAATAGCTCGTACTCGACACCACTTCCTCAACAAGTGATCCAGCCCTTCCTCGTCACCCTCGCCGCCTTCGTCCAGGGCCCCACGCCGAATAAACGCGACGTCGCCGTTCAGTGCCTAGAGGCACTCCTTCCCCGCCCTGAGACACGGAAAGCTGTATGGCGCATTCCGGGTGTTATCGCTGGGTACGTGAACGTACTTCCTCTGCTCCCTGGTACCCCCTGACTAACGCGTACGTTGTTCCGCTCAGATTGAAAGATATCCTTGGCCACAAACCCGGGCCGCAAATGAGCTACCAAGTCGTGTTCTGCTTCTGGCTGTTGACGTTCGATCAAGAGGTCGCCGAGCAGCTGAACAAGTACGATACCGCCTCGCTCTGACCCAGCTTCAACCGCTGAGCATTTCGAACAGGAAATACGACGTGATCCCGCTACTAACCGACGTCGCGCAGAATGCGGTGAAGGAAAAGGTCATCCGAGTTGTCGTCGCCACGTTCCGGGTACATTTTGCCTTCCATTGTGATATCAGAGCGTTGATCTGATATTCTTATTTCGTAGAACCTAGTGACCAAAGCACCGTCCGCCAACCTGCCCGCGATGCTCGTCGCGCAACTTCTGCCCTTCGCCAAGAACCTCAGCACGCGCAAATGGACTGACGAAGATATCGCGGAGGACGTTGCGTTCTTGCGCGACGAGCTGAATGCTCGATTCCAGAGTTTAACGTGCGTGTCCAAGTGATCGTTCTGGCACCAAGTCACGGCTAACTGATGCGGGTTTGATGTGTACATTTGTAGGACGTACGACGAGTACAGCTCGGAGTTGACATCGGGACACCTCTCTTGGACACCCGTGCATGAATCCGATGACTTCTGGAAGGAGAACGCGACGAAGCTGAACGATTCGGATTACGCACAGCTCAAGTTAGTATATGTCACGCTTGTGCTGGTTCCATTATCCTTGACGGACATCTATCGCACCTAGGATCCTCGTCAAGCTACTGCGAGAATCCGAAGACCCCGTCGTGCTCGCCGTCGCCGCGCACGATGTGGGCCAATACGTCAAACACTACCCGCAAGGAAAGAAGTACGTTGCAATTCCAGATCTTCCCTTATGTTCACGACCGACCGATTTTTTGCACGCTTTAGGATCCTAACAGATCTAGGAGCGAAAACGCGCGTGATGGAGCTCATGACGCATCCAGATCCAAACGTGCGCTACCAGGCGCTCGTCTCCGTCCAGCGGCTTGTCAGCCATCCGTGGGCGGTTGTCTAGGCTCGGCGTCTCGGGAAGTACTATGATGGAATCCGATCATGGCGACGACGTTTCGTAATAAACGGACTATGTCGGCTTAAGGATTAGATATCGAACACTGACAAAGCCCTTGAATATTAAGTGAACATTCAACAACGTTAACGTTCAGGCCCCACAATGAAGTGACGCGATCGTACCTTCAGCCAATTCAGCCTCTAAACCCAATTTGATGTCATCAAGGTGAGCATACGCCGTCAACCGACAGTTGTTTCGCCGAATGCCAGGGCTCGACACCTATGTGAGGAAGGGTGGGGAAGTCCCGTCAGACCAGTTCTGGCGTGGTCAAAGCACGTATTCAAGCATGAACACGGGTATTCCTCGCCGGCGCCTACTCACAGCCCTGTTACGTCAAATTCAACAGCCCATTTACCATTCAATAGAATTACGGTATGACTACATGAGCAAGAACAATTCCTACCCTCAACCACGTATTAGGCACTGGGTCTCGCATAGCAACCCTCTAGTCGTTGATAATGGCTTGTACGACATTGGCAACTCTTAGCTGCTTCAAGTCAGTATAGGTCTGCACAAGGGGAAGCATCGTTAGCCAGCAACGTGGAGACCTGGATGTGATGTCTTACCTGGCCAGTGCCGACAAACACGATGGGCTGTCCCGTCACATAAGTCATCGACAGCGCCGCCCCAACCTAACAAGAACGGCCGGTTACTGGTTTGTTCACGATGGGTACCGCACAACTGTGGATCAAAGCGCACCTTATCGTCAACGGTATCCCATTTCGTCACGATCATGCCGTCGATGCCGCGTCCTTTCCCGGCACCACCGGACGCAGAGGAGAAATCACGCAAGGCGCGGTCGAACTTCTGCAACTGATCGACTGCTTCATTACCGACAAGGGCCTCGCCGACGAAAAGGATTTTATCCGGGTTGTTCACGGCAACCAGTTTGGCCAGCGCACGCATGAGGGGCTGTCGGGCGAACGTTCGTCAGACCAAGCTGAGCCTGGTCAAGAGAAGTCCGACACTTACTTCGTTGTCCTGCATACGGCCGGCGGTGTCGATGAGTACGACATCGAAGTCGTTGTCCTTAGCTATGAGCAGTGAGAAACATATCGTCGCCGGGCTCATGGTCATACCGTATGTGATCGCCTCTTTCGCGATCCCCGCGGCGTCTTTCCCGTATCCTCTTTCGAAGAGTTCCACACCGCCTTTGCTACCTGTCGGGCCATTGCCGTTCACGCCGAGCATACCCAAATTGCGGACATGCACACGGAGTTGTTCGACAGCGCCGCTCCTGCACCGTTTCGATGAGTTGGTATGAACCTTGATCCTAGTGATATACACGTACCGGAATGTATCGCAAGCTGCGATCAGCACCCGGAACCCGTTCTGGATCAACCAGAAGCAGACTTTGCTCAGGTTCGTGCTCTTGCCGACACCGTTCACGCCCACGAACGTGATGCTGTAGGGCAGTCTGTGCTGAGTTGACGGCAACGGCGACGACAGCTTGGTGCGGATGGAGAGTAATAGGTCGGTAGAGGTCTTGGGCGTAAGAATACGGGTGAGCGAGTTGGAGAGAGCTTGCCGGAAAGCCGCGTTCGTGGCTGAAACACACGGATCAGTCGAATGCAAGGTCATGGTAGAGAGGATCGCGGCGTACTCTGGAAGCCACCGATCTTCTTTCCAATCAAGCCCTCCGCAACGCCCTCGCATACCTTGTCCGCAATTTCCTTCGCCACGTTCTTCTTCATCAAGTGCTGCTTCATCGCTTCCAATACCGGCTTCAGGTCCTCCTCCGTCAACACCTTGCTCCCTGTCAAACGCGCAAACATCGACCCGAACAGCCCCATACCCCCACCCTTCTCCTCCCGCTCTTTGTCTATGCTCGACTTCAGCGCAGCAGAGACGAAGTCCGAGTCGGACCCGGAGCCGTCCTTCTCCATAAACTCCCAGTCCTTGACTTCATAGAGTCCGTCAGTAGTGCGCGTGCCGAGGGACGTCTGGTCGACGAGCGCCTGCAGATCGAGAGACGACGGTCCCGCGGCGTCACTCTGTTTGTCTACGCTGAAGTCGAGGGTGGCCATGTCCGATTCGGTGGGTGCGGAGTCACCCCACCTGCGCTGCTCTTTGGCTTTTGGCTTGCGTTTGGACGGGGTCATCTCCGAACTGCATTGACATTAGCATATATCCACAGTATTGTGTGGCGAGACGAGCGTCTTGCACGTACTCTGAATTTGGTACGCTGTCCCTGCCACTTCCGGACTCTGTGCGGGCGATAGGCCCTCGTCCGGACCCTCGCCTTCCTCCGCCACCACGGCCGCGCAGGCGGTTCTTCAATGCTTGGACATTCCTAGCAATCGCTTGCTCGTCCACAGAAGTCGAGTCCGTGTTCGAAGGTACTGTGGAAACCAATAAGAACCCTTTTCTTGGGAAGCGAACGAGGATTCCGCACTTGTGCTCTGGTCGTCAGAGGGAGGGCTTGGATTCGCGACAACGCGAGTCATCGGTCGGATACGCGACTTGCGTTCCTGTCCGACGTTTGATATCTTGATAACAGGTGGACAAGGATTAGAGCAACGCGTACCTGGGCAGCCTTATCCTCGAGTCCCCTCAGCACCTTGTCAAACATCGCATCCCAGCCCTCAAAAGCCTTTGCAAAGCTCCAAGACGCGGGTGTGACGCCCAAGGTACCGGAGGCAAGTTGCCCAGAACTCGTGGCATGTAAAGAAGCGACGAATGTGGTGAGGAACGGCTCGAACATCTTGATGAAGAGTGTCTTCATAACCGCGAGCAGCTCATCCACATACGTAAGTTGAAGAATGCGTTGATATGCAACCTACGTCCAAGGTTAGAGTCGTGGTCAGACGAATAATCGTGCGATGCGTGCATACAACGAAGATGAGCTCCAAATCGTTCATGAACGACCACTTGAGAGCGTAGCCATCTTTGTCGTAGCTCGCTTCCGCGGCTCTGCCTTCGATGAGAGCTTCCCGAATGAGCGAGTTGACCGGAGACGCTGACGATGACGCGACCTGCGCAGCGGTGGGCGTGAATGATTTGGACCAGAGGACGATACCGCCTGCACAAAAGCATATGTCAATAAGGCGAGGAGGTGTTATGCGCAAAGCGGCTTACCCTTGTGAAATATTGAGCAGTGGTCGAGCATCTTGACGGTGTAGTGAAGCGGAGGTCACAGATAACTCGAGCCGGACTCTCTCCGGAGGAGCAAAGGATGCAAGCGAACGCTACACCGCCACCACCCCACTTCGGGTGCATTTCGGCCTTCGCGAGTTCGTTTCACCCCTTTGCTACTTTTGCACGAGCCTCGAGCAAGGAATGACATTGGGTCCAATAGCATACAACGACTAAGAAATTTCTTCAATCTGCCGCTGTCGGTAATGCGCTGACCCCCGGATACTCGATCCCTAACGTCCCGGCCTTCGCCAGCTCCAACTGCGCGTCCGCGACCATCCTTCGCTGCTCCGCCATCCTCATGTCCACGCGCGCAAGATCCATCTCGTGGAGTGCGCGCTGTGTCGCCTTGTAGATAGACAGATAATCCGACGTGTTCTTCTCGCGCAACTTCGCCCGCCGTTCTTCGTGGGTTTCGGAGGGCTTGGTCTCCTGGCTGCCGTCGGCGCTCTTGCCTTGCGCGTTGCCGCCCTTTCCCTGCGCATTGCCCTTTCCTTTCGCCTTCGCTTCTTGCTCGGCGACCTCCTCCGGCGTGGGCGAGGGCACGAATTTCGGTATGACAGGGTAAGGGACTTTGTAGACCGGATGCAAGGGTCTTCCCCAGGAGCCGTTATTACTCGCACCCCAAGGATTGGTGCTGGCGGGAGAAGGTGCGAGCGAGTCCGACCCCGCGGGAGGATGCTGATCCCAGCCCGTAGGGGTGGCCGGCTGTGCCGTGGACGAGAATGATTGGGTGGTGGAGGTTCTCGGTCCCGTTGGTAACGCATCCATGGCAGACGAAGGGGCGGCGCTTTGAGCACCCGTCGACGTAGATGGCAGGATTCCGTGACGTGGGCCTTTGGGTGGCTGCATTGCGGATGGATTCGGTAACGGTACAACTGATCTAGAAGTGGTTTGGAACTGAGCATGAAGTTCTTCCGATTTCACATCGACGACCTTGGTGTCAGGAAGGATCTCCTTGCCCTTGCCCTTGTCTCTGGCGAAGGACCCTTCAGGAAGAATAGATGGTTTGGCATCCTCTTGCTTCGGCTCAGGGATCGCGGCATCGGCGTTGGTGTCCGTATCTCGGGATAGGCGTCGGAGGCGTGGTGATAAGATGAGAGACGGCGATTCCTGTTTCCTATCAGGCGTCGTTGGAGCGATCGCAGGCACCTGAGCGGCTGCATCTTCCAAGGGGTTCATCGGAGGATCATTCAGATGGCGCGAGCTGCCCGACAGTACCGGACCCTGGGATGCTGCATCGTCAAGTTTCGGCCGTTTAGGCGGGGGTGCCAGTGACTGAGATGGCGATCGGTCGCGAGAGCGCCGGATGTCAGCTGGTGGAGGGGAAAGCCGCCTGGGGGCTGGGCTAGGCGGCGAAGGTGACCGACGTCGGAACCTGCTTTCCTTAAACGGGCTCCGTCGACCTGATTTGTTTCTTTTAGCGCTGCGCTCTCGCGAAGAAGACACGGAATGAAGATACGCACCACCTCTACGTCGGTCTGGAGGTGAGTGGGACGGCCTCCTGTTCCATCCTCTGTCATCGCCAGAAGCAGGGTGTTGAGGTCGTCGATTGTCGCGGTAATCCCTGTCCCTGAAATCCTCGTACCGTCCGCCTCTCCTCCGCTCCTCCGCATACGCCCCCCTCATCGGCTCAGAGTCCGCCCCCGTCTGCGCATAATAGTCTTCCCATGCCCTCGCTCTATCTCTCTCTCGGTCATAGTACGCGTCCCTCGGGTATTCTGAATAGCGCTCGTCCCTGGCATACGCTGCTGGCGCTGCCGGATACGGATCCCTTGGCGGCCCGGGTGGAGGAGGTCCCCTTCCTCGAGGATAGTCTCTGTAGTCCTCGCGAGTATCCCGCGGTGGGTAGTACGGATCAGGCGCAGGGTGAGGGCGCGCGGGAGGGTACGACCGCGGAGGTGGTCCGGCGTCATAGCGCCGTCTGTCGTCGTGATAGCCTCTCTGCCTGTCGTACATATTCTTCGGTCCAGCTGCACAATCTATGTTGGCAGTAACGTCCGTTACACCACTGCAAGGGGCCGAAGGGGACGTTCGAAATCTGGTTCGATTGGCAGGGCTCAGCCAAGCTGAGAGGATACCCAGAGAAGAGCCACACCGGACCAAGGCCTCAAGGTTTCGGTCACGTGCCGCACCATCCTCTTCCGAGAGGTTTGTTGCCTACCGCCATCTTTGCCCCGGAATCATGGCTACTACTCTCGTCCCGCTGGCTTCGTATGAACAGATATTGAAAACACCATCTCGCGAAGATGGGATTCCCGCGGACTTTGAAGACGATCTGCGCGCGTACGGGTGCAAGCTCATACACGAGGCCGGGGTCCTCCTGAGGCAGTAAGCTCCATGCTCGTCACATAGGACGCGGCTCGCGACCTCAACCACCGTATTTTGAGATAGGAAACAAGTGGCCGTTGCTACAGCACAGATCCTCTTCCAGAGATTCTGGTACGTGTCGTCCATGAAGCACTTTGGGATCGGGGTGAGTGGTCTTGTCGTCCTAGTCCTATCGAGCTGCTGCTCACAGGCGGCTATACGTAGGACGTAGGCATGGGCGCTCTGTATCTCGCCTCGAAGCTGGAAGAGTGTCCGCTTCGCATCCGCGACCTTGTCAACGTGTACGACCTGCTGCACCAGCGCATCCTGCACGCCTCCAAATCCACCCTGCAAGAGTTCAAATACGCGCCCATGTCGTACTTTGGGAACACTTTCTACGATCTCAAGGACGCGATCGTCGTGTCGGAGATGCAGCTATTGAAGCGTCTGGGGTTCAACGTGCACGTCGTGCTGCCGTACGGGACCCTGGTAAACTACATGCAAGTGTTGGGGCTGGCAACAAAGGACGACGCGATGACGATGGCGTGGGGCTATCTCAACGATGCGTACGCCTCGTCCTTCCTCGCGCATGGGGCCAAGCTCATCCGTATCCCAGCCTTCAGACTCCTGTCTACGCCTTATACAGCATCCCTACCATCGTAAGCGCCGCGATACTCCTCGCAACGCGGAACATGGGTATCAGCCTACCCTCTGACCCTCCGACGTGCTGGTGGGAGCTGTTCGACGCGGAATGGGAGGACGTGTGGACCGTGTGCGGATACGTGATGTCGTTGTACAGGGAGCGAACTCCGGAAGATAGGCGCAGGGTAGTGGGCATGCTGACCAAGAAGGACGTGCGGAAATGGCTAGAGAGCAACGCAACCAGGTGAATGGCAGCGGATGCACCACAAGGTAAACCGTTCATATGACCAATGATGGCCGACTGACCAACACCGAGTCCAGACGCGCTTCGCCATCGCAGTTTATACGAGTGAAATCGTAGCATGAAGGGTCGAGGGTGTCGCACGACATGCCGAAGATCCATTTCCGGCCGCCAAACGGCAGGCTGAAACGCCAACGGACGCTTCGTCGCGGTCATTCTTCAGCCTGAAGCTGCGACACGCACCCCCCAATGAAGCGCAGAGCACGCAACCGCCCTCTCGCGGGACAGCAGCATCTCCGATGCCGATGACGAAGGAACTTCCGGTCGGAGACCCGACCTCTCATGAACGACTCGTTTGCATCGCCGGCTCATCTCCCCTTCCCGCGCGAAGAACATGCAGCCTGTGATTTACGCTATAATACAGTGGGTGAGCGTCCGGTCGTCTCTCCTAAAGATGCGCCGTATCCTCGGATATGAAGTACATGTATGAATATCGCGATGGGAAGGTAATCGGCGCCTATGGTGCCCTCACGCCTTGGGCTTCTTGCGGCACTCCATATGCGTCCTTCCAGGATCCATGGGAAGCGCACAGTAGAAACCTCTCGCCTAGAAGCGCAGCAGCGTATGAGCATACGGGAACGAGGAAGCCATGGCAGCTGATATAGTACGGACCTGCATGGCTTCGAAGAGTTGCGTGGAGTACATTCGGATCTAACACGGCAGTGACGGTTGGTCAGGGTTACCGGTCAAGCTATGCGCGCGATGGTCGCCGGGTCATGGGAGTGGAGTGCTCACCTTTATGCAATCGTCCTTCCCATCGACGTTGCGGCATATCTCGGACTCGGGAGCACCGCGCTCGCTGTCGAATGTGTATTTCGCGTTCGGGTCGCGCTGAATGGGAAGTTTTCTCAGCTCCTGAGTTCTCAATTCGGGGCGGAAGTGCGGGCAAGTTACAGATATGAAATCGGTCAGGTCGTCGTCTGCGGTGCGACCTCTCGCTTTCGCACTGGATGTGGTCTTCTGGAAAAGAGCCGCCATGATAGATAGAGTTGGTCGCGTGCAAGGGGTGAATAACGGAGGGTAATGGTAGCGTTCGTCCAAGCTCAAGCGCGGGTGTACCGAGTAATGACGTCACCGTCTCGCCGAAATTCCCGCCAAAAATACAACATTTATGATTTTGCTTCTGTCTATGTATCTGCAGACCAGCCTCGCGATGAATGAACGATGCCCGCCGGTCGGAACGAATCATGCACCGGTATAGCGCCCTCGAGCCGTATACGGAGCATGAAGTAACGCGGCGACGCTCGAAACGCTCGAAACGCACGAGCCGAACTGCTTTTACCAGCCGCGGCCAGCCATCTTTCCGCCCTTGATATCGTCGGAACTAAGCAAGGGTACATCAGTACCGCTATGCGGAGGTCGCCGCCAGCCGTCCGTGACACTCACATCGTCAGACCGACCATTGCGGGACCCAGATCCTCCGAAACCTGTAACGCGGCATGACCCCGGTCAGGGCTAATGTATGATAGGAAGACTAGAAACCTTATCGATCCACACTTACCTCCGCGAGCAGCTTCGGGTTATTGTAGTGCGTCACCTAAGAATACGCGATTCGCATCAGGGTGAACTGCGTGTTGAAAACATGAGAGCACTCACGGCTTGGACGATCGCGCGGGCGCGCTTCGCGGGATCTCCGGACTGCGAGAGGGTTCATCAGCAATAGACCAAAGGCGGTGTTGGATACATATTGTACTGACGTGGAATATGCCAGAGCCCACGAACACTGGAGCGCGAGTGGGTGAGCCGTAAGATAACGCGCCAGGGAAAGAAGAGGACGATATATCCGTACCTCCATCACATCCCAGTTGCATCATGAGAGCAGCGTCGGCTGTATAGGGTGGGTCGATCAGCCATCCCGTCCGCAGCCCCGACCATGCTCTTTTAACGTTGATCACGAGATCCTGATGAACGCTCACCTGGGGTCGCGATACCGCCCGCCGCGAAGTTGACGACGGGGAGGCGCTTCAGCCGGGCGGTCTCCTTGAGGAGGTGGAACGGCGCCTGGAGGTCCTTCGCGAACGCGTACAGCTCTTCTTCGTTCATGCTCGCCGCGCGACGGATGTCGGCGCTGACCGCGCGCTGGTGGCGCACGGCCTCGACGACGTTGCCCGTGCCGGCCTCGCCCTTGGTGCGGATCATGGTGGCGCCCTCCGAGATGCGGCGCAGCGCCTCGCCCAGGTTGCGGCAACCACACACGAACGGCACCTTGAACGCCTGCTTGTTGATGTGGTGCTGTGAATGGCGAGACCGTGGGTCAGAAGATGTGGGGGGGCACGGAAGGAGAAAAGAGAGAAGCGTAGCACGGACCTGGTCATCCGCGGGCGTGAGCACCTCCGACTCGTCGATGTAGTCTACGCCGATGGCTTGCAAGATCTATAGACAGAGAGACGCGTTCGACGACGCAGAAAACGGGAGCACGGAAGCGCTGCTTGCCTGTGCCTCGACGATGTGCCCGATCCGGACCTTAGCCATGACGGGGATCGTCACCGCCTCGACGATCTTCTTGATCATAGCCGGGTCGCTCTGCAACACAATGCCTTCCCGGTCAGTATGGAGGGGGGGGGGGGAAACCTCCCGCGTGGGTGGGTCGGAGGAGGTGCTTGCTTACCATACGCGCGACGCCACCTTCAGCGCGGATGTCCGCCGGGACGCGCTCGAGCGCCATGACGGCACACGCGCCCGCTTCTTCTGCTATGCGCGCCTGTTGTCACGCACGTAGGGAGAGATAGCAAGAAAATATCAACATCAGCGCTCCTGCTTTCTTTTTTTCAACCCCTTTTCGTCCGTGTCCCCGCGCGCCGCAAAGGCAGAGGAAGGGTATAACGGGGACAGAGATCGGGGGTATCGCGGGGAACAAACGCACCTGCTCCGGAGTCGTCACGTCCATGATCACACCGCCTTTCAGCATCTGCGCCAGGCCCGATTTGACCTGAATAGCGTCGGAACGAAAGCCCCACGAACCCCCCATGAGAAGCGGATCCACAGTCGTTTTGAAACGACAGATCAAGCCGAACGCGAAGTTGCAATAAATCGTGAGCGGGCCTGATGTGAAAGGGCAATCGAGCGTAGAGACGTACGCCGTAGGATCCGATGGCGGCGCTGCTGTTCGCTCCGGGCGCGGTCGTCGCGGATCGCGACGGCGCGACGGAGTGCGACGGGACGTGGCCCACGCCGTGGGGCACCGACGGCGTCGGCACGGGGGATGCGACCGGGGTGTTGCTCATCTTTGAATGGTACCGTCCGAGGGCGCGAAAGACCAAGCTGAGAGCGGCAAGCGAGAAGATGGGGAAACCACACGGCCCACCCGCGTCCAGGGGCTCAGGGCAGCTCGCAAAGTCCGGTGACTCGGAAATCTCGGCAGAGGGTGGGTGCCGCACGTTGTGGCGCGGGCGTCTATCTCGGCGTCTATGCCAGAAACTCTATTTATATCGCTTTCTCCCGGGTTGCCAAACGCTGTGCACGCCGTCCCCCGAACGGCGTCGATCATTGATTATTCCCGTCTTCGTCGCGACCCCCTTCCCCGCCGTCGCATCTGTCCCCCTCTCGCGCCGCCGTCACGCACGACGGGCCTGCAAAACCCGCGGGTGGGATTTGCACGCGCATCAGCTCAGCTCGTCACTCGTCTCGTCGCTGGCCATCCGAACTGGGTTACTTATACTTATAATAACTCTGCGTGAACCGATGATGGGCCATCACGTTGCGCGTCACACACACCCGAACGTTGACGTCCGCATCGCGAACGTCGGGTGGATACCCTTCCTCACCACAGTTCGGATGTAGTAAGTATGATTTCACAGATGCGTGGTGGGTGGTGCGCGAACGCGCAGCAGCAAGCAGCACTGGCATGATAGATCATCACGCGAACAACAAAGTTCAGAGTGGGTTGGAGGAAGGATCCGAACTGATGCAGTCAAAAATCGTGTTAGTCTCCAGAGATGTCCCTACCCCACGAAAACGCTGATCCGAATCGCGAACCGGGAACGACGAAAAAAAAGCAATGATCATAATGATCATAATCACAGAAAGCGGGTCTCTTCTATCTGGTCTTTCCAGCTGATACATGTCAACGATCGCGGGAGATCACATATATAGGACAGCGAACGCTGAGCGCTTTTCACGAAAAAACCGGGAGAATCTGAATGGGCCGTAAGCTATTTATTACTTACTTACTGCAACCCACCCCACGCCCCCCGGGCGCGTCGCCGCTCGTCGCTTATCGTACCGGCCCCGGGGCACCGAGGGTAGTGGAGTGTCCATAAGCGATCAGCGTCGAGGACGCGGGAGCGGGAAGGCCCAGGGAGCTGAGACCGGATATCGCAAAGCGTGACTATACCGACGTCAAAGGGGGGGTTGTGATTGTACATGTCATCCGAATCTCTTCATCCAGGAACCCAATAGAGTTGAGGAGAGAGCTCCCAAGGCACGAGAGAGCGCGGGTTACGACGATCAGTATACGACACCAAAGCACATGGGACCGTAAAACGCCTTAGCAAGGTTCGCATCTATAGATAACGCGCTGGTACTACTTGGTCGGTAGCGGCTGCCGCGCGGTCTCCCATGAGATTAGCATCAGCCCGACGCTGATCCAAACAGGCCCGCTCGACTGTCACACTTGCCCCTCTGACTTTCGGGCCACCATCATCACATCGCTCATCGCTCGTCAGTCAGCTCTTTGATCAATTCATTAACGCGATAGGTGTTGATTATCATTAGTTGAGGCCCTGGCGCTTGCTACCGCGCAGCCCGTTGGAGCTGAATCCTGCAACCCGCGAACCCACGTCGACATCCCTCTGGGCTTCCATCTATGATAGACCTCCGCGAAAAAGTCCAAAGAAGCCATCTCCATCTGAAGCCGGGGCAGTCCCTCGTCACGCCCCCCCCTCCCCTCACCCACGCGATATCCTGTCCCCGTCACGACATCCGCAAATTCCAGATAAATGGTTAAACCCGGCGCGACGGCAACACGGCCCACGACTTGTTCGAGATGATGTGGGCTTGAGCTGCGCCGTCAGACCCGCCACCAGGCGCCTCGCCAAAAGCTGCAAAACAAAACAAAACAAAACAAAACAAAACAAACAAACCAAAAAAAACGAATCCACGTTTTTTTTTTTTGCGTTAATCGTTCCGAAGCACGGTAAATAGATGAATGAATGAAAGATAATAAAGGTTGCGTCGTTGTGGGGAGAAGGAAGGTATAAAGGAAAGGAAGGTAAAAGGAACGCAGGGGCGTGTCAAGTATAGGGTTGATGAATGTGGAGAGAGGAAAGCTGTCTCACCGGCGCATCGCCCTGGACGTTTCAGATAGACACCAGGACGCGGTTCGAGTTCCTAATGTCGGTGTACACGGGTAGATTGCTGCCGGCGGTAACGGGTCACGAAGTTACGGAGAGGGCGAGGGCGGTGCGGCATGACCGGGTCCAGTCGCAGCACCAGGTTCCATTAGCCGCGGTCGCGGTGGCAGTCGCAGTCGCAGCAGTGCTCGACCGGCGGGCATGAGCAGAGCAGTGACAGTAGTGGCTGCTAGGTGACCGGGTGGCGGCGCCGATACCACCATTCGCGGTCGCTTGGCGGTAGAAGCTGGTGACACGAAAGAAGAAGGTTCTGGTGGTTCTGCATCTGAAACCGAGATTATTGAACTTTCTTTTTTGTCTCTTTTCCTTTTTGCGGCAAAGGGGGTTCCTTAAACGAGCCCTAAAAATAAAGGAACGCCCTGCCAGACGCGGAGCGAACAGAGACACAAAGAGAGATACAGCAGCCGGGTGGCAGGCGGATCGATCAGGGAGCGTGATCGTTTGCAGGTGGGGCTGATGAAAAAGCCCCCGCGGGAAAGGGGGTGTTGCGCACCTTGAGAGATGATGTTGCGAGCGCGACTGCGAAATGGGCGTGTGCGCGAGAGAAAGAGACGCAAGACGAACGGATGGGTCTGCGTTTCGTGAGCCGCGGTGGCAAGCTAGAGAAGCCGAGCTCGCGTGAGCAGCTCTTCCGGTTCGGTCGATGTGATCTCCGTAGCTGATTTCTCCCGACTTACACGCGGCGCCCAGCCACGGCTGCCCTTGAGCCATGCCCATGAACCACCCGCGCCCCTCAGCCCCCGCGTTACGCAGCCGTGACAGCGGCCCAAAGCGATTGCAACATCATCCAACCGAATCAATGACCGCCTCCGACTATCCACCCGGCACTATAAGACCCCCAGCGCGCGATCGCCGTCGTGACCTCCTTCCGCCCCATGCCCGCTGTCCCCTCCGCCGCCAGCATCAGCACTGAGTCCCAGCTCCAGCCGCTCGACATCTCCCTCAGCACCTTACCCATGTCCTCCCCGCCCGTCGTGCGCGCTGCCCCCCGTCCCCCGCAAGCCGGGCCCTCCTCCGCCGTCTACGGCTACCCTACCGCACCGATGACCTACCCCGCGCCACTCACCTTCCCCACCCTCGAGTCCGCCTTCCAGTGGCCGCCATACCCGATGCCCGCCGAACTCGCCGCGTACGGACCATCCTATCACGAAGGCAGCAGCGCACTACCGCCATGCCCACCCTTCCCGGACGTCATCCGTAAGTTCCTCTCTCACCAAGCGACCGCACACGGATTTTTCTTTTCTTCCCGGTTCCTAACAAGAAACACCACTACACACACAGACTTCCCGCCCTCGCCGTCCGACTCGTGCTCCTCGATGTCCTCCTCCGCGCTCACCACCCCCTCGCCCTGCACGACCCCGGAACCCATCCACGTCGTCTGCGCCGTCCCCCTCGTCGCGCCCAAACCGCTCCCCTACCACTCCCCCACCTTTCTCCGCTTCGCCGACCTCCCCGACGTCGACGACGATCTCTCCCACTCGCCCTACACCCACCGGCCGCCGAAGCGCAAGCGCGCCGACTCCTCCTCCTCCTCCTCCTCCCCCGCCGCCCCAGCAGCAGCAGAACCGGGAGAATCGGCGAACAAGCGGCGCATGGTCGCGCTCCCAACCGCGGCCCAGACGACGACGACGACGAAGAAGAAGAGCGCGACGACGGCGGCGTCTTCGCGGCACAGGAGGCCGCACGCCGGTCCCGCCTCTTATTCCTCTTCTTCTTCTTCCTCCTCCTCCTCCTCCTCCTCCGCAGCCATGCTCCTGCCCGCAGCGTCGTCGACCGGCCCGCGGGAACGGTTGCTCGCATACGCATCGCAGTACGGGATCAGCGCGGGCTGGCGGTGAACCGGCGCGCCTCCTCTCTCTCTCAACGCATCCTGCATCGGTGGTAAGCGCTTTAGAAAGCGTTACCAAGCCAACCACTCGGTTCTCTACACTAGCCCGTGTGGCCTGCGTTTTCGCTAGAGCCGGACTGTCACGCTCGCCCAACGGGTTCCGCACGCACCTTATACCCATCTTTCTTTTCTTCTTATCCCGTCCTGTCGCACGGTCCGTTTGGCAAGAAGAGCGATTTCGGCCATAGCCGGATATAGGAGAGGGGGGGGGGATGGGGGCGGGAAAGGGGAGATTGGCGATCTTTACCGAGCTCAGGGCGCTACCGCACTTCACCACCCAGGCACGCCCGCACGCACGGACACGGCACGCTCGACGTTTTTCGAATCGCCTCACATGAATCGCTGAGCTTTTTGGGCCCCGGAGGCTGTAAAAGAAAAAACAAGGGAGAAACGGATCCCATTCACCCGGGAGGGAGGGGGGGGGGGCATGAACGATGAACTTGGAACGGATTTTACTTCTCGGGAGTCGGAAGCAGGAGGTACCACGGGAGCCCGGATGAGAGGTCGCTCCCATACGCCCGGATGAAAGTGACACCTGATCTCTTTTTCCTCATTCATCGCACGCAGACGCCGGAAACGGGGGGAGCGGGGGGCGGGGGGAAAAAGCGGCTCGGTTTCAACGAAGAAAGAAGGACCTTGCACAACCAACATTTGTTTGCATATGCAGTAGTAGTAACCTCATCATCATCATCATCATCATTCACATCGTCATCAGCATTTCCGCCCGCCGCATTCTTGTACTCTTATAATAGACACAACCGCATCCGAACTTATCGTCTATTTGCATGTACAAGTACCCTTGTTCGCCTGCGCCGCATGACAGAAAAACGATCAGCGTCGTGAGCCATGCAGCATATATGTATCGCCTTACAAAGTTGTAAGGAGGGGGGGCGGCCTTCGGGCGCAGTTTCGAAGGGGGTCAGTCAGCCATGGCCGTGGCTCTGGGCAAGTCCGAGCCTCCACGCGATATGCGATACGGTGCACGCCATGA
The DNA here is from genome assembly GCF_000264995.1 of Punctularia strigosozonata HHB-11173 SS5. Classification (NCBI taxonomy): domain Eukaryota; kingdom Fungi; phylum Basidiomycota; class Agaricomycetes; order Corticiales; family Punctulariaceae; genus Punctularia; species Punctularia strigosozonata. Next base: position 628,386 of record NW_006767440.1, on the reverse strand, counting down.
CCCAACGATTCGCTCTAACTCTTTGAGTATTACTTTACATTGCTCAGCCCCAGCGATATCGCTGACATATATATATATATCGCCAAGTGCGTGAGCCGATTTCGGCCCAATCCTGCAATAAAAGCGGCCAAGGACCCTGCCGAAACGCGGGCATCGTACGCAGGCTCCGCAGCTCAGCCAAGGGTTGTGTTAATGTAACAGCAAATCAGATGAGATCTAGAGAGAGCGATGCGGATCGGTATCCATAAGTATAGCGAGCGGCTATTAGCGGCAAGACAAGGCACGGCTCGGCGGAGCCAAGCGCCATCTGGCGTCGACGTTGGCGTGGGCCTTGCATGGGCGCCCGGTCACGGACGTTACATACGAGAACGCGAAATATCCCGAAATAAATACGAACGGAACGTATACATTACACCGATACGGACTGCGCAGCGCCTTCTAAATTCTGCGTCGTTCGCGCGCTCGTGCGTGCACGCATGCCAACCAGGGAGGGGGGGGGTGCCGCGAGTTCTCAGATTGTGATCAATGCATATGTATAGACGGCAAAGAAGATCGCCAACCCAATGTCAGATTTACACCCTCGGCCAATAGCCACTCACGGCGTGGCGACTTCGGATACGGTTTAAAGGGAATCCGTACTGTATTAGTGGCAAGCAAGCATCCTGGAATATATCACACAACAACGTTCACATCCGCCCGGTAGCCTAGCTGACAACGTCTACTACTGCCACTCGTTTACCCAGTAAGTGAGGGCGAGAAAGCGCAACGGTATAAAGAGGGAGGAAATTTGCAGGGTGGCGAGACACGCGAGATGTCCGATGAGGTGGGCCCGCTTAGAGGGGCGGGCAGTAAGGGTCGGGGCATAGGCGGCGAGCGGAAGAGAGGCGCGAGCGGGTAGGTACGCTGCTTAGCAGCAGCCACCCGAGGCCTGCTGTTGCACGCTCTGTCCGGGCGTGACGGTCGAGGTCTTGCCGGGGCCGGACGCGGTGGAGGTGGATCCCATCCTGACAGACGGTGACGGAGACCGTCAGCGACTCCCGCGGACATGAGCTGCAGGATGACATACCGGTCCTTAATCTGCTTCGCCATGGTCAAGAAGGCCTGCTCGACATTGGTAGCGTTCTTCGCCGAGGTCTCGAGGAACGGAATCGACAATTGGTCCGCGAAGTCCTATACGTAAAAACGGGTGATCGGGCGAGTGAGAATGGGACGAACCCGCACAGAGATTGGCATCGTTTGCCTCACCTTGGCCACGCTGTACTCGACCACCTTCTTGCTGGTCAAGTCCGACTTGTTGCCGACGAGGAGCTTGTTCACGCCCTCAGACGCGTAGCGGTCAATCTCCTGCAGCCATTGCTTGACGTTCGTGAACGTGTCTGGCGAACGCACGTATATGAGCGTCATATGAAAGCTGCGGAACGGGCACGCAGCTCGGCATACCGTTATCGGTGACGTCGTATACGACGATGATGCCGTGTGCCCCTCTGTAGTACGAGGACGTGATCGTACGGAAGCGCTCCTGCCCTATGAGCGAATGAAACGGAATTGAGTCGACCTGGCGCTCTCAAGTCGAGCAACGAGCTGACCTGCAGTGTCCCACTAATTTGGACGGAAAGGGCAACGTTAGCGTGACGCGCTCATGAACAAGGCAGAGAAGGGAGGAAGCGTGGCCACCGTCGTCCGAACCCGGTGAAGTCGGCCTGTGGCAAGCGTCGTTCCAGAGAGAGTCCTGCCAACGGTCGACTCCACCAGGCGCAAACCAGGCGCCAGGACGACACGAATCATTACGAAGCGACCGTGACTACTCACAATCTGCAGTTTCACGGTCTTGCCCTCCAACTCAATCGTCCGGATCTTGAAGTCAACACCAATAGTCGAGATGTAGCTCTCCGTGTACGTGTCGTCCGCGAAACGGAGGAGCAAGCAGGACTATACAACGCAAAGGACAAAACGCAGTCGCGAGTGAGCCCCATCAAAGTCGTCCTGTTATCTGAACAAAGGCGCGCGCACCTTGCCGACACCGGAGTCTCCAATGAGGAGGAGCTTGAAGAGGTAGTCGTATTCGCTGGTGTGCATGGCGGAGGGGACGGCGAGCAAGAGGTGGTCGTTGTCGGTGTGGGTGGCGGCGAGTGGTTGAGTGACGAATGCGTGGAACCGGCACGAGGCGCGGCTGTCCCTTCGCCGCCACCGCCTCCTCGCGCGCCTCCGACGCCGAGAGCACCGCGCTTGTCTCTCTCTCTCCCTCTCTCACGAAAATGAAGGGGAGCCTGGAATCGCACCCTTGCACGGGACTATCGAAACTGCATCGTGGCGTTCGGACATCCGACATCCGACCAGTTGTATTGCTGTCGCTCTGCATGCGTTGTCCTGGCTGCCCTGCCTCAGGCCCCGAATGATGGGCGTCAAACACCCGGTGGGACCTGATCGAGAAGTGAACTGAGACTACGGTCTACGAACCAAACCGGGTCTCCAGTCCTCTGGACATAAGCGCAGCGGGCTGCGCTGCTAAATGGGCGATTGTATGGCGCAATGATGTCGCATGGGGGGCTTGTGATGAAGGACCACGGCCAATGACCGTTACCCGCTTGGGGACAGCGCGGCGTCTCTGAGATCATACGCACGAGTTGGCGCTGATGAAATGACGGTAACGCGGCATGTCGACCGAGTGTATGCGGGATCGCAACCAGATAATGCTGACTCTCACATGTTCAGTGAACAGTGGCATGCTCATTGTATCGTCATTCAAAGGTTTCCGGGGGAACCAACACATGCTGTGTCCGCTGACCTCTGGCGGAACGGTTGAACAGCCGTTCCTGCCCTGAAGCTGAGACTTCCGCTTCACGAGTGCAGCAATCATCTCACAAACAGCCCCTTGTCAATGATGCATAGCCAGCCCACACCGAAATACATGGCCCAGATAAAACATCTTTCGAGGCTTGGACAAGATGACCCGCTGCCGCTTTGACTCGGGACGTGGTTGGATCGGCATCCGTTGTCAGCCTGCGTCAATGCACGTCCGTTCCGTGTTAACCGAGTGTCCAGTGCAAGTCGAATGTCAATCTATATTTTACTCGCCACAACTCGGCCTCGTCGTGCGCCTCCCATGGATGCACTTCTTTTCTCGTAAGGCGGGTCTCCCTCCATGCGCCACATACCCGCTCCGCCGTACGGCATGCCTGGACTCATACACGCTCTGTGGGTCCCTTACGATGCGCGCGTTAGGCTCTTGGCTACCCTACGCTTCCTCCTCCCGTTTCTTCGTGCTGCCGTGATCTGTACCTGGGCGGTCTCGGTCCCTTTCCGCAATGTGGCTGCAGAGCGGACTTCTTCTTCTGCAACCCGGCGAACTTCCCGGTTTTCCCTGAAACGTGCATCGCGAACCCCACCCGGCCACGATTTCAGTTCTCGGGATCCCGGCACGCCGCTGCATGATAAACACGGGTTGTGAGTACTCTCGACCCCTCCACGAAACGTCGGCAGCGTGAAGAACATCCAGGAATGCGATTGCAGCGCTTACCTCGCCGAGATACTGTGAGTGCGCTGCAACCCTTCGTGCCGGGAGCCGTCTCTTACCTGCAACAGCGTCGGCAATCAGCCCTTCAACGTGATACTAGACACAGGCTCTGCGGACTTAGTGCGTTGAAATCAAACGTTCTGTCCGATGTTGGTTCTTCGTTCATGCAGCGTTTTGCAGTGGGTTGTGTCTGACGCATGTTCGAACGCCGATTGTCTGGCCGTACCCCGGTACCATCGAACATCGACATTACACCTTTCCGGCGCACCTTTTGCGCTGAACTATCTGAGCGGCAATGTGAGCGGGCTAATAGGCACTGAGACCGTCACGGCAGCGAACTACCAGGTCGCGTCTCAGACGTTTGGTGAGTTCCATCGCAGCACAGACCGCAATCTACAGCGCCGTAACCTGATGCACAGTCATGGGTAGCTCTCGCAAACAACACACAGGGCATGAACCTAGCTGGCATGGGACACAGCGGCATCCTCGGCCTAGCCTTCCCCATCGAGGCCGCTATTTCTGCAACAGCCGGCCGGCCATTGCTCTCCAATCTGTTCGATAGCTTCGAAGAAGACAGGCGGTTCTTCTCCGTGCGGCTGAGCAACGACGACCTCGAGTCATCCTTCACGATGGGAGAGCTCGACCCTCGCGCTTCTACTGCGAAGACCCTGGACGATTTCTTCTACGTTCCCGTTCGCCCGCTTGCTAGCGGCGCGTATGACTACTGGAAAGTGTCTGTGGAGTCTATCGCGGTCGATGGCGCTTCCGTCCGGCTCGGGTCCTCCAAGGTCCCAGGTTCCTCGAAACAAATTGCCGTGGTCTGTTTGTAAACCCAAGGGTGCTCGATCATCGATCCATGCAGACTAACGGTCTGATGTCACAGCTCGATTCCGGCACCACCTACGTGCTGGGTCCTTCTGCGGACGTGAAGAACTTCTGGCATACAGTCGGTGGCGCGAGGCAAATCTCAGGGTCGTGGCAGGTTCGCTGTAACCGAGGAGTGACAGTCGGTTTCGTCCTGGGCAACAATGCCCACCGCCAGACATTCTTCATTGACCCGGCGGACGTCAGCCAGATGAACGTCCAGCGCGACGGGGACTGGTGCATGGGCGGGGTGCAGGCCAATGACAAGGCACGTTCAAACATTCTTCATTTCCGCCCAATAATAACCCCCTCGTTCTCACCAATCCACCTCCACTACCACCAGGTCAACTCTGGCGATTGGCTCCTGGGGGACGCCTTTCTTCGTGCAAGTTTCCTTTCCGTTATCCGCTGTGCGCGCTGTATACCGGCTCGCTTACGCAACCGTTCTTCCCGCAGAGCGTGTACGCCGTCCATCATGGGCCCACAAGCTCGCAGCCACTCAGGGTCGGGCTGATCAATACCACCGATCCGTCAGCAGCCCTGGTTGCGTTCCGCAGCGCGCGAGGACCGGATCCGCTGCCTTCCGTGTCAACGGCTCACATCGCTAGTGCTCGGCGAGTGGACCTTTCTGGCGCCGCGGGTGTCTACTTCATCGCGCTGGCAGCGGGCTTGATTAGCGGCGTTCTCGTCACGCTTACGAGCCTGAGACTGAGTCGTTCACGATTGTTCAAGAAGCATGTCAAGAAACAGAGAATGTAGCACATGTTGCCCGTCCGATATTGCATACATTCGATCCTATGAACTGGCAATACAAACATAAGGGCGTGTCATACAGATACAGGTGATAAGCAGCGAGGGGTCGAGGTGGGATCAGCCGTGATGAGGCGTGCCGTAGTTGGGCTGGTGACCTGGATATCCTGGTTGCGCGCCGTTATAACCTCCACCCTGCCAAGCAGCCGGAGGGCTTTGTACGACGAAGTACTGTCCGCCTGGTTGGTAGTTCTGACCAGGACGAGCTGGTTCCCAGCTAAGACCCATCATAGTTAGCAAGACTTCGGTGAAGGGAGAAGTTGGCTCACCCGTCCTGCAGGGGAACGCTCCAGTGACAAATCCCGCATTGCCAGATGTGCTTCGATTTCATCGGAACAAGGGGAACGAAACAGATCTCGAACCATGTCCTGGACTGAGTTTGGGGAAGTATGAGTAACGATGCATTCAATATAGGACGCTTCAAGACGAACCTTCGCTTGGAAGACCGAAGCTTGGAGAAACCACGTCGTTAAACGGCAACAATAGATGCATCGATACGCAGAGGCTTACCGTTGTTACACCTTGGGCATACCCGCGGTGATCCGTCGCCCTCTTGAGAGATCTTGGTGGGGCATCCAACTGCGGCAGGTCATGAGCTCTCGATCCTCCGGTTGTTGTATCATACGGATAATTTACAAACAATCGGAAGACCTGCAAGCCGATGGTCAACAACAACGGAGATCAGAACATGTCTAGATACTCACAGAAGAAGAAATCCATGTATGCTGGTCGTAGTTGAAAGCAAGTTGTGCGGCTCGCCGTTGAGCTCAACAGCACGAGTCCCTTGGCGGCTGCGGATCCCAGAGCATTGCCGCCCTCGCGCCGGATGATGTCACACCGCCAGAGTGAGTGATCCTACTCGTGACATTCCCACGAATTCGGGTTCATTCCTCATCGTCCTCAATGGACAGTGTTTCTGAGCGAGACGGCGCAAGGTCTGCATACGGTATGCTCGTGAAGGAGGACGAAGACAAGGAATGGGGACATCGTTACTGAAGCAACTCCGATTTCTCGGAGGAGCTGTTCTGATGCGTCTTTTCCCTTGATCGCTTGTTGGAAACTCTCTGGAACTCTCCGAAAAGACTGAATATCCGAGGCAGCGTCGCCTTGATCGGTGAACACATGCGACTACTTCCTGCTGTCATTGCCTCGAAAACTGCGAACGATGCTATATGTGGAGTACAAGCTAAACTTGATCTTCAATCACATGTCTTACCTGGTCCGCTGAGCCTTCGGCCGTGAACTAGTCTGTGCAGGACCTAAGCTCCGAGCATCTTGGTCCAATGGTTTGCCAGCAGCAATGCAATCTGGCGATCGGTCACGTTGGCGGCTGCCCCAAGAGACGCTTCCGTGATAAGATGCACTTGGTCCGATCCGGGTAATTCCCCTCGACGGCCTTGGACAGAACTTCGGCGTGGAACAAGGGCGTAACGGACCGTTCGACGGTGAGAGCGCCGTGTCGAGCGTTGGCACTGTCATGATGCAACTCATGTTATTCTGCCGCTGCGCGTACACACGCTGATCATGGCCACCGGAACCCCAGCACTGCATGCTCGGTTTGAACGAGGACCGCAAAATTCGCTATCGTGATGACGCTTTGGGAAAGTCAGAAGGACGCGAGCCCGAGGCTACTGATCGAGGGAGTCTTCTCTTCTGGTGTGTGCTCCCTGGCGTTGCTAGCCTGCGACGTACAGCCTATCGCAGCCTATCGTCATCCGCCCCGTTGATTCGCTAACGCCCGACCAGCCCGGGCTCGTGAGCAATCGCCACCCGGCCTTGTCATAGGCCCGATGATCCCATCCAATGAAGACAGCGAGCGAAAAAACACCGATGTCGAGGAGTGCAGCCGAAGTGCTCAGCGGTCTTATCGACTAAGGGTCGAATTCGTCATCGCGAACGCGCTACAGAGGCGTGCAACAGAAAACGCAAATACAGAGCATAGAGTCTACCAATACAGCATTATAGTAACGGGACAGAGGCTGTTATAGTCTGTGTAACCATAGTAATGTAGGGTACAGGGCGGATACAACATAACCGAGACTGAATTGTAGCACGAACTACGAAGAGACGGGGATCATGCGAGAGAGAGAGAGAGGAGGGGGAAAAGATTGTCCGCTGAGCGCTGATATCCGAAAGGCAGGAGCCGACTGATCCAGCAGCACATCCTGCAAATGGAAGAACGAAAGGTGGATCAATGGGGAGGAAGGGCGAGGCCAGGGGTAATTTGTTGTTCAGAACCGGAGGGAGACAAGCGACGGGTCGTCGTACTCCTGCGGCGGCTGATACACCGTGGGATCTGGAGGATACGCCGGCGAATAGGGTGACCAGGTCGGATACAGGGACGAGTCTGCGGGTGCGTCGTGGCGATGGTGGCCCGGCGCAGGATCCAGCTGTATCTGTCGCGGGGGTTCCATGCCCTGCATCGGGCCCCCGGCCCTCTCCATCTCTCCGCCGGCGGCGTAGCCGTAGGCCTGGCCAGGGTAATAATACGAGGATGCTTGTATCGGCGGTAATCCGTCGTTGAAGGCTGTCGCCGGGGTGTGAGAGCTTGGTCCGGCGCTGGGAGGCGACCTGTCGTGCGCGGGTAAATGCGACGTCGCGATCGGCGGCAAGGCCTGGCGTACGAACGCCGGCGCGGTGGGCTGGGACGGCGAGCCGCCGTGCGAGGTCGGCGTCTGCTGCACGGGCGAGAGCGGCGCGGCCGACACGGGGCCGGCCGACCACGGCGAGAGGCCGTCCGTCCTGGCGCTCTGGCGGACGGACATGCCCGCCGGAGCAGGATCTGCGAGCGCGAGCGGCGTGAGAAAGGGACGCTGGCCGCGCGCTTCGGGCGGCGGCGGTGCGAGCGAGCCCATGTGCTGCACCGGGTTCTGCGCGTTCTGCTGCAGGAGGGCGGAAGCGCGCTCGAGCCGCTTCCGCCGCGTCGCCTCCCAGACCATCCGGACCGTGCCCTCCCTTTCCTCGCTCTTCGAAAAGCCCCAGCGCATGGCGCGCAGCGCGCGGAGGCAGATCTCGATGTCGGCGGTGAGTTCGTCCTCGCCGCCGGCGTACGCGCCGCTGTCGTCCGACGCGAGCAGGAAGGCGGCGAAGAAGCAGCCGTCGCGCATGAGCGAGGCGTCGTATGCGAAAAAGGGCGGGTCGCCATCTGTTGGGTAATGGCGTCAGCTCGGCATCACGCGCACGCGAGAGGAGAGAAGGGGAGGACTTACTATGGCTGGCGAAGTGGTGGCGGATGATCCGCACGACGCGGAGGACGACCTGGTGACACTTGGCTGACGAGACGGCGTGGAGCCGTTCCGCCTGCTGCTGCCGCAGGTGCCGCAGCCCGACCGGCTTCTGTTCGTCGCCTTCCGTCAGGTAATACGACTGAGGCGAGTCTGGTTGCATGTGCGCCAGGGACATCAGCCGCTGCTTCAGCCCTTCGCGAATGATGTTATCTAGCAACGTTTACGTTATGCGTTATCAGACTGGGGCGTGTGTGTGTGGGGGCCACTTTGTTTGGAACACGGGGACTTACGGCACTCGAAGATGAATATCTAGCCGGATGAGAGGGAGAGGTAAGCAACGGGAAAGTTGGGTTACGGGAAATGAGTGAACTACCTACCTGCCAGCCATGAATGAAACGCTCGATGTCTTCCTCCTGTACCTGCGACTGAATTCAGAAGACGCCGTCGCCACCGGGCCTGCAGGACAACACGCACCACGCCGGCGGTGCCGCACTCCTTTACGTTCTCGAGACCCCTCCAGCATTCTTCGAGCGCGTCCCAGGCGTCTTTCATCGCGATTTCGTCGATGAGGCTGTTCCTGACCCAGTTAACCTTTTTTGAGAAACGCGAGGAGATGGGTGGCCAAGGAAAAAAAAGCGAGAGATTTTACCTCTGGCGTGCTTTGGGGCCGGTGAGGACGTCGTGGATTTGCCGGCATGCTGATGAAATTCGAAGCGGGAGCGAGGCGTAGCGGGCCGCCAGCGAATACGAGAGGGTCGAGCGGGACGCCCCCGGGGTGGTCCCAAACGCGTCAGGGAACAGGGGTGCCGACTGGAAATCGGGCAGGGTCTGCTGAAAGGAGATAAGGTCGTCTTCCGTGCTGAGGATTATAGTCATAGTCAATGGGGGGCGCTCGGTGGAGGCAATGGCCATGCGCTTACAGGGTCACGCGGCCCCCACGCAGGCCGCTCGTGACACCTTCGTGGATGTGGGCATACCAGAATATCCGGGCGCGGACGAGGGCATCAATCTGATCGCCTTGGCCGCTCGACACCGAGGATATGGGTGCCAGGCTGCATAGCGTATATATTTGCGATAGCGTCGCTTCGTACATGGACTGTCCGTTGTGTCAGGCGGCCGGCCGCGAAGGTTTACGGAGAACGCGGTACTCACCAATCGTTCCATGGGTGGCTGCACCTCTGCGGTCAGGGGAAGCGTGAGCAGCAGGGCGCGGACGCCGTCCCAGCTTGGCTTGCGGAGGATGCCGTGGACGTCGATCATCCTGAGTATCTGCTGCAGCATCCGGTTGGTCATGTCCTTGCGGTCTCGCCGCCGCTGGAGGGTTTCCGGAGAGGGCGACTGCGGCTCGTCCGCGAAGACGTGTTCCTCCTCGACGCCGTACTCGTTCACGCCGAAGCTCGCGCCCCATACGACGAGGATGCTCGCGATCAGCTGGCCGGCGGGACTGAGCGCGCTCGCGTCACCCTTCGAGAACGCCAAGAACCGGGCGGAGAATTCGGTCGCATCGATGATCGGCCCTGGAAAGAAAAAAGCGAATCGCGTGAGTCAGTCTATTGTCATTGGATAGTCTGCGCGTCGGATCGATCGCCCTGCTGCCTTGGTAGGTGCGTCTTTTTCGCCTTTCGCCCTTTGGGGTAACACGGCGGCGGAGGGGGGGGGAGATGTGGCACTCACGTTGGATGTGCAGTCGGCGGAAGAAGGGCGAGTCGAAGAATTCGGGCTGCAGTTTTGGGATGAGGTTGCCGTGCGGCGAGGCGGACGCGCCGTCCTCTTCGTCCTCCGCCTTGCCGTATACGGCTCTGTGGCGCACAATCAGATTGCCGAGTCAGAGAGGGTTTTTAGTTCACGTTGAATGGATAAATCCAATCCGGGCGTACTCGACCTGTTGTAACCTGCGGCCGCGGCGGAGGAGCTTCACGGCCTTGACTTCGGCGAATTCGTCTCTGTGGCACGAAGGGGGGGAAGGGAGAGAGGCAGACGTGAGGGGGGGAGGGTGCGTGGGTCAGCTGGGGGGGGGGCGTACGGCTTGTTGAACACGGACACGTACACGCATTTGAGGCCGCGTTCGGCGCAGTTCGAGCAGGAGGGGCGCAGTCCACTGGCGGGCAGCGGCAAGTCTTTTAGATCGCACCGGACGCTGTGGGGGTGGTCATTATTCGCGTTAGCTGCACCCGAGTCCATGCCGCGGCAGGCGATCAGGTCTCACCGGCGCATACGGCAGGCGCCGCACGCCGAAAATTGTTGTCGGGTTGATCGGGCGTTGTGCGAGCCGGACGCGGCGCGCGTCGAGCGGGCGGTGGGGTACGGCGGGCTCGCGCGGGAGGAGGAGGTCGAGCTGGTGGACGGCGGGCCCAGGGTGGCGCGCTTTTCGTCGACGGGGGACATGGCGGCCAATGTTTCGGACGGAGGAGGAGGGGAGGGGGACACGAAAGAAAGATAGGAGAGGACGTGTTAGTGTACCCGGGCTTACTCCGGACGCGCGCGGGGGCTCAGACCATTGATCGCGCGAGAGGGTGGCGGGTGTGTGCCATTGCCAGCCTAAGACGGTGGCCGCGGGGACGGGCGAGCTTCGTTACGTCTATTCATTTCACGTGTAGCCATGTGGTGGAACAACATCTAATCGACGGATCCGTGCCTTTTTCTTCGCCGCCCCTTTGGACGCAGCCAGCGCCCAGAGATCCGACATCTCTCTCATACCCGGTCCAGCCTCTCCAAGGCAACGCCCGCACACTCATCAGAAAGTGGCGCCCTCCCGCTTCCTCTGGTGGGAATCGACACCGCCCTTCGTGGGGGCACGCACCGTCCACATACATGCTAATCTTCCGCCTCCTCGTCATCATCCCTCCAGCCCATCCCTCCTCCAGCGTCCTTGCACAGTCTCGGCCAGAAGCGACCCCCGAAGCCGCCGTGATAACCTCGAAGCCACCGGCTCGTGACGTCCGCCGAACCTCCCCCTCATCCAATCTTATCCAACGCGCTCCCGCCCGGCCTGCCGCTAGCTCTGAGCCTCCTCAAGCGCTTCGAACCCGCCCGCGCGCGAGATCGCGCGCTGCAGCTGACCCTCCGTCCTCTGGTCCGTATTCAGCCTCCGGTCCCGCGCCATCGCCGCCACGTTTCGCCCGTGGGCCTGGACTAGGCGCCGGAGGTAGCCCACCTCGCCAGACGACGAAGTCCGGATAGCCTGCCGCTGTTCCGACGTCATCTGCGCGAGAGCTGCAAAAGTGTGGAGGGAAAGATAGGCAACGTCAGTACCGGCACGCCCGAGACCGAGAGAAAGGAGGGCGAGCGAGAGATAAGGTTCGAGCGATCCGCGCTCGGCGACGATAATCATCGTGTCACGGGCACACGCACATGCGCGGCGAAAGGGAAAAAAAAATAGAAAGGAAAATAGAAAGGAAGTGGAGGGTAACGATGCACGACAACGCACCTTGCACGACCTCGTTGCCCGATCCGGACGTAGCCCCTCCTCCTCCTCCACCGCGCGTACGGACCGATGCCCAATCGGCAGCAGTCCCTTCCTGCGGGATTTCCACAGTGGCGAGAGGCGTGAACGCATCAGAGCCGTCGCCCTTCTCCCCATCCGCTGCCGGCACTTCCTCTTCCTCCTCTCCCAGCTCCACGTCCACCACGCGCCCCGCGGCGTCTCGGACGATCCTGCCAAACCCTGGCCGTAAGCCCGTGGTGGAATTTGAATGCGTCGAAGTCGAAGCTTCGGTTTCGGTCCCAGCGGTCCCTGAGCTGTTGCTGGGTCCCGCGACGGGACCGTCGACTTCCATGCCCCCCGAAGCCACAGGGTTGAGTGAGTGCATCAGACCGAGCGCCGCGTAGCTGGAGATTGGTCGAGTTGTCTGAGTCAGCATATATGCGCACGATGCATGGGGAGGGAGAAACACGCCCGTTGGAAAGAGGGCTCACTTTTGCTTCACGGTTTTCCGGGGATCCCAAGCCTCTTGGAGAACTTTGGGACCGCGTATGGCTTCGCAGAGATATCCATCAGAAAAGAGGGGGCTTTACGAGAAAGATCAAACGGAAACGACGGTTTTGGGTTTTTCGGCCACGGGATAAAGATCGAGTACCAATAAAGGAGTGTGCATACCCGGCTGCTTCTTCAGCAATTTCTTTGCTCGCCGCGAATGGGATACGGGCTTGTGCGACGAAGACCGGGCCTTACGACGTTGCCTGGGGTTCGCCATGGTGATAACAATCTGTCCTCGTTTGTCTGCTAAGAACGAGCCGAGAGAACGTGATGATGATCGTCGTAGAGAGAAAAAAACCAGGAGCCAAGGAAAACGCGGGAGGATGAAGTGGGAAAGCAGAGGGTCGGTGGCTGAGAATCTCTGCGGCTTCGGCGTCTGCCGGCAGTTCCGACTCTTTCCAACTTCATCCTCTCTCGTGAGTCTCGTCGAATCGTTCCTCTCGCTCAAGATATGTCTCGGGTTCGCATACCCCTCCTTTCTCTTGGCTGGAGTGCAGCGTTTTGACACTGGTTTGTTGCCTTGACGATAGGTCCAGTTCCACCCCATCCCCGCGTGGCGACGCATCGGCTCTCACTCCTACACCGTGCGTAGCTGTCGTGCATGCGGGTTCACCTGTCGTCTTAGGTTCTATACTCAACCCCTGATCACACGCACATGTAGTCTCTATCGCAGCGATGGGGCACCAGCTCGGTCGTCTTTGGCGCTGCGGCAGGCACTGCTGCCCTCTTGGTGCGTCCAGCTGTTCCATGGTCTGCGAACACCACGTTGATTTGGCAACATGCACTGTAGCTACTTTCGGTGACACCCTTAATCAAGCGCGATATTCTCGTCAAGGTTCCGGTGGTGAGTGCTTCGTGGTTGTCTGCACGCGTCGGTGGTAACCATAGGCGACAACTAGCTCGGAAACTACTACGAGGACAAGATACCCGCGTGCGACAAGCCCTTCTAGACGGAATGTAATAGATTATCTACGCTATTCCTTGGAACAAACTTCGTCCATTACATTTCGTTGAGCAGATCGAACAAGCAATAGCCCCCAAAGCTCGACACGCTGTTCGCCATGTCATAATTTCGAGGACGGTGTCGGGCTTGTGAGATCCACCCCGAGCTTGAACTCCAATTTCTTGATGGCCTGAAGCGAGCCACCGATGGGCACGTCTGGAGCAAGCAGAAAGATCAGCTTGGTCAGCGGAGGTGTACGTGCACAAGCGTGCCCGACTCACGGATGGTGTCCATGCCCAGCTCCTTCGCAGCTTTCAGGTTACTGCCGAAAATCGCCCGTGGTGTCAGTTCGGTCGTCCCCGATCGAGAGGATCAAAGGTGCAGCGCGTACATGCCGAGATCGTCGAGGAAGATCGCCTCTTGCGGCCGTATCCCGTTCCGCTTGCATGCCAAGAGGTAGAACTCGGGCTCGGGTTTCCTGACGAGGGACGTCAGTACGACCGACGGGTTCGGCGTATTCAGACAGTGGGCGACGCACCGCATCCCCAGCGCGCTCGAGTCGCAAAAATCGTCGAAGAGCGCGCGGAGGCGGGCCGGGGTCGGGCCCTCGTCCCAGCCGAGGAAACGCAGCTCGTCCTGCGGTATGCCGTCCGAGGCGACGGCGTAGTTGTTCGTCAGCGCGATCACGCGGTATTTTCCGCTCGCTGGAGGTGTATTCGTCAGGATATTTTTTTTGGTAGACATGGAGGACGTGCCTCGTATGCGCCGGATGGCTTCGACGACAACGGCGTCGTATTCATGAGAACCACGCATCATCCGTCCGAAGAGCTGACACCCATGTTAGTACATTATCGACCTGGTTTAGGGCCAGAACACACCTACTTCGCGCCCGTCGATATTGAGCGACTGGGGTAGCTCGGGACAAGCTGCGAAAGGGATCCGGAGGTTTAGTAATGAAACGACACACATATGACCATGTACGAGGCTCAAGCGACGCACTCAGTTGCCTCCTCGCGCAGTACTCGCGGTACCACCTGTTTCCGCTCTCGAAGTCGGAAAGCTCGCGCCCGAACGCGTCGTAGAACGCGTACAGCTGCAGTTCGCCGCGCTCGAACTTCTGCCATGCGCCTTGACGCCCGCGAGCGACGCTAAAGACCCTGGATGAGCGGAGCCCGCATCTGAACATCTCGCGCAGAGACGACGCACATGGAACAATTGATATAGTTGTTTGGCAAACCGTGTTGGCGTTCATATTCAGCTATGGCAATCAGAGGACTCTTGCACACTACGCCTCCGACCTAGGCCCACGGTTAATGCCAACACAGGTACAGCTGTAAAGTGGCCGTACGTCAAATATCACCGCCTTGATCCCTAAATACGACATGCTCCGCAATTGACGAATTATAGATGGAACGTTGGAAAGACAGCCAGGGTCGAGGCTGAAGCGAGGTGTTATTATAAACGACGAGGCTGCTGTGGGGATGGCAGTCCGGAACCGGTGCAAGACGACGCCGGAAGCCGGAAATAGAGCAAGATACCTCTACGTACAGCCTTTACTCTTTCTCTGATGGCTTTGCCTGCAGGTGTCCTCGAGGAGTCGTGCAAGCGACGAGCTACGCGGGTCTCTGCTACTCTACTGATGTTGCTGCAAGACCTATCTTCGGATATGAAGCTGCCTTCAAATTTTCAAGAATGGAGTTCGTAAGGCTGCACCGTTCATATTCCTGCGCAGGCCTGCTTCGTCTGTAGCTTTCTACGGATCTCCCCAATCCTATACCTCCAGGACTTGCATGCAATGGCATTCTATATCTCCAGTCTCATGAGCACCATCTGGTGTCCATAGCTGCGCCTGGCGTTGACTCACCCGAACTCCCGAGGACTGCACTGCTGTGCACCGCACTGGCGATGAGGCTGTTCCATGCAGCCCAGTCAATGTGACGTAAGGTCGTGCTATAAGAGGGTGACTTGCCTCTAATCTGAGCGCCCGATCTAACTCAGGGCAGACGAACTCCTTGCTCTTTCTCACTCGTTCACCGACCACCATGTTCTCATCAAGGCCTTCTCAGTCTTACGGTGCCCAGTTGCAACATACGCCCTCGAATGCATCGTACCGTCCGCCCCCGCAGCGCTACTCGACGCCCTACGGCGGCGGTGGATATGGTCCGCCGCCCGGCGCGGACCCCCAGCTCTGGCAGTGGTTCTCGTCCGTGGACGTGGACCGCTCGGGGTCGATCAGCGTGACGGAGCTGCAGCGCGCTCTTGTGAACGGTAAGTGTGATCCGAGTTGTTTTATCTGCTCGTGTGCTGACTCTGACCGCCAGGAAACTGGACGAGTGAGTCGATGCGATGCGGGGCGAGACTCGGGCGCCTAATGCGATAATAGATTTTGACCTCGATACCGTGAAGATGCTGATGAACATTTTCGTGCGTGTCTGGTGGCATCTCTCGACGTCTGGTCTCAGCTGATTACGGTACAGGACACGGATCGTAGCGGTACGATTGGCTTTGCTGGTGGGTCTCCCCATATCCTTGACTCGCGCACCGCACAAACTCCCCCCGCCTCTTCGCATTTCCCATGCCTTTTCATCCTTGTCCCATCCACTTGAACGATAGCTCATTGATCCCCCCACCCCCTTATAGAATTCTCTGGGTTGTGGAAATACATCGCCGACTGGCAGAACGTCTTCCGTCATTTCGACAAGGATCGCTCCGGATCCATCGAGGGACCGGAGCTCTCAGCCGCTCTTCGCAGCTTCGGCTACAACCTCTCCCCCTCCATCTTGAGCTTGATAGAGCAGAAATATGGTGAGTGACAATGCCTTCTTCCACCCTCTCTTTCGCTGACCGTCGCTGTTCCGCTTAGCTACGGGTCCGTCGGAAGGTTACGGGCCCCCACCGGGCATCACGTTCGATCGTTTCGTGAGGGCGTGCGTCGTCGTCAAAACATTGACGGAGTCCTTCCAGCGGTACGTGACCTGCATAGCAAAACAATGGAGCCAGGTTGGACGACTTATAACCCTTACAGGATCGACACGGATCGCGATGGCTGGATAACGGTGAATTACGAGCAGTTCATGAAGGTACGAGTGGTTCCTCCCGTCTCGGATTGTGACCGTGTCTCATGGAGTTTCGTAGATTGTACTGCAAGCTCCTTGAAAACCCCTGGTCATGTTACCCCACCCTGTTCCTGACTTTTGCCTTCGCATGTGATGATGCCAATGCCGCTTAGTCCCGCTCCCCGGCCGATCTGCCACGATACCTACGCAATGAACCACGTACGCATCGTCTATATCCTTATGTATTTGTAAAATATCAGACTATGTGCTTTTATAATATACCGTACATCGCTCGGCTCGAACAGGTTGAACCCTTAGTTCACTTCTTACATGTTCAACTTTGCGCCCGTCGGTGATCGTGATTTACCGATATCATGCGCAGTGGACGGTGCCGGGTGACTGATACCCAGCGGCCTGACCCATGTGAATAAAGGATCCGCGCCCCCCATATGTGTCGTTGCTCGGGGGCCCTCTGCCAGCCATTAGCCGACTCCTCCGGTCAGCTCCTCGCCATTTCAGAACCGAGACGCGCTTGTCTCAACTCTGAACACCCATCACAAACCGCTCGAGCGTGCAACCCCGGGCAACCCCCCGCTCCCCCGCACTGATCGCAACCCGAGCACCTTCTTCTTCCTGAACCCTTCGTTAGGATTGCAACGTCCGCGCGCGAAGCTCCCTCCATGTCGAAACTACCCCAACTCGCGCCTACACCCGACGACAAGCGGGTCGCGCTCCCGCCCAACTTTGACCTAACCAAGCAATCCGTGCCCGTGCCTGGCACCAAGAAGCCGGGGCAGACAGGTGCGTCGCTCGGCCGTGGGCGCACGCGGCCAGAAACTCATCACCTCTTCCACCTTTTGTTCTTCCGCGACCTGAAACAGCGCACTATCGCAATGGTACGTGAACAGTCGGCATTTCGGGATCGAAGGGAAAAGGTTGCTGACGAGGGCTGCGCAGGCGGCTACGGAATGTTCACCCTGGACACGCCGAACCACCTCCGGACGATGACCGAAGCCTTCGAGGTCGGCCTCAAAGCGTCCCGAGACGAGCCCATGCTCGGGCACCGCCCGCTGCTCAGCACGTCGCCCTTGACCTTCGCGAAGCACTACGTTTGGGAGACGTACGCCCAGGTGGACGCGCGCCGACGGGCTGTGGGCAGCGCCGTTTACAAGCTGTTCCGCGACGGCACGCTCGGTGGTGGTGAACTGGAGACCGTCGGTCTGTGGAGTCAGAATAGGCCCGGTGAGCCCTCCCTCCCTCCGTCGTAGTGCTACGTATGCGGCTCAACTGACCTGTCGAAAGAATGGCAGATCATCGACCTCGCGATGAACGCGTACCAAAAGGTCTCGGTCAGTTTGTACGATACCCTTGGCAAGGACTCCGTCGGTGAGCATGTCCCAGAATACTTACTGACCTCGTTGACCAATCGTCATCCACAGAATACATGTATTTATCACTCCCCCCCCCTCTCAAGAATAATTGGACACCGTCGCTGACCACTCTATTAGCATCAACCATGCGTACTTGACAGTAGTCTTTGTCGGCCCGCAACATATCCCTACCGTGCTCAAGTTGGCGCCGCGGATACCGTGCTTGAAGATGGTAGTATCGTTAGACGACCTCTCCGCCGAAGCCAAGCCTCTCTTGACTTCGTGGGCGGACTCGGTTAACATCAAACTGACGACGCTACGAGAACGTGAGCTCAACAGTTCCGCGTTCATGTGGAGACCAGTCTCTGAACATGACTCTTAGTGGAGGCTTTGGGCAAGGAGAACTTGATCGAACCCATCCCTGCGACGCCCGATCAGCTCGCGACGATATGTTACACCTCCGTGAGCATTTCGACGTGAGACATGAGCTTTGAGACAGAAATTTGACAAACACCGCTGCAGGGCACTACTAGCAATCCCAAAGGTGTACTGCTGACACACGGTAACTTGGCTGCCGCCACCCAAGCCAACCTGTACGCGTTGGATATCCCCGACAAGGGCCGCATGATCTCCTACCTTCCGTTAGCGCACATTTACGAGGTACGCCATCTCCCTTTCGCGTGATGTTTCGCGAATAGCGTGAATCATGAACGCATCGCAAGCGCGCCATGGAATCCGGCGTCATCTGCGCCGGCGGATCGATCGGTTACTTCACCGGCGACCCGCTCCGCCTGCTCGAAGACGCGCAGATCCTCAAGCCTCAGTTCATGCCCTCCGTCCCGCGCGTGCTGAACAGGATCTACCAGTCGGCGATGGTCGCGGGTAACACCCCCGGCGTGAAGGGCACGCTCTTCCGCAAAGCGGTCGCGGCGAAACTCGAGCGCTTCCGGACGACCGGCATCCGGGAGCACGCGCTGTGGGATCGGCTCGTGTTCAAGAAGGTGCGCACAACCTGGCCATCTTCGCGAAGACCGATGCTGGTATACTGAACGAGCGCGTGCGTCTCTCAGATCCAAGCGGTGCTCGGAGGCGAGATCAAGATGCTGTGTACTGGGTCGGCGCCGATCAGCAGAGAGGTCATCGAGCACCTGAAGATCTTCTTTGCCCCCGCCGCCGTCATCGAGGGGTGAGTTCGCACACGAATGCGATGCGGAAGGCGAGCACGCGCTGAATATACCGCTCAGATACGGCATGACGGAGAACTGCGGAACGTGCACACGGACGTGGCCAGACGACACGACCTGCTCAGGCACTATCGGCTCGCCGCAGCCGTGCTGCGAGATCAAGCTGCTTGACGTTCCCGCGATGAACTACACTTCCGAGGACAAGCCTAACCCTCGAGGCGAGATCTGCGTGCGCGGCGACAACTGCTTCAAGGCGTACTACAAAGGTATAGCTCACACGGTCCCTTTTTCCATGAACAATAACTGATGCTCCGGTTTTGCAGACGAGAAGAACACGAAGGAGACCGTCGACGATGAGGGTTGGATCCACACCGGCGACGTCGGAGAGATCGACGAATTCGGTCGCTTTAAGGTCATCGACCGAGTCAAGGTACTGTACCTCAAAGGCTGCTCCCACACCGGTCCGTGTTACTCATGACCCGCATTTTAGAACATCATGAAGCTCGCGCAGGGCGAGTACGTCGCGCTCGAGAAAGTCGAGGGCCTGTACAGCGCCTCGCCGATCGTCGCGCAACTCTACGTGCACGGCGACTCGCTACAGTCGTATCTCGTCGCTGTCGTCGTGCCCGACCCCGTACAGCTGGCCGTGCTCGCCTCCAAGGCGTGGAGCAAGCCCGTCGCTGCGGAAGACGGAGCCGCTCTCGTGGAGGCGACGCGTGACCCCAAGGTTGTCGACGCGATCCACAAGGTTTTGAGCGCCGAGGCGAAGCGGAACGCGCTCAAAGGGTCCGTGTGCACCGTCTGTTCATCGTAGGAGATCACACTAACTTTTAGCTCGCCAGATTCGAGCAGATCAAGCGCATACATGTCTCCCTGGACCCCTTCACAGTGGAGAACGGGACCTTGACCCCGACGCTCAAGATTCGCCGGTGAGGATCTCTTTCGAGACATCGCTCGTAATGCGTCTCTTGCTCACGCATCATCTTGTCTCTAGCAAAGACGCATACGCCAAGTACAAGGCCGAACTTGACGGGCTGTACGCCCTCGGCGAACCCGCCAGCCGCGGCTCCAAGCTCTAAATGCTACCACGGAATACGGACGCAGACTTCGATATCTTATGACGGTGTGGTGATGCATTACAACGGCAATCTAGGCTTACTGTATATATAATCTTCATACCATGAACAACATTCGAATTTGGTACGGAACCGGACCCCGACAAGCTTGAATACATCGCACGCGACGTTGCAACGATATCGACCGACCTTCGCTCGGATTGGAACTGTCCCACAACTTGCATTGAGCAAGAGGATCAGTGATTGCATCAACGCTCGCTACAAAGGCGACACTCGCCTCCAAGCATAATGCGCTGTCGAGAACGACCAGGTGCGACGAGAACCGAGGGCTATCGCAACGCAAGTCCATTTTTCGACGAATGCTAGTGAAGCCATCAGACGTGAGAGGAGGACTCGCGACTTTTCGCGTTCCCTCTGACTGAGGAACCAGTCAGGCTTCTCGCCAAAATAGAGCTACTCGCCTTTCGTACATTTGATCTTCATGGTCTCAGCATCAACCTGTGGGGGTGTCACCGCGGTTCTCTGGCGGAGCGGGAAGCAGCCGACGACCGAGGAAAGGCACTTACTTTCTTTCTTGGGAGGGACATGAGTGCACGAGCGTCCGGTAGGAGACAATCAACCGCATCCGATAGTCAATGAAGACACGCACCTATCCGGCATCCTGTGATACAGCTGATCAGCGTGTTCGCAAAGGTCGGAACGACGCACCTTGATTTTGGCCGACTGCGTGGTCTTAACATCAACCTGCAGGGGTTTCAACTGCAGTTCTGTGACAAGGCGGTGGATGGGCGACTTACTTTCTTTCCCCGAGCGGAACGCCAAATCGCAGCCGCCCTGCAACTGGTGGTTAGCCCATCGTCGACTTGCAGCAAAAAGAAAAAGGCGCGTTTACCTTCTTCTCCCAGCTCTAGAGAATAATGGCAGTCAGCCCGCTCGGCACAAGACGAAAGTAGCACGCACCTCGAGCGATCACGCTGTAAAAGAGTCAGAACTTAAGACAAAGAAACCGACACGCACCTTTTCCGTTACTCTCTGCAAATGACAATTAGTCCGTTCAATCCAATACGGCCGGGAAAACACACACCTCGAACGAGAACTCTGTCAAGGAGTTAGTAACTTAAGACAAAGAAACGGGCACGCACCTTTACCTCTACTCTCTTTGAACAGAAATCAGTCCGCTCGAACCACGACGAAGGAAAGTACGCACCTCGACCGGGAGCCCTGTGGAAGAGTCAGCAACTTGAGAGAAAGAAACCCGCACGCACCTTTCCATCGCTCTCCGTGAATTGCAGTCAGTCCGCTCAGTTCACAACAAAACTAGCACTCACCTTGAGCAACTACGCTGACAAAAAGTTAACTTAATACAGAGAGACCACCACGCACCTTTCCCGTCGGTCTGTGAAAACGGCAGTCAGTCCGCTCGCTCCAAGATGACAGTGAAAACGCACCTCGAATACCCGTGCTGTGAAAGGGTCAGTCGTTTTAGAAGAGAAACCAACACGCACCTTTCGCGTTGCATTCTAAAAAGGCAGTGAGTCCGTTCGGAATGAGATGGGGGAAAAAACACGCGCACCTTGAACGAGCATCCTGTGAAAGCGTTAGTAACCTGAACAGAGAAACCAACACGCACCTTTCCTGCTGCTCTCTGAAAATACCAGTGAGTCCGTTCGATTCAAAGAGAGGAACACGCACCTTGTAGTATCCTGTGAAATAGTCAGTGACTCGAAACAGAGGAACCAGCACGCACCTTTCTCGTCGCTCTCTGAAAATGGCAATCAGTCCGCTCGGAACGAGATCAAAGTAGAAACGTACCTCCGGCAATCGCGCTGTGAAAGGATCAGTAGCTTGGAGTAGAGAGACCAACACGCACCTTTACTTCGGCCTATGAAAATGGCAGTCAGCCCGCTCGCTTGTAGCCGAGAGGAAACACGCACCTCGGACGATCTATGAAAAGGTCAGCAACTCAGGACAGAGAAACCGGTACGCACCTTGGGAGTTATCTCTGCAAATGCCAATCAGTGTGCTCAAACAGATGAAGGGAAGACGTACCTTCAAGGATCGTCCTGTGAAATAATCAGTAACAGAAGACAGAGAAACCGACACGCACCTTGGGAGTTTTCTCTGAAAGTGGCAGTCAGTCCGTTCAATCCCAGGTGAAAGAAACACGTACCTTGAGTGATCACGCTGTGAAATAGTCAGTAACTTGAGACAGAGAAACCGGTACGCACCTTCGATAAAAAATCTAGAAATGACAGTCAGTCCGTTCGATCCAAGACGGAAGGAAAACGTACCTTGAATGATCACGCTGTGAAATAGTCAGTAACTTGAGAAAGAGAAACCGGTACGCACCTTCGATAAAAAATCTGGAAATGACAGTCAGTCCGTTCGATCCAAGACGGGAGGAAAACGTACCTTGAATGATCACGCTGTGAAATAGTCAGTAACTTGAGACAGAGAAACCGGTACGCACCTTCGATAAAAAATCTAGAAATGACAGTCAGGCCGTTCGATCCAAGACGGAAGGAAAACGTACCTTGAATGATCACGCTGTGAAATAGTCAGTAACTTGAGGAAAGAGAAATCGGTACGTACCTT
>NW_006767440.1:605372-605751 GCF_000264995.1 Punctularia strigosozonata HHB-11173 SS5 | reverse complement strand
ACGGAAGGAAAACGTACCTTGAATGATCACGCTGTGAAATAGTCAGTAACTTGAGAAAGAGAAACCGGTACGCACCTTCGATAAAAAATCTGGAAATGACAGTCAGTCCGTTCGATCCAAGACGGGAGGAAAACGTACCTTGAATGATCACGCTGTGAAATAGTCAGTAACTTGAGACAGAGAAACCGGTACGCACCTTCGATAAAAAATCTAGAAATGACAGTCAGTCCGTTCGATCCAAGACGGAAGGAAAACGTACCTTGAATGATCACGCTGTGAAATAGTCAGTAACTTGAGAAAGAGAAACCGGTACGCACCTTCGATAAAAAATCTGGAAATGACAGTCAGTCCGTTCGATCCAAGACGGGAGGAAAACGTA
>NW_006767440.1:552786-605352 GCF_000264995.1 Punctularia strigosozonata HHB-11173 SS5 | reverse complement strand
TGATCACGCTGTGAAATAGTCAGTAACTTGAGACAGAGAAACCGGTACGCACCTTCGATAAAAAATCTAGAAATGACAGTCAGTCCGTTCGATCCAAGACGGAAGGAAAACGTACCTTGAATGATCACGCTGTGAAATAGTCAGTAACTTGAGAAAGAGAAACCGGTACGCACCTTCGGTAAAAATTCTGGAAATGACAGTCAGTCCGTTCGATCCAAGACGGAAGGAAAACGTACCTTAAACGATCATGCTGTAAAATGATCAGTAACTTGAAATAGAGAAACGGGGTACGCACCTTCGATGATAGTTCTGAAAATGACAGTCAGTCCGTTCTATCCAAGACGGAAGGAAAACGTACCCGGTATGATCACGCTGTGAAGGAGTCAGTGACTTGAGACAAAGAAATCGGTACGCACCTTTTATGACAATTCTGAAAATGAAAGTCATTCCGTTCAATCCAAGCCGAAAGGAACACGTACCTTGAGTGACCACGCTGTGAAAGAGTCAGTAACTTGAGACAGAGAAACCGGTACGCACCTTCGATGACAATTCTGAAATTGACAGTCAGCGAGCCTATCCAAAGCAAGCGAGCACGTACCTTCCGCGTCCTGTGAAAGACAGTCAGCATGTTCGAGAATAAGACTGCGACACACATGATATGAGACGACAGATGTCACCGAAGATGATCTGAGGAGGGTTCAGCAAGCCGTATAACCTTTCGCGTGTCGTCAAACTTACATTCTTGTGGAGACGACTGACGGTGACAACGGCCTAAAAACGGTCTCCGCATAATCTAAGCGTACCTCGGATGGATGGGGCCCACAAACATAATCTAGACTTGTCCAAGTGCCAATGACTAAAGCTGGGCAAAGGTTGCGAAGGCTTATACTTTGACAAGACAGCGAAGTCGGTGTCCATTGCGTGGATTGTTGCCGTCGTGAACGCGTCTTGCTCTTGTCACGTTATGTTGAGGCGATGTCGTGGGTATCTTGTCTTCGGGGAACAGGTCGCGGTTGCTGGTGGAGGTTGGAGAGAAAGTAGCTGATGCTTTCCCAACGCGCTGCACGCAGATCTTTATACCACCAGCGGCAGAAGACCGCATCTCTGTGTGTGAATGCAGACTATCCGCTTGACAGGCGGGATGGTATGCACCTTGGTATCCCGCAAGGATGTGAAGCTTGTGAAGGGCAAGCATACCACGGAGAGCACAGCTATTCCAAAAGAGGCAGTCAACCGTCCAAATGCGGCGAAAGGGGGTGGTCGCGTCTCCGCGGAAGCCCCTAATCATCCAAAATAGGCAGGCAGGCACCCAAATGTGTTTCAATGTTGGATTGCCTCCATCCAGGATTCCAGGAGCGGGGTCAACGATCGACGCGGTGAACGTGGACGCGATGATACACGTCCCCAACCGGCACCCGGAGCGTCCTCAATAGTTCATCTGTACTACTCTCGTTGTTATCCCAAATTCGAACATACGGCTATCGTGGATGTTACGGTCAACAGCAAAGTACGAGGAGGACGGCGTACGATATACAATTCTATCAATACGGTCGTGAACCATGGGAGGCACTGTACAGAGTGTTACAGTGACTGCTCATGCGATCATCGATGGGTCCCCATTCAACATTCCGCCGTCTCTTGCTGATTCGCTATGCTTTAGCATGCAAGGATGTGCTGATCGCGATGCAGACCTTTTCATCATAATCAAGCCCGCAAAGGCATTTATGCCATCCATCGCGGCGACGAGCGCACGCTCTTCTCGTGCACCTCCGGGACAACATGCCTAAGTTTCCTCAGCCGTCTTTCCCCAAGACTTATCCCAAGACTTATGTGCGTCGTGAGTGTGAGGGTTCGAAAGGTAGGCTCGCTCGACAGGCATCGCGATGTGAGCTCGGCGAGACAAAGGTCGAACCACTGGAAATCATAACTCGGGCTCTGGATCTCCATGGACGTCAAGTTCGGGAGGATACAGCTCGGCGGTCGCATCCCAGGCTGTTCTTCCGTACGTATCGCGTTGAAGATAGACGAGACGAAATGGTTGTCGACTGCGCGTATATGGCGGATAAAGGGGCGTTTAGACAGGATGTCCCGCAAGCTCGGGTCACCCTTCCACAACTCCCAAAATTCGAGTGCTACGACGGACGTCCCCATACTAGATAGGAAGTCGAGGTAGATGCTTACGCGTTTCTCTTTGCGAAACCCTGAGAAGCTCGCGACCGTTGGGTAGGCAAACGGAATCGGACAACCTTCCCTGAGTTTGCCTCCTTTGAGAGTGATCCTGAAGTGCTCGATGCCGACAGAAAACGCGTCAAGCTGTTGCTTCGCTCGCACGAGCTCACAGAGTGCGCGGGCGTCGGGAAATTCTTCGTCTTGGTGGTCGTGGATGAAATGCACGGTGAAATTCGCGAGCGAACCCGGTATGTGTATTTTCGGAAGGAAAAGTAGGCATGTTGGGATTTCTGCGCGCAGAAAGAGCTTGCGCAACGAAGATAGATGCACGTCTGGCAGGGACACGGAGTGCACCGGCCGGCGTGGATCTTGAAGAAAACAGTCGTCCACATGCAAGGTTTCCAACTTGGGAAGGGTTGAAAGCATCTGCATCGTAGCAGCCAGCGTGCTCCGTGTGGCGCGACAGGCGCCAGGGCCGATTGACAGATGGCGCAGAGAGGGAGAGGACATTGCGCTGGACTTCATGAAGCCGGGGATCAGATATGGGACTCCAAGGTCTCGGAGAGCGGGGGCGCGCAGCTGGCAGAGCCGGGTGATGATCTGATCCTGGGGCACAGCACGGTCGTCGACGTGATGCGCGGACCAATCGATCTTAAGGGTGCGCAGAGCGGTCGTGTGCTCCTGCAGCGCATCCAACGCGGTTTCCAGTGCGGCAAGGACGTCCACCGAATACACCCACCCAAAGTGGATATCGAACCGTTCGATGCGCGAAGCGTGGTTGA
Organism: Punctularia strigosozonata HHB-11173 SS5; assembly: GCF_000264995.1. Taxonomy (NCBI): domain Eukaryota; kingdom Fungi; phylum Basidiomycota; class Agaricomycetes; order Corticiales; family Punctulariaceae; genus Punctularia; species Punctularia strigosozonata. The sequence goes on along the minus strand of NW_006767440.1, from coordinate 602,401 downwards.
GGCACAAATACCTAAAGGCCGCGACCGACTCGAGAGAGGGTTCTTCACCTTGACGGTTGTACCACATGATGCGAAGGTAACCGGCATTGAAACGGTCGCCGAGGGCAACCGCGAGAGTCGGTCCTTCTTCGAGGTCTAACCATCGCCAAAGTGCCTGGGCGACGTTCAGGGCTACGTAGTGCCAGGAGCGGCATACCAGCATTACAGACGGAGGCCAATCGGTGATACCACGTGGTAAACCGTTATATGGGTTGGTCTGCCTGAACGCGAAGACCTCTGCCAAGAGCTCCGGAGGGAGGCGATTGATGGGTTGCACCGCGTTGTGCTCGACACGCATACGACGTATTTTTTCTTCTCGTATCCACCGCGATTCATGGCTTAGTTCCAGGAGACGAGCTCTTCGCTCCGGATCGTACGAGAGAGCACCTATGAGGTCCTGGTTGTCGTCTGATTCCGAGGACGTTGCCATTTGCTCCTTATCGACTCGCACGCTGGCATCATCCACAAAGGGGGGACAGAGTCAGGTATGAGCTGAGCATACGTGCAAAAGCTCACCGTTTCGGCATTTCCGCGTATTTCCACTTTGACCCGCGTCGTTGCGCGGTGCCAGTAAGTAGGGTCGTAAATGAGGTTGAATTTCTCAGTGGTTTCTCAGTGGTCGCGGCGACAAAACGTGTACGGGCTAGCCCCTATCAGCGAAGCCAACACGACGTCGAGGCGCGCTCTTCGCCAAATACTCCTCGCACTTGAATCTTCACTCGATTCACCTACTCGTCTCTCCCTCCAACCCAGACCCATGTCTCCACCACTTCATCCACAATTCCAGAACGACGTCAAGAAGGCATGCCCGACGGAGCAGGTCACCGGGTCGCATGCCGTATCACGATCGGTATGCGTTGGCCGAAAATGAGCTCCTACTTCTATGCATCCTCGGTTTAACAAGCTCGCGGTCACGGTCCCGCTCGTAGTCCCCACTCATCATGGTGCTCTTGAAACATCTTCAACTTAATCAGCGATACTTTGCTCTCGTAACCGTTTTCCAAAGCGCTGCGCTGTAGGTAGACCTACTCGGTTGTTCTTCGCAGCTATCGTGCTCACTGTAACTCAAAGACTGTGGCCAGCAGGAAGCAACGTATGAGAGCGAAGAACCGGGCGAAAAAGATATCATCGGATGGAGCTTGAATGCGACCGCGTCAAGCAGGAAGAGTTTGGGTGTGGTTCAAGATTGTGAGCATCGTGTCCAGAGCCGTTCCCAGTTTGCTGCCACTGACGAGTAGAGAGATCAGAGACCTGATCGTGTTCCGACGATGTCGACGAGTGGAATGACGAGAACACCTTCACGCCGGCCAGCTACCCAGGACGCAAAAGATTCCCTGCGCCCTTTCGTTACCCCCATTTCACCTTGCCCGCCTCCTTTATGTATCAGAGCTAGGACACCGTCGGCCTGGAGCTCATCGACCTATACCCTAGGCATGGATCTTGAAGGGATGATGCACCGCGACGTGAACAGGCTCACGAAACAGACGGAGGCGGCAATATGCCACGGAGAGCGGGAAGACCCTGCTGAAAAACCATCGAAGAGGCCCGACGCGCACCGAAACTGCATCCTAATAGGATCGCGACGTCGTGAAACGCTGCTCGTCGGACGCAATTCCTCCCTTGCTCTGCACGCGACGACGACAGCCCGATCGATCCCGGGGGGCCCCCGAAAGAACACGAGCGGTCGTGCAGGCGGGGTCGAGAAAGGGCGGATGTTTCCCGCCGTCGTCGATCCGCGACGAAGCGCGAAAACACGTTCAAGAAAGGTAACACACGTCTGTGCATCACGCTGGCGGTTATCTTTTCGGCCTGACTTTCCTCTCGCCCCCTCGCTAGATGTCGACCGTTCGAGCGCATGTATATCTCGTGAGACCCTTGTCGATGTTCGAGATCTGTGGGTGGGTGGTCCGTTCCGCTTCGCGTTCCATCGTTTGCTCGTCGTGCGTCCCAGCGACGACGTGCACGCCCAGGCTCGACGGGCACGCGAGCAGTCGGTCTTAAGCTCCAAGCGCCTCCGAGTTACGGGTGCAGACTACGATATTTTATGATAATGCTGTAACACGTTACAACGGCGATGTAGCCTTACTGGTATGCATACTTTACACAAGAAAGTGACGTATTGACTAAGAACGAATGAGTGGGGTGAGGATGGGTCGGTGATATGTACGAGTCAAAGCGCGATAGAGGGGCGGTGTGTTGATTGCGGACGGACGGGAACGATGACGATGATGATGATGATGACGATGATGCAGATGATAATGTGTGTAGATGCGACGGAGGTTTCGGAGGTGAGCTGTGGGTCCGGTCCTCGGGAGCGAGGGCGTCGGTGACTCGGTATGGGGCATTTCCGGATGAGGAGCAGGTGGCGCGTCCCCGCGGCGAGTCAGAGCTAGGCCACGCGTACGTCCCAAAGTAGGCGTCGGGCGGTGGGGGGTCCAGTGGTCAGCGATCGGGAAAACAGAACTACCCAGGTCTCTCTCTTTTTTTTCTCTTGTGATCTTAATCTGGCGGGAGACGTCGGCAGCAGCATCCGAGCCGCGATAGCAGGCGCATGATCCTGGGGCCAGCGCGACGATGCGCCGGAGTCGGGTCCTGGACTTGGAGGCGCCGCATCTCGTGCGATGTGTCGGTGGTGAAGTCAAGGAAGCTGAAGCTCGCCGCGCTGTCTTTGGTCGACCAGGCCGAGGGCTGTCTCATCGTGAGTTGCTGCTCGTCAGGTGCGAATGAGAGGGGAAACAGTACGTTGGACTCGCTGCGGCCATCGTCGTCGTCTTTGATGTAATCGATGGAGTACTGCGTGTGGAATTCAGTGGACCGTGCTTTCAGCAGCTTGAGTCTGAGCCGGGGTACGTACCATAACGTACTCCTCCTCCGCGACCGGGGCATAGGGCCTGTACCGATTGAGCCATGCTGGGTGTTTCCGGGCCAGCGTTGCCTCCTTATCGCGGGCGACGATGAGAGTGAAGGATTTGAAGGGAGTGTCGGGGGAGGCTGCCATGTCTCAGGCCTGCCTGTCGGGAGAGAGAGATGAAAAAACGGGGCAACTGCGCCAACCTTTTATACGAGCGCCTCGGGGCCGTGCCAGCAGCGCGGTGGAGTCCGCGAGGGAAGAGGGCGGCATCGCCGCCTCGTGCAGAGAGGACATGACTCTGGGTGTGAGCAGCTCGGATGGAAGAACCACGTCGTAGGTTTCGTCACCTCGCGTGATCGGTCCGGCGTCAAGGAGTAAATTGCCTTGCCTGATGCAGCAGCCTGGACAATGTTGGCAGCATGGAAACGCATAGCGTAAGTTGTGAACCGCGACATGCAATGTTGGACATCAGCGCAGCGCAACAACAACGTGGCATTTGTGTATGCAGAGGTGATTTGCATGTGCTTCCGTACCTCTATGCAATTGAGGTATTCCAGGCTCGGAATATGAAAAGCCGCCACCGACGGTAGCTATGCAGCTTTCCGTGATATTATGTAGGTCCCGAAGTAGATCCCTGAGAAGGTTAATCTCTGCAAGTACGGTTGTCCGGACGCGGAGTTCGTGCACAGCTGCGCTTCGGTCTCAGGATGACCGATCCACGATAGATCCCGCGCGATTGCTCCGACAGATCGCGGACAAGCCCGTGGGTGGCTCGCATATCATCTTGAACTGTCGCTTCGACATCGGCGGCGACGACGACGACGAGGAACGAACCGACGACGAACCATGGCTCGAAACAAAAAGGCCCAAGCGCATCCACGCCACAGCGCTCAAGCATGGCCAAACAAAGCTCGAGGGGCCAATCAAGCGGGGGTGGCATCATTCATCTCCAGTCCCTTTGCTTCCCCCGCTGCCCACCGCCCCTCTCGTGTACAATTAATCGCGCCCAACAGCCACGCTATTATCCCCTGCATAACGTTCCAATAATGGTCGATCTCATCTCGCAAGAAGGCCCCATCCTTGTCGCCCCGCGCCCCATGCGCATAGCGTCGGGACCTGCCCCTTTCAGCCCGAACGCGCCCTTCCACCCCCGCCCGGCGCCCATCCGGCTCGTGCCGGTCCCGCAGGCCGTCGACGCGTTCGACCGCATGTCGCTAGGCGACGACCTGCCCGCGAGCCCCGCACGAAGCCCGGCGCTCTCGGAGTCGTCGTCCCCGTCGCCCATGCGCTCGGCCTCGCGGTGCGTGCTCCGTTAGCCATCCGTCGACCGTGCCCTATCGCTGATCAGCGACTCGTACGTAGCCCGAGCATGGAAGCGATCGAGGAGTTCCTGTCGATCCTGAAGCCCGCCCCCGCGCTGCAATCCGCGTTCTCGGCGCCGTTCCTGCCGCGGCGCAGCGCCACCGTTGCGGGCGAGCGCAGCCCGATCGGCGGTCGGTTCAGCCCCATGCGCGTGTCCCATTCCATCGTAGAAGAGGACGCCCAACTTACCGGTTCTGACAAGGAAAACGTCCTCGTCGCGAGGACCTGGGGCCCTTACGGTCCTCTCGGTGCGCAAAAATCCTCCTCCGCATCCACTGTAGATCTGTTGCTGAACACGCCTTCCAGGCTCGCCGGTTTCGCGCACCCACACCAGGAACCCGTTCTTCCGCCACCCTTCGTACGAAGTGGCCGCGCCCCAGGCCGCACCCGACATGACCTTTGGGCACATCGAGGACATTTCCTCCTCGCCGTCCCTCCGCGTGCCCACCCCTCCCATGCCGCAAGCCTCCCCTGCGTCCGTGCCGCTTCCTTCGCCCACCCCGGACGAGATGCCTTTGTAAGGTCCTGAACTCGAATAACCACCACGCTCGTTACCCCCCTCTCTGTCTTCGCTCTACTCACCTGTTCGCTTTGGGCTCACGACTAACTTCTTCGCTTCGTGAATTTCGTTGTAGACCTTGCTTTGTATCTAGCCCTATCTATAGGCCCCCCTTCGGTCTTCTGTACCTTATCCGAGTTTGGAACATCACCCCCCTACTGTATATTGTCCCTATCCTAAAGTAAACCCTACATCCAATGTTATCAATCACACCCGTCGGCGCGTTCACGGAGACCAGGGGCAAGTCGCTTGGCCTCCGACGCCGGCGGTGAAGAAGGTGAAATCGCCGTTCTCATCAACGTAGAAGCAGTCCTCCAGACGGACTCCGACCTGCGGTCCTTGTCAAGCTTCTGGACCCCACGATAGTGTCGTCGAAAGCGAACGTACCTTGCCCTCGACGTAGATCCCGGGTTCGTTCGAGAACGTGTGGCCGATTTGGATCACCTGCGGGAACCGGTCAGCGCGGTCTCTAGCGTATCGACCGTCGGCCGGCACGCACGTCGGAGCTTCCGCCGCGGAGGTAGGGTTGTTCGTGGACCTCGAGTCCGATACCTGGCGCGAGGCGTGTTCAGTCTAACGGCACTGCTAGTCAGACGTGCGGGAGAGCACGCACCGTGTCCGAGCCGATGCGTGAAGTACCTCCCGTACCCGCCGTCCTCGATGACGGCCCGAGCGGCTTCGTCGACCTCCCGAGTGATGGTCCCGTTCTTGAACGTCGACGCCTTCGTCTGCGCCGCGTGCACGAGCTTCCATAGCGCGAGTTGCTCCTCGGACAGGACCGTGTCTTTCAGCGCGAAGGTCTGGACGTATGGGAACGCGGATCAGCCTCGTGAGATTATCGGGAGTAGCGGTGGGATGGGGGGGGGGGGGTACCGGTACCCTCGTCACGTCGCTGAAGTACGAGTGTAACCCTCCGCCGCAGTCGAAGAGGGCAAAGTCGTTCTTGCCCAGCACGCGGTCGGTGCCGCTTCCGTGCGGGAGCGCGGCGTTTTCTGGCACCAACACATCTGGGTGAGCCGGTGCGCACGCGAGTACGTGTTTTTTTTTTTCGACCGTACGTACCTCCAAAGAGCACGAGAGAGTCTAGGTCATGGAGGCCCGCCGCGCCGAGAGCTGCCCGGATCATGTCCCGCGCCTCCGACTCGCGGATGTCGATGTACATCTTATCGCGCACCTCGCGGATAGCGAGCACCGTGACCTGAGCGAGGGAACAGCCGTCAACAAACGTCGTCCCCCTTATGATGCGCGCACGCGGACACAAAAGAAGCCCGCCGCACCTCGTTGACGCACTTCAGGATCTCCAGCTCGGCGGGAGACTTCCGCTCGCGCAGGTACCGGATCTCCAAGGGCGCGGATTCGACGGCGACCGAGTCCGGGACGGCGCCGCGCAGGCCGTCGACGATGAAGTGCCGGATGGACGCGTCGACGAAGATCTTCCCGCTGCCGCCCCCGATCGCGGCGACGGCGATCGCGTACGGGTCCGCCTCCTCCGGCCACGCGGCGTACTCCACGCCGTCCGCCGCGGGCACCTCGAGCAGCTTCGCGCGCGTCTCTTCGAAGTAAGGGGTGAGGATCGTGATCTTGGGCTGGACGTCGCCGCCGCCGCCGAAAGCGTCGAACGCGGGGTGGACGATGAGCAGCAGCGGGCGCTCGGAGAGGTGCCAGCTCGAGCCGGAGATGTTGCCGAAGAACTGGGCGTTCGCGCCGGGCTCGGCGATGTAGGCGGACGCGTTGAGCGACGCGAGCGTCTGCGCGAGCGCGGTCTGGCGCGCGTGGAACTCGTCGGCGGAGATGGGTGGGATGGATGCGCAGTGGGAGGCGAGGTGGGCGTAGGATTCCGGGGACGTCGCTGGGACCGTCGGTGTCGTGCGTCGGATGGACGAGGACGAGATCCACAGGTAGAGCGCAGCGCAGAATGCGAGGAACAGGACGCCCTGCAGACGTTGGACCGCTCAGTATAGCGCATGTTTAGGCGAACAGGCAGGGTTCTGACCGGCTTCGACGCTCTTATCTTGGATGGACCGAGCTTCACGACGAAGAACGCTTCATCGTCAAGCACCTTTCCTTCGTCGCGTGCAGGGCCGGCCATAGCATTCGGGACGGCGCTCTCCAAATCCTTACTTTCTGTCATGAAAGAGGTCGGGATGGTTCAAGTTGAGACGAGCGGAAGCCCGTTCCGGTTCATGCTGTGGACGAGATGGGTGACGGTGTGCCTCGGTGTGCTACCATGTGACGTGCAATCATAGTCACGTAGCGTTTGTCCTCGCTCATCGGGGAACGATGCGTTCTCCTCTCAAGCTTCATCCTGCTTACAGACCTACCTATGAGTTCGCAAAACGACACAGATGTGTTGGTCGCTGTTGTTGCTAGCCTTCTCGACTCACCAACACCAAGCACCGAGATCATACTGAACGCACTGGTCGAATGTGATGGCGACGCGTCGCGCGCAGCCCACTTGATCAATTCTACAGCCGTGTCCAGGCATCCTCAGGATGAGCGAACAACGAGCACGAAGAAGAGGAAACGCAAGTCAAATGTGATGAACGACTGGTTGAGTCAGGCCAACCCTTCCCCTAGCGCTGCGACTTCATCCCCGAATACACGTTCAGCCAGCGAAGACGACCTCCCCTCTGCTTCGGCCTCAGCGAAGAAACCTCGTTCCTGCTTAGCAAGACCGACTGCTAGCTCTCCGTCTCCCACGAAGCCTGTGGCAGACCTGATGAGCGTCTTGCGCCCCCCTCCTTCATCGGAGAAGAAGGCGCCGCAGCTACCGCCCATGACCCTTACCACTCCAGAACTGGTCGCCAAGCATACTTCTTGCACGCTGCACCTCTCTATTCTTCCTCCTGAGCTCGCTTGCCACCTGTTCTACACCATGGTAGACAAGTCCGTCGGGTGGAAGCCCAATCAGTGGTGGCTGTTTGACCGCCTGGTGGAAAGCCCGCACAAAACGTCCTTCTTCGCGAGGAAGACGAACGGCATCGACGACAACGAGTCGTGGCAGGAGGCCGCCCAGCTCTGGTGAGCCTCAGCACGGCGCGGGAGTTACGTCAGCCACAAACGACCTAGCATCGCAGGTACAACGGCCGACGGACGGACCCTCCTGAGGTGTTCCCTGATGCGATGGAGGCGGCGTGCAGGATCGTGGAGGCCGTCGTAAACGAGCAGATGCGCAAACGACCGCGGCTCCCGTTCGAGTGGGGCGGAGCGAGCCCGGATGGTCCGCTATGGCGCGCCAACGTCGCCGCGTCGAACTGCTACGAAGGCGCTCAATCGAGCGTCGGGTTACACTCGGACCAGCTCACGTATCTAGGACCCTATCCGACTATCGCGTCCCTCTCGCTGGGGACGAGGCGCGTGTTCCGCTTGCGGGAGGTAATACCGACGGACGAGATCGGCACGCGCCAGGCGCGGACATTCAACATACCGTTACCGCACAACTCGGTGAGTTCTGATGCCAGTGGGCACCGATCTCCCGATTGCGAAGCTGACGGGTAAAGCCAGTTGATCATCATGCACGCCACGACGCAAGAAAAGTTCAAGCACGCTATTCCGCCTCAGACTAGCATCGACCTGTACCGCCCGTCGTTTCCCCACCCAGATCGACCCGAGGTACCCATCGAGCCCTCCAATGCTCGGATCAACATCACCTTCCGTTTCTATCGCCCGGACTTCGCGGCGCACCTCACGCCGCGCTGCAAGTGTGGGGTGCCGATGATCCTGCGGCCGGACATGAAGCACCGGATGGGTGACTGCCCGGACCGCTACTGGTGGGCGTGCTACGGTGGCTCCCAGAACGAGGGCAAGGGCTGCGGGACGTGGAAGATCATGGATGCCGTGGCGGAAGGCCGAGGACCGTTCGCCAAAGACAATCCCAATCTGCACGGCTCGGATACAAACCCGCATGCTGTGCCGGATGTCAACTAGGTTTTTGGGGCACAACTACGATCGCGGATCTAGCATTCGATGTGCTGTCGTTGGTCATCACGAACAAAGTCACCCCTTTCGAGCAAGAGTATGAGATACACCAGGTGCGAGATGCACTGGCTGACTGATGACGCCCGATCTCAATGGTTCCGCTTCCGGGCGTTTCGAAAGCGAATCAATGCCTCGCTTTACTCTGAGACTACAAATTATGTAGCATCTAGCCTGTATCGCACACGTTGCTCTAGATCTTCTTCGGTAGGTAGGTATGTTTCCGGTACGATCCGATTAGTGGCCAAACCCATGCGGCACCTGACATCGCCGACAAGGTGCTATTCAGCCTTATTCAGCGCACTGAACGCATGAAGCACCCGCGGTTCCCAAAGGCCCTTTGGACATGGTTGAACAGCATTGTGCTATAATTGTACTACATGCCCACGATGCTGCGTCGACGTCAATCGCGCTCTGAGGGTATATCTGCCTATCTGTCGCCCATGCTACGTTTCTCCCGCTCTTACACCCCTCCCTCAGGGTATACCGCAGCTTCACTGTTCACTATCGCGAAACATGCCATCAGCAGTGAAAGTAAAGTCGGTAGGATCTTTGCCCTGGGCGACGGGGACGCATGCCGCCTCCGCGCATAGCGGTGCCCAGGATCAGGGTTCCCTTGTCCCTGGGAAGAGTGGCATTCCCGTCTCCCCGGTCAGCGATCCAGCTGAGGAAGCATCTGTGGATCAGGATGAAACCTTGGGCGATGCCTTCTGCCAGACAGTCGGGCGCAGCTCCAGGTTTTTCATACCAGATGGGAACTTGCGGATAATTGTACGTCGTCGGGCTCTGTGCTGTCTGAAGTGATATACTAAACGTCATACGCGTTGTATGACCTACCGATAGGTAGCAGACACGGAATATCAGGTTCATCGCTACTTTTTCTTGCGAGATTCCGATTTCTTCAGGCGCCTCGTATGCAAACAGTGCTCGTCGCATGCCATTCCGGTTATCTGTCTGTTCGACATCAACTGCAACGAATTCGACCTTTTCTTGGATATCTTTTACCGGAGGTGACGGCGCCGTCGTGCTGTTCTATATAATGCGAAGAGTACTGATACCTGTGATCTTGCAGTGATTACATTAAGTACATGGCGGAAACCTTGGCAGACTGGACCGCCATACTCCGCCTCTCCACGACCTGGGGATTCAGGTCCATCCGTGAGCTCGCCATACGCGAGTGTTTTCCGCTTGCGCTTCCGGTGGACAGGATCGCGTTAGGGCGCCGGTACAATATCCCAGGCTGGCTTAAGGATGCCTACGTAGCCATATGTCAGCGAGACGAGCCGCTGACGCTGCAGGAGGCGGAACAGCTTGAGTTGGACGACGTGATAGCCATTTCCGAGAGACGGCAGCGTATAAGAGATGCGAGGGTGGTTGTCCCTGGAGAGACAGTGGTTTCCACAGTCGTCAGCGCATTTTCATCCCGGTTCCCCGCCGAAGAAAGCGATGTGCCCGCTAATCCTGCCCCGTTGACACCCGTTCCAAGGGAGGACACCGCGGATGATACACAGAACACAGTCACGACGAAGGGGAACTTGAAGAAACGAGGTAATCGGTAACCGAGCGAAGATTTGGCAAGAGCTGTCTGGTCTATCGTGATGTGAGTTCATGAAACTTGAGGCAATAAGCGGGTCTTCTCAAGAGTTGGTTGATCACTGACGCGGTCGCGCACAACGCCACAGATAGGTTGTATACTCACGACTCGGAATATCGAGGCTACCCGGAGGTTAATCCACTCCACGATAGCAAGGATGACGTTAACACGAATCACCGCATGTATCAAATAAATGGCTAGCAACTCTGTCGTTCGAGTTTCTAAAAACGCACGGAGCTAGCGTACAATCGTTCGATGCATGGAGCCTGTGATGGGTCCTCCGGGACCTCTGGAGCGTGAGGAGAACGTGAGAGTGGATGTGAGATTAGGTGCCCTCCCACTGGAATCGGTGGAGCTCACTCTATGCATCCAAGACTTCGGCCAACGTCCCCTCCGCAGCCCCATCCGAGCCTGAGCCGGCGTCCGAGTCCTCTTCTCCTCCATCCGAGCTTTCGTCCCATTCTTCTTCCCCATCTCCCACGTGCGACCCCCCACCCCCAAACTCCCGACAGTCGGGATCGTAGTCGCTCCCCTCTAAAATCGACACCTTCACAAGCTCGGGACGATCCGCAATCTCGCGGAGCCTCTCCACGTACTCCTCCTTCAGTCTGTTGGCTCCGACGATATCGAGCTCCATACCGGTCCTCAGAGCCAGCAGTCTCGGCAACAAAACGCGAAACTGAGGGATGGACCTATGTCCATGGAGGTTCATATACATCCGCCGCAGCGATGGCAGCAGATCAGGGATGACGGGAGTAACGTCAGGGCTGGTGCTCGAGGTGAAGCCCAACAGCAACTGGACGGCGAATTCGCAAGCAGTGATGTTCTCCAGCTCGATCGTCGTTGCCGAAGAGCACCGGGTGAGGATGAGGTTGATCATAGCCTCGACCTCGGTCATCTTGTAGTCCCAGTGCCCCTCCACAATCATCCTCACGAGGCCGATTCCCCCGAGCAGTAACCTGCGGACGACAGGGGTGAGCAGCCCTCTCGAGTCGAACAGAGAGAGATTCAGGATCAGCAGCTGAGACTCAGAAAACTCGTCGTTATCGGTGTGCACCCAGAACTCGATTTCCTTCTCGTTATATAGCCTGTAACTTATGGATCGCAGAGGGGGTCCATCGCCTTTGAAGGTGCAATGCCGGTCAAGGAAAGCCATCAGGGAGGGACCGTTGTCGAGGTCGGATTCGGAGTGGTAGAGGTCGAGGCTCACTCTAGTACAGGAAGGAACACGGATATGGTCGAGCAGATCGCAGACGTGCGAGACTGGGGCGTGCAGTGTGAGTTTTGTCAAGCGTTGCAAGACCACCACGACCGAACACCCTTCGATGGGCAACAACACCTCTTTGTGCGCTGCTATTATAAGGATATCCTGTAACAACGGCATCTTCTGAAGAGCCGTCACCAGTTGCTCAGCAGTGGGGAATGAATTCGCGCGCAGTTGCAAGAGAGATAGTTTCCTCAAGTTCTGAAAAAGGGAAGCACAACGCATCAAGTCCCAATCAAAAGATATTCCCTCCAGGCTGAGGGTGCGAAGGTGCGGCGAATCGCGGCCTAGGAAGTTGTCTGGTAATCGCCCTCCATTCTTATTCAATCCGGCATGAAGACGACACAAGGTAAGTAAGGGGGCGCGGGAAGAAAGAATTGCCTCGTGGCCCGCGACGACGAAGTAGTTATAGTCCAGCATACGCGCGCGTCCTAAATGAGAGAGCGCCAAATCTTGGGCTTCTGGATCCGTAGTCGCCAGGTACGATAACGAGCTATTCAGAAACAGCGGAAAGTTCCTCGACCTCGATAAAAAGGTCCGGGTCAACTGCAGCGAGGAACGGGGAACGTGTGTCCAGACAGAGGGCAGGTTGAGTGCGAGCTGTCGCCAGAATCGACAGACGTTGGCGAATGCGTGTGTGTACGGGAACAAGGTCACGGAGCGGGAGTCGTACTTGAAATCGTGCTCGGTACGGGAAACACAAAACACGAAGACGAACATGAGAATTTCGTTGGGCAGTCGGGAAATCGGGGCTAGCGAATTGCGCTCCTCGTGAAGTAATCTGAGCCGGTCGCGGAGATTTACCATCGCTTCGCAGCCCAGAGATGAGAGTCGTATACGATGTTCTTGTCCGGCGACATCTGCTGGTGGTGAGCATGAGATGGCATTATCGAGCTCAAGGAGTAGCGCGTCTGAGTTCGTGCCCGGTGGATACTGAGGGTCCGTTGACCGGAACAGACCCAAGATTCTTTGTGCTTGTAGACACAAGTCGTGAATCTTGCGATCGACCTGCTGTCGTTGCTCGTCGCGCTGAGTGAGTCCGCGTGAAACGCTCGAGGCGTGACGATCGGGAGACGAAGTTTCTGCGAGCCTGACAGACGATCACATGAGTCTACCAGAGGACATCAATCGATACCACGACTCACGTATTCGGAGACACGATAGGATCCATGGCCTGGCTAGTCGATCCGTGTCTGCTCCACTGGCAACGACGATAGGTCCGACAGTTCCTTCAAGGCTTCCGAGGGCAAGTATGGGGGAATGAAGCAACGAAGCAGGCTGAGACCACGATGCTTTTATCGAGCTCTAGTAGAGTCGCCTGGCTTATATACAGGTCGAAGTCCGAGTTGAAGTACCGTGTGCGATGAAAGAAAGATTCCGAAGAGCTGATTGGTTGATGCACCAGTTTCTTGCGCCGGATTTGGCTCTGCCCCTATCCGACCGATTTCGCCTTTATCCCTCAAACGGCATCCCTTTGCGCATGCTTTGCGGTTGCAGCACAGAAAGGGCCAAGGACAAAGCGTCCCTTTGACAATGACAGCTCGAGTGCGACAAAGCCTTTTTAGGATGTATATCCCCCACAAGTACAAACGTGTGTAACCGAGGCCGACAAGAAGATCCTACGGGAAAAGCAGCTCTGCCGCACGTCAGGCTCTGGCTGGCTCCCTATCGTCACGACATGGCGTTGTCGAGAAGGTTGTTTCCGACCGGCTCTTGTCCAGTACGGGGTACATTTGTCTGTGAGGCAAAAGAACCGACACCGATGGCGGATCAGCTGTTCGCCCTTGGAAAAGAGGTCGTCACGAGCGCGATCCACCGACACGCGCGAAAAGCGTTTGCGAATCCCGTCCAGCATACAGAATCCTGGGTGTTAACCACTCGGAACGTCGTGTTCCTGCATCCGGAGTACGCAAGCAACATGCCGTTTTATATACAAGGTTGAAGGTACTACATGCACGAAGACGAGCCCGTTTTTCGTTTGCCAATCACACTGGTACATCTTTGACACGGCCCGAAACCAAGAGCGTGGGCCGATCATACCGGCTCTCAGACACTGCGGGATGGTTGTCCGTTCGGCGGACGGCGTTGGGTCGGATATCTTGATGGATAAGGGAGGAGGTTCTGAGGCGAGGAGAAGCAAGGCAAAACAGGCAGAGTAAAGTTTTTCGCATTCGGGAGGATCGTCGCGGCACACGACGGCGTTGAATCTTAGAAGAAGACATGGCTCTGAGTTGGAGTGCGGACGGAGACGGGTAGGCATCAGCGTTCTGCAACCATGGGAGGTAACGACGGCTCGTGCTATCGGAACATGACGAGCGACGCAGGCCTGATACAGAGACGTCTTCCATGGAGGCGGAGCACATCGGAGACGGGCTTGCAGGCGCGCGAATGGAGCGAACGACATGCAGTATTCTTGTTCTGCAGCTGACCTTTGCGGGTGCCTTGACGTATTGTTTGTGGTTATCCCAAGTGAGACTGTAATGGGGGGGGGGGGCGGAAGCTCCAGGAGACGGGGACGTTATTCTGAGATGTAGCTGCAGATTAAAATCCGGAGAGAAAGAGAGCCGCACCGTATGCGCGGGATGGCCGCGCGCAGTCTGCGACCGCAGTGCAACTCGCAAGCTATATGTACGGCTTGCGTAATCGTCACCCCTTATCTTGTCAACGAGGATCCCTCCCACCGGGAGCCGCGCCCACTCCCGTCACTACGACGCGTAACCGTGAACGAGGAGGATTGCACGCCCTGGACGACTCTCCGTCGAGGGTATGGTCCGTCTCATGACCGAGCGAGTCGAGGCGGAGAACGTCTCGGTGGGCGTCACTTTCCAAAGCAACAAGCCAAAGATCAAGGAAAACTCAGACGTGGAACGTTAACGAGCGAACAAAGGGGATTCGAGATGATGATGCGATGTATGTGGCGCTGTAGGTTGATATTCTTGGATGGTTCGTGCTCTCACGCAGGGAAATCTTGACCACTGTTGCACATCGCCGGGCTTTCCCCTCGTCTTCAGATCGTAGAAGACACTGCGCATCGAGTGTGCCATCGACGAACACCGTTCCTCATAGGCAATACGTCACAAAACCAGAATCCGCTGTTCCGCTATTGGGACCGCGCCTGGAATAGACCTTTTTACGCCCCCAAGTCTACCTGTTGGACGGCACAGAAGCTCGGAAACTTTGTAATCTCCGCTCTCCCTGCCTCTACGGATTGAGTGCAATCAGTGCACGAGGTCCTCTGTTTAGACAGGGTGTCGTGGCACACGAGCTCAATGCGTAAGACAGAACTAGAACTGCATGCCAGCCCCCAACGAGGCGGGGTTCGAGAAGTTATCTTTTGACCTACGCGGGCAGGACGGTTGGGCTAATCTGGCTCTAGCCCATGTCGTCTAGCACCGGCGATGTGGGAGTTTCGGTAGGTTTGCGCTATTTACGTTGGCCTCGTCGACCCGGCACTGTTATCAGGTTCGAGGGTCTGGCCAAGAGGACGAATGGAAGCGCATTCGTAAGGTATCTCTCATGCAAAGCAAGAAACTGCCTGCAGGTCGCTGCGTGGATCATCACCCGATTGAAACGATTCAATTGATACGGTCTAATATCGCATTCCACAGCCATAACACGTTGCACCTAAACGACACATATACACCACCCCATACGCTACCAGGCACGGGAGACATATAAGCCAGCGGCTGGACGAGACAGGACGCCTCAGTGAAGCGATCTTCAATCTTACCTACATGGTACGGAATCTCTTCACCTCTTCCGCTTAGGCGCACCGATTCACAACAGACACTTAGCCGTTATCTGAAGCGGACATTGTGGGTAGCATCATGATCGGAATGATGTTGGCGATCTTGTCATACTATGCACCCACCTCCGTCGCAATGGTTCAAGTTCGAGCCGCCGCAAGTACCGCATATAGCAACGCGCTCTCGCGGGCCAGAGACGAACCTATCCGATTGATAGAGCGCATGTCGATGCTCGTGCTCTTCTTTTACATCGTCCGCATCCTCCTCGTCCAAGCAGCCATGATATTCCCCGCCTGGGTTGGTGCATGGGTCGTAGACCAGCGTCATCAACATATCGTCGACGTGCAGATGGTCGTATGGGGCACAGTGCGCATATCACTGCGCGTGTACGCCATCAAATATACATGGCGATTGGTCGTGCGTTGCGCCCAGATGCTCTGGGACATTCTGCTGCGTCGACTTTGGGTGATGCAGCGGAATGTCGCCGGAGCCCCCCGCGCTTCAACCCGACGGCCCCAGCGTTGATGGATCCAGCCATTAGGATCCTCGGAGTCGGGTCGATGGCTATGGTCCTTATGCCAGTGACGAGGTATCGCGAAATTTGGCCTGGTGGGCAGCCGCTTTGCGGACGTTCAGCAAGCTGAGCGTCCGCAAAGCGGCTGGTCATCACAGGCAATGTCGGACGCACCTATGTACTCGAACTCTGGCGGAGCCAGAGACCTCGGCAGACCATTTTGTACTCGTAATCCAGTAGTATGAGAGAGCGATACTCAGAGTTGCTCTTCGGTTATTAATATCGATACGATAGCGATCGTATTTGCATAGAAGGCGCGGACAGGACGACTGGTCCTTGCCCTGGTCCTCTATAGCTCTAGCACCGGGCGGTGTGGTACATGGGTTCGGTAGATTTGTACCGAACCTGCATTCATTTCCCTGGCATCGCTACCAGGATGGAAGGCCTGGGCACTATCGAGGGCGAAAGGAAGCGCATTTGCAAGGTCCCTCTTTTCGAAGAACGGAACTGCCTGCAGGACGCCGCGTGGATCACCGCCCGATTGTAACGATTCAATTGAGATGGTCCAGTTCTGTGTTCCGGACATGACACATCGCGCCTCGATGACACACGTACAGCATCCCATACGCCACCAAACATGAGAGACGTATAAGACAGCGGCTGGAGGAGGCAGGACGCCGCACTGACGAGATGTGTATTCCCGGTCGACGTCGTACCGACATGGTACGGATCCGTACCTTGTCTTCGGTTTGACGTATCGATTGACGGCAGATGCCACTCAGTTGTTAGCTGAAGTCGAAGACGGCATTGCGGTTGACATCATGATCGCACACATGTTGGGGATCTTGTACAACGCACGCATCTTCATCCCGCTGGTCGGAGCCGCCGCGACCGCCGCCTACCGCGCGCTCAGAGACGATCCTCTTAAAACGATGGCGAGCATATCGCCATTCGTGCTCTCGCACTACTTGGAACCCCTATTCGTCCAAGTCAAGACCGCCATTGTGATCTCCGTCTGGATGGTCGTAGACCAGCCTCGTCAACTAATAGCCGACGTGGAAACGGTGCTGTGGCTGATGGTGCGCGTCGTCCTGCGCGGGTACGCCATCAAATGTGCATGCAAATATGCCCTCGTCCATCTCAAGAGCGCCACCGCCATCGTCTCCGTCTGGGTGGTCGTAGACCAGCCTCGTCGACTGGTAGCCGACATGAAGATGATCCTGTGGCTGATGGTGTGCGTAGTCGTGCGCGGGTACGCCATCCAATATGCATGCAAATATGCATGTCGCTGCGTTGCGCACCTCGCCGGGCTGCTCTGGGACCGTCTGCTGCGTCGACTCGGGATGCAGCGAACTGTCCCAGGAAATCAGCCCGGCGCCGCGCTTCAACACGACGGCCGGGCCGACCGGCGCCGCTACGTATACGGCGCCGCTGGCGCCAACACCGAGGGAGCCGGCTATCGCTAGTTTTAGTCTCCTTAGTCTTGTGAATGGTCGCTTCGCCGAGGCTCAGCTGGCTGGGCGTCGACGAAGCGGTCTCGTCACAAGGGCAATGTGGGACGGAGGCCTACTCTAGCCTACATACTCGGGTTCGGCGTACGTTAACATTCCTTCCGCCTGTGCTCACCGTGATCCAGAAATAGAGAGAAAGTTATACCAAGAGTCCCCTGTCTTTTTGAGGTACCCCTGTATTCATACCGTGGTCCAGCAGCAGTAGGAGATAGTTGCTCCTGAGTTGCTACGAGGTGTTGCGGTTGCGTTTGAGAGGAAACTGATCCCGATCCCGCGTTTTTTTTTCGACGGGCGGATCTGTGACGGATTGACGAGCGATCGCGAAACGTCGGGCTGCAGTATCACTTATACGGACATGATAAATCGCGGGTTCGGACCGCCCGACCCTCTCGCGTCCACTGAAGCGAAACACGCGAAACGCTGCTACCGATGAGACAGTTTCTCAAGTGTGTACGAACGGCACGGTTCGACTGCCGGGAGGGGTGGGGGGGGGGAGGAGAGAGAGAGAAGGAACGGAAAACAACTCACGAACGGAAAGGCCGCCGCCACGCCCCGGCTGCATCCCGTTCATCAAGCGAAAGCCTGTGCGGAGAAACCACTCGAAACGTCGTGATCCTGCATCTGGAGTCGAGTCCGCGAGCCACATAATCGTTTTATATATATACATATACAAGGGTGAATGATACACACATACACGAGAGACGAGCACTTTTTATAGTCTTGTTTTTTTCTTTCTTGTTACGCGTTTGTCAACTATACTGGGTTACACGTCCTTGAACCGGAACCAAGAGGCATGGGTCGGGGTGTCTTTTTACCCCCGGAACGCGTTCTTGGCGTCGCGGAGCTTGTCCATGATCACGTCCTCTGGCGAGTCCGCCGTCACGCCCATCGCCGTCCTACGTTTACATCAGAGAGAGGAAACGGGAAGAAGTCGATAGCGATCCCGATGAGTGAGAAAAAAGATATATGAGAAAAAGCGACGCTTACAGCACGGGCTCGGTCTTCAACCGCATGAACACGTTCCACCCCTTCTCCTCCCCGATCGTCGTCTTCCCCGTCACCTCGCCCCTCTCGCTCTCCTCCACCAACCGCGCCAACCGCGCGATCTCTTCGTTCTCCGGATCGACGGACCGCGCAAAGGCGACGTTGCCCTTGGTGTACTCGTGCCCGTTGTACACCACGGTCGCGTCCGGGAGGGTGGAGGAGAGGTAGGCGAGGGCGCGGACCATCTCGGCGCCGGTGCCTTCGAAGAAGCGGCCGCAGCCGGCGAGGAAGAGCGTGTCGCCGGTGAAGACGCCGCCCGGGTGCGGGGAGGAGGGCGAGGAGGGCGAGGAGGAGGTGGAGGTGACGTGGTAGCAGATCGAGTCTTGGGTGTGGCAGGGCGTGGCGAGGCATCTGTCGGGAGCGCGTTTAGCATCGCATCGGTCCCCGCGGGGTCGGTCCGGAGAAGGTGTGTTGAGGGGAGCGAAGGGAAGGGACCGCATCGGTCAGGGCGTAGGGGGGCGCGGGGGGGGGGGGGGTCGCGAGCATAATGATATAGCGCAGGGCCAGGCGATCTAAAGATGGCCCGCTTCCGCCCCCCTGCCCCCCAACATGAAACGAACGTCCACGCCACAGCAGAGCTTTTTTTTTTACAAAGTGAAGTGCAGAACGTACTTGACGTGGATGCCGTCGGCGATCGTGAACTCGTCCTTGTCCTTGACGACGTGCGTCACCGCGGCGACCTGCTTGCTACCGCCATAGATCGGCGCGCTGGGGTACGCCTTCGACTATAGGCAGCGAGGATGGGGTGAGGAACCTCGCTTACTGGGACACCGACGTGATAGGAAGAAGGGGCACTCACGAACTCCTGGAAAAGGCAGGTCAGCGTCGTACGTCGTTCGTTCGTCGTCATCGTGCCATCGAACCAAACGGCGGTGCGGAGGTGGAACGGGAACAGAGATCGAAACAGGACCGAAGCAGAGCTTCATGTCATGGCCGGCACAGGCGCGCGCGGGACACACGGAGACGAAGGGTACGGTGGCGAGGGATAGCAGCGCATCCGAAAGATCGCAAAACGTCCACGCCCAAGGAAAGAGAGGTCTAAAGTTACCCCGGCCGCAACGAAGAACGAAAGGGCGTGCAAAAAAGAATAGATGAGATTATAGAAACACGCACTTCGTTGCCGCCGGCGTGATCGTGATGGTGATGGGTGGTGAGCACGCCGACGAGCTCGACGCCGAGCTTCTTTGCGGCTTCTTGGACCTTGGGCACGTCGTACGGGTCGACGGCGGCGGCCTTCTTGGCGGCCTCGTCGATCAGCAGGTACGCGTAGTTGTCGCTCCGGACGGGGACGGGGACGACCTTCATGGTGCGCGCGGAGGCGGAGGCGGCGAAGGCGCGGAAGAACTGGTGGTGGTGGTAAGATGGGGATGCAGTGCCGGCGATGATACGAGCAGATGCAGATGCAGATGGGCTCCGGGCGTGGCGGAAGCAGGCTGAGAGCATTGATGAGCGCCTTGGCAGCCACCGTGATGCCCTCGTCCCGCCCTTCTCGCCCCGGACTGCATCTGCTTCCCTTGTCCGCAGGGGAAATATCAGCTAATGGACCGCTGTTACCGCCCGCACAGGCTGCCACCAGCGCCTGACCGCCTCTTCGTCTCGCCCATCTTTCCCATTTCTGCCCTTCATCTTCCCCTTCGTGCTGGCCACCCAACCGCCCGATGCTCTGAGTTCTCTCGCTTTCTTCGCCCCCCTTCGCCATCTCAGCGGTCCGTGACCGCGAGTACTCTCTGCACACCCTCTCGTTTCTGTTCCTTGGAATCGGATCCATCGGGAAAAGGGCTAGCGCTGCTATGAGATTCCACCCGTCGCAACAGCGAGACCAAAAGTCTAACCATCCATGCAGCCAATTCAGCCAATTCACCGACGACCAGGATTTTCTGCAATGTTGCCAGAATCACCCCGCCGCCGGTACGCGTCTCCGTGTGGTTCTCCGCCTTCGCGTGGCACGTCGAACGCTGACGCACTCGACGGGCAGCCCCATGTAAAGGCCCTGCGTCAAGCGCTATAATATCGTCAGCATCCGCAGAGCTACAGAGGGCGACCGGCGGAACTATCCCAACGACGTCGGACGACGGCGCATTCACGAATCCGACGACACAAACCCCGCTGTCGTCGGATTCCACCGCGTCTCCCGCCACCGACAACGCCAACACCGATAGCTCAAGTCTCAGCGGAGCAGACAGCGGTCCCTCATCCAGCGCGACTGCAAACGCCTCCGCCGCCTCAAGCACAACAACAACCCCGCCATCCTCGCCCACCTCCCCCTTCCCCTCAAGCACAACAACCCCGCCATCCTCGCCCACCTCCTCCTTCCCACCCCCCGCCACCCCCTTCCCGTCCCCGTCCCTCACGTCTCCGTCCGTCCCGCACCAACAACCCACCTCCCCCACCGAAACGATCTCGCGCCTCCCCGCCTCCGCCTCCGCCTCCGCCTCCTCGAGCACCCCCCGCGGCGCCGCCGCCGCGCACCGCGCCCTGCCCCCCGGCGCCATCGCCGGCATCGTCCTCGCCCTCGCCCTCGTCCTCGCCCTCGCCCTCTCCGCGCTCTACCTCGCCCTCCGCCGCCGCCGCCAGCGCCGCGCGCCCTCGCACGAGTTCACGCAGCGCGCAGCAAAAGGAGGAGAAGCAAAAGGAAGAGAGGGAGGAAAGGAAGGAAAGGAAGGAAACGGAGGGGTGGGAGACGAGTCTGCACCCGCGCGTGAGCCGTGGACGACGTTCGGCGAGACGGCGGCCGGCGACGACGACGACGACGCGCCGCCGCCCGCGTTCGCGCCCGGCGCGTTCCGCGACCCGGTGTTCGAGAAGGTGTCCGAGTCGCGCGCGGCGCTGCATCGGCAGTACACCCGCGAGCAGGAGCAGGAGCAGGAGCGGGAGCGGGAGCGAGCGGAACGGGAGGCGGAAGAGGAGGAGGCGAGGAGGAGGAAGCAGCGGCACGAGGCGAAGAGGCGGAAGGCGAAGCGGGAGCGGGAGAGGAGGGGGGAGGAGGGGCTGTTGGTGTAGCATTTTCGCGATCTGCGGTGGTACGGTTCGACTCCTCTCCCTCGCCTCGGGAGAAACAACACTCGATGGGTTTTCTCTGTGTTCGATTCTTTCGTTTCCCGGTGGCCAAGACGAGCTGCCAACCGTTCTTTGTTTTCTTTGCTTTTTTGTTCCTTTTTGCGCGACGTCCAATCGAACGTCTCGCACGTTTTAACCTCGTGTGATTAGAAACGACGGAACGCATGTGCCACCAACGATCGTCCGTTTTTCACGTTCAACGTACATAACTTATTCCTTTCGTAACGTATGCCACGCCCGCTAGCGCCTTACTCATGGACGCGCAAGGAAAACAAGGCCGCGCTCATAATTTGTTGGTCGATCAGTCCGGCGCTGTTCGGGTGCATGCATGCCATCGTACAGAATGGAAATCAGGCCCGGTTGTCCCTCAA
This sequence comes from Punctularia strigosozonata HHB-11173 SS5, assembly GCF_000264995.1. Lineage (NCBI taxonomy): Eukaryota > Fungi > Basidiomycota > Agaricomycetes > Corticiales > Punctulariaceae > Punctularia > Punctularia strigosozonata. The sequence goes on along the minus strand of NW_006767440.1, from coordinate 580,514 downwards.
GTATTCCTGAACACTCCGCAACTGCGTAGCGATCTCCTCGAGCGCCATCTTTACGGCACCAGCGCGCGTGCGCACCAAGTTTCACGGAGGCCGGCCAACGTGATCAGTGTTGAGACCGTGATAACACAGTAAAGCATACTGCAATATTTATTCCTGCACCGACCGATGCCACGATGATCGTGCGGTTTGCGGTTACCTGGCCAGGCAGGAAGCTCGAGGCGCGCGTCGTGCGTGGATACCATCTGAATCGCCGCAGAGATGGAGAGGTGGGGCCGCCTGGCGGCTACATACCGCCACCATCGGAGATATATGCGGACATCCACGGTTGACGCGCAGCAATCAAACTGACGATCACGATGGGTCCGCGATTCGGGGATATTGTATGGGTGTGCCAGAGGAGTGCCATGCTATCTATGCGTGAAGGCGATGCGGGTCGAGTTGATCGATAGGAGAAAGACGGTAGAGGCGCCGTATACGCTGATGTTGAGCTCTAGGATTGCAGTGGAAGGTCGACGACGGAGAGGAGGTCCGTCAGGGAATGTCGACCAGCTGAGCCAATATGGATACAAAGGGGTGGAGGTAGCGCGCTATAAGTCCAACGAGCTTGTACACTGGCGCCCTTCAACTGACGACCCACATCTCAGCGACGACGTCCCACTGCCTGAGTACCCTCGCCTCCGCAGTGATCGTTGCAGGCGCGTCCTCGCCATCCTCGACGGTTGTATGATCGTCCACCAGGAGCACGCGCACCCCGCCAACCGTCACGAACCCCGTCCGAACCGGCAACCACGTCAGCTCGAAATCCCGCGAGACGACACTCCGAGGCGCGGGAGGCGGCGGGCCGACGGTCGCAGTCGACTCGTCCAGCGACGCCTTTTCCCGTTCAAGCGGCACCGGTTCGCGCTGCTCGCGCGGCGCCACCACCACTTTCTCTAGCACCGTCACCGAACCTCCGAGGAAAAGCGCTCCGCCCGCCCTGACGGTGGCGGAAAACGGTGGCGGAAACGCGACCCCCGCGGCGCGCTCCGTCACGCGCGGGGACGCGACCAGCAGCTTCTCGTCCAGCGCGCGCGCAAAGTCGGGCTTGGGCGCGACGACCGTCGTCGGCGTCGAGAACCCGGACGAGGGCAGGCGGGGCGTGAAGGGCTCGTGCGGGTTCGGCGGCGCGGGCCTCGGCGCGGGCGCGACGCGGGGCGGCTGGACGTGCTGCACCGCAAGGGTGAGCACCCTGCGCCGCCCGGCTGGGGGCGAAGGCGCCGATACCGAGAGCGTGAAGCCGAGGGTGACGGGCTCCTCGACGGGTGCGGGGTTCGGCGGCGGGGTGCGCACCACGAGGTCGACGTCGAAATCGGGCGGTGGAGGAGGAGCCGCCGGCGCCGGCGCTGGGGTACCCGGTACGTTTGCCCCGACGAGGCTTGGAGACTGGGGCCGCGCGCTCGGGGCTACGCTCGCCGGCCGGTTGCGGAATGGTGAGCCTGTGCGCGCAGGGACGGGTCCTAAGGGCGGCGTGGCCGGTCGCGCGCCGATGGGTAGCTGTGGAGAGCCCGATCGGATAGGCCCGCCACCAGATACGCTGGCCTTGCGCTGCAGATAGGGAGGGACCGCAGATGCGGGCGGATGAGGCGCGGTTGACTGTGCGGTAGGCGCGGGGGCAGCAGGAGGGAGGGGGATGCGACGCGAGAGGGTGGAGGTGATGAGGCGGCCTGGCTCGCCAAAGCCCGAGCGCCAGGAAATGTCCAGACGACCGAGGGGCAGGATACTCCCAGGGGCGTGCGTCACGGGAAAGTCGGGGATGGAGAGGGGAGAGAGGACGTAGAGGAACTGGCGCGTGTCCTGCGGCTGCATCAGCGACTCGGACACGACGGGCGTGGCACTACTCGAATCGTGCTGCCATCCGTCGGAAGGTTCAAATTGGATGCGTTCGAACCACATCGCGTCCTGGGTGAGGTTCTGGATGTGGACTTCGAGGAAGACCTTTTCGCGCTCGGTACGCGAGAGCAGCGCCGAGGGTGAGCGCGGGACATGCACTTTAGTCTTCACGGAAAGGGGATTCGTGACCTGAGGATAGTGTTCCATTAGCAATGAAGCCTCGTGATTACAATTGTTGATGTGCTCACCGCGAATTTGTAAAACTTGCGAAAGGTCGCGAGGTGGGGGTTCGCGGGATCGACTGAGCCGGCAGGCGCATGCCGAACGCTGGAGGGCAAGCGATACGATACCGTGCATGCGAGGACATGCTGCCCGAGCTCCTTAATCTCGTGGCTGACGACGTTTTCGGACACGCCGCCTGGTGCCAACGTAAAGTCTGGTCCTCCAATATCGGCTAATGTTGTTTTCGTCGTCGCGGTCTGCATCTCCACCTTCATGCTGACGGCCTGCACATCCACTGCAGCTTCATTGTTGATACAAAGGCAAGATGTGAATGTTTCTCCTAGTTGTATGGAGCCAAAGGCTGCGGGCAATGTGAGGAGGTTGGTGGGGTTGGACAGGTCACGGAGTGTCTTCGGATGACCGGGCAATGGCGCGCTGCCTTGCAAGGACAGTATGGATGCAGTCGAGCGAGCAGAGAAGGAGGGTGAACTGGAATAAAACGGCTCCCAAGCACCAGCCAACGCGGGTCGCTATCGAGAGCAATGAGAGGGGGGTCTTCGTCGTATGCACCATGAACGCACGGAGACCCGCATGACCTTGAGCGAGAGGAGATGATTGGGGCCTTCCATGGTCCTCTGAATATCGGAGAGGGGTTTCAAGTGCTTGTGAATTCCGTGGTAGCTAGAGTTTTGAGCCAACCTCCGTAGGCAGTCCAGAAGCTACGTAGCGCCGCGCTCGTTGCTATTATGTTGATATAATCGTAGTCAGAGGCTTGAGGGGAGCCTGACTCTTGCTTATTGGGCCAGCGAAGAGCTGATGATGAATGAAGCTGAGCACGACTATGTACATATGCCATGGGCGGTTCATCATCTTTGCTCGGTCACCATGAGCAGCCGTCTTGCCTCCTTCCGCGGCCCATCCACGCCCAACTCTTCCCCGGTTTCGAAACCCAAGCAGCCGAACTCTCCCTCATCGACGTCTCGTGGCCCCATTGAATCGCCGTATCATCGTAAACTGCGATCTGCGCTGCAAGATCTACGGGGGTGCACGAGAACATGGGATGATCTCGTCCTGCACGACGGATTGAAGGCGGCAAAGAATCTGGTGGATGCAAGAACAGAACTAGAGTATGTACTGAGCCCTTGCCGTGTCTTTGTTCATTCTTTGATTTGGGATTTTTCTGCAGTAATACCCTTGCATTCGTCCCATCGGGGAGTCAACCCCAATACCGAGTGGTCGGCCCCAAACTTGAGACCATGGAGGAAAGCATCATCCAACTAGACACCGTCATCGCCAAAATGGTATGAGGATATAACAGTCGACAGTCGTCCGCGGTGCTCCAACATCATCGCAGCGCAAACAATTCCAAAAGATGGTTGCCATCGTCGACAGTCTAGAGGGCACCTTGTTGGAGGCTCATAAGACGAAGGGATGGAACTGGTGTTCGTCGGATCCCCTTTGGGTGACTTGGCCTTTCGAGAAATTCGGTACGCTGTCGTGCCCCCTCTTCATAGAATTATCATTGAACGGTCTTCACAGTGACATCTCTGTCGCATTTACCAAAACACTACCACCGCTCTTTCGAAATGCATGTCGAACTCGTGAATTCCCTTCGAAGCCATTCTACTCCCTTTGACGTCTCTCGCGAAGTTATCGCGCGATGGGTCGCCCAACCATACCTCGAAGAGCACAGCTGGGACGCAGAATGGGAAGACCTTTGCGAGGCCGAGATTGACCGCTGGACGTAGCCCGACGGGAACAAGAAGCTTAGATCCGTATGGAACATGTTGACGGATCCACCTATCTACGAAGATCATACGGAATGAACTCGGCGATCCCCCCTCTGCCTACGCCGATGTCTCTAGCGTGTACTCGTCGCTTCTACCAGAGTACGCCATAATCAGCACCTACCGTGCTTGCCCCCCGCCCACGGACGAGAGCGAAACAGTGATGTCGCAGTTGCCTGCTCCCCATAACCTTTCGCATACCAACCAGACGGGGCACAAGCCATCGTTGATCGTGCGAACTCCTGCACTTGAAGTAGCCCTCAGCCCTTGCAGTGCGTCGAGTGCCTTGTTGTATTGTCATATGACAGCCTGAATATCGCACTTCTTCGACTGTGATGGTAGAGAGATTCTGATTTCATGCCGTACAATCTGTCGCCTCATGCTTGGTATTCTTCGCCTTCATCGAAAACAGCGTGCTTATGGATAAAGTCCAGATATCTCCCCCAGAATCCGCCGTTCCAGCTCCGGACTTTCTCCCAGTCCTCAGCGCCCCGCACTTGCCTAAGCCATATTAGCCAGCCAGCAAGTACAAGATCCGCGAAACTGATGGTATCGCCCGTGATGAATTGGCTGCCCTCGCCGTTCTTCTTTATGGCGTCTGCGAACTTCCCGAACCCGGCTTCGAGCTTTGCCCAGTGCGGGAGCAGCTGCTCACCCTGAGGGAAGTCCTCCAGTTTACGGCCAAAAAGCTTTTCCCGCGTTGCGCGGAAGTAGTCTTGACCGCGCGGGCGCAGGTGCTTGTACGTAGAGAACACGACAATGTTCGCGAGGTCACCTATGATCGCGTCCCTCGCGGTGGCGACAAAATATGACTGCAAGCCGCGCGTGGGTTTGGGGAGAACTGTAGGTCGATCGGGGTAGGTCTCGTCCAGATATTCCGCGATGGCCCACGAGTCCGAGACGACCTTCCCCGTGGATAAGTCGTGGATCACAGGCAAAGTGTATGACGAGGCTCCATTTAGCGTCACGGTCGGAGCGGCGCCGATCTTCTTGGCAGCATCCGCGATGTCGGGGAATTCGACCCATACCGTCTTGAACGGCAATCCCTTGATCCCAAGCGCATATCTACGATGCGCAATGTGAGCACGGAGACGATCTGAAGCGCAGCGTGGCAATCATCTGCGCACCGTATCCTCCAAGCATTCGGACTCCATGCGCGTTCCTCTGCCTTTGACCCTTCTGCCGCGACATCGTAGAGAACGATTGCTTTCGACATCGTTACCTCGTAAAGGGGTAAGGTTGGGCAGGCGCGGGTGATGTGACCCGAGCGATAAAACCACCCTCCCTATATATGCACGGAGGCCGTGATCCCTTTTCATATGGATCTTGCGATTGCAATCGCGACTCGCAATGCGGCATGCGGGAGTACGCGATAGCCTGCCAATGCTGATGCAAAATGATTCCGTATGGCGTGATCCATACTACTGCAGCTGAAAGCAGGCGTGTCGTAGTCGAGTGCAGCGTATACTTCGTGAAGATGTAATCATAGCAGGCTTGAAGCTTGAAGGGTACTGGCGCTCTGCGTGAAGGAACCAGTACTTGAGCAAGGTATCGAATAAATTGGCACCGTTCGAAAACGGTGACGTGGGGTGACCGGATCAACGTGGCCGGAGAAGCCGATCTAGCGACTACTTACTTCATCTCAAGACGCCATACAAGCAGAGTATGGCTAAGCATTTGGATCTTCGTATAAGTACATTAACGGGACAACCACTTCACACCTTGTAAACTTCACCCTCATCGTATACTTCATACTTGACCAAAGAATCGACGAATTTGCCCCAGAATCCAGCATCCCAACCTCGGACCTTCTCCCATTGCTCGCCGCTGGCCGTCTGCCTGATCCAGAGCAGCCAGGATGCGAGGAACAGGTCCCCAAAGCTGACGGTATCGCCCATGACGAACTGCGCGCCCTCGCCGTTCTTCTTGATCACGTCCTTGATCTTTGTGAAACCGGCCTCCGTCTTTCCCCACTGGTCGATGTACTTCTGGCCCGTTGAGATTTCCTCCAGCTTACAACCGAAAAACTTCTCGCGGGTGACGCGGAAGTAGTCTTGGCTGCGCGGGGGGAGCAGTTTGTACACATCAAACATCATGTTCGCAAGCATCTCGTCGATGGCCACCTGCATCGATGTGTAGGTAAACGCCCACTGCAGGCCGAGTGTTCCCTTGGGCAATAACGCAGGGCGATCGGGATAGGTGTTGTCAAGGTACTCGACGATAGCCCACGAATCTGAGACGACTTTGCCCGTCGAAGGATCCTGGATGACGGGTAGGGTGTAGTATGGCGAACCGTCAGGGTTGGTTTCTGTCGGTGGTGCGCCGATCTTCTTGCAGGCACCTGCGATGTCGGGGAACTCGACCCATACGGTCTTGAAGGGAAGACCCTTGAACGCAAGCGCGTATCTGTAAAGCAAACTCATCCTCAGGTATGTCGCGACAACGTTGTATCTAAGACGCCTACCTGACTTTGAACGTATTCGGGCTCCAAGCGCGCTCCTTCGCCGTCGACTTCTGGGCAAGGATGTCGTAGAAGACGATCTCGTTTGTCATCGTCCGTGCTACTGAGAGCGACTGATTTGTTGTGTAGATGTCGGGGAGGAAAGCCTGGTTGATCGATGCTCATGCGCTTGACTTGAGCCCATTATATGGGGGCCGGTTCCAGCTGCGTCCATGGGAGGATCAAATGCCGATAACTAATCACTTCACAAGAAGACATCTACAGGTCACAGGGCGCCTTCGAGGACTCATGGAGAGTCTGAGAAGCGATGCCAGCAGTGAGACTTAGAGCTGCAGGCAATGCGTTCGTAAGTGAACAAAACTCAAAATATGGCAAATTTCGAAAGCGGTCATATTACGGCCGGCGTTGAACTCACGCTTTAGCCCCATACGCACTCACTCATACCTGATCGACTGGTGCGTGCATACAATGGGCTGCAGATCTGGAGCAACGCGGAGTTCCCAGTGTCAATGTTCGGGACAACAATTGTACAGGTTAGCACTGAGAGTTGCAACGCAAGGTTTGCCCAGATACAACAGCACAGGCAACGACGAACAACGTTTTGTTACAAATCTTCGTCGTCTGATATATGGATCTCCTCCGCGTTGCCGGCCGGAGCTGAAGACGCAGCGGGCGTAGCTTCCCCTGTCTCCTTCGTCCCGGTGCTCTGTTTCGCCGCCACGAAACTCGGCGCGCCGCCTGCAACAGCAGCCTTCTCGGCCTGTGCCATCGGATCCGCCAGCGCCGCACTCTCCTCCTCCAGCTGCTTCGCCGACGCGCCGTCCCTCGCTGCCACCGTCTGCGCGGCGAGGTAGCTCGCCTCCGTGTTGAACTGCGCCTGCACGCTCCGCTTGATCCGCAACATTTCCCTGAACGTGTCCTCGCTGCCCGTGTCGATCTCGAACGCGTTCCACTCCGCCCAGAAGCCCGGGTTCGTGCGCGGATCGCAGAATTGGGAGGCGTGCGCGTAGATCGCGCGGGCTCGGTCGATCTCGCCCAGCTTGCGCTCGAGGGCGGCGAAGCGCAGGCACATCTGGGCTGTTTGCCGGGCGGGAAGAACTTCGATGGCACGCTCGTAGATGGGCCTGGTGGCAGGGAGGCCGTAATTCGAGGCGGCTTTCGCGATGTAAATTGTGAACATCTGGAGCAAACGTCTCAAGTCAGCTCTGCGACGTAGTAGTCAGGAACATGGGCCACCTCGAATTTGTCATCATCTTGCACAACCCCCGTGGCACGGTCGTACACTGCCATCGCTCGTTTCGCGAGACCGTATTCCTCCTCCAACTGAGCGTACATGAGGAAAATCGGTTTGCAGAACTTCGGCGGGCATTTGTCAAGCGCTTGCTCGAACAGATCCCTCGCTCGTTCGAGCTTGCTTCCACCCTATCAGAGAATGGCCATGCGTTTCAGTCAAGGTAAACACAAGTCAAACTTCGGCACTTACATATCGCTTGACGAATTTGCTGAGGTAGATATTCCAAATTTCGAAGCTGATCGGATAGGTGAACAGCTCCACGCCCTTCTCATACACCTTGAAGCTCTCCTCAAAGTACTTGTTCTCCTCGAGGAAGGCTGCATAGTTAACGATGATCTGCGCGTTGGCAATCCGAAGCTCAAGGATCTTCTCGTAGACGGCCTTGGCGGTGGAGACGGTGCCAATAGCCTCTTCAAGGTCGACGTAATATGACCAAAGCTTGAGTGACTTAAACAGGCGAGCCTGTACGGGAAGCGTCTGGACGGATCTCAGCACGGCGCACGTACCGAAGCGAAAATAGACATACCTGATCGTGGTAGTTGATCTTGGTGTTTTTGGGCACAGCAGCCGCCCGTTGCATCACCCGAATCGCTTCGTCGTAGTTGCTGCGATTGAACGATCGTGAGTAACAGTATGGGCCAAATGTGGACTAGTCCCTTACTCATGCCTCAGTTCCATCTCCGCCCATTCACACCAAACTTCTGCAAGGTCTTCTACGGTCTTGAAGGGGACCTTCGTGGCCTTCTCCAACACCTTGCGAGCGCTGATGATATCCGACTCAGCCTTGCCTGATACGCCACCCTCTTCGTAGAACTTGGCGAAGTTGACATAGATACGGTAGAGGTTTGGCGTGGCTTTACGGGGGTTGATGGTCTCGATAGCTTTTTTGTATGTTTCCGCAACCTGGTTCCGCAATATTAGCACCGTTGAGACAGAGTATAGGGGTAACGAAAGCCACATACCTTGTCATCGTCCTCTCCCCATAGCGCCAGCCTCTTCTCCCATTCCTGGACGTCATTCGGATTTCTCCGTAGTAGCACGTCGTTCAGCAAGAACGGCCGGCGATCCATTAGCTGCTCAAACTCCCGCATCTTCTCGTCGAGCTCCTTCTCCGTCTCCTGTGCGCTCTCCTCGTCTTCATCCTCGTCCGGCTCCGCGATGCTCTCCATCATCGCGCTGATCAGGCTCTCACTGAACTCGGCGTACGCATCGAAGATCTGCGTGAAATCGCGGATCGTGAGCACGGACGCAAGCCCAGCCTCGAACGTTGCCTTCGCGCGGTCAAATTCAGCGCGCTTGATCCAATACGTGGCGAGGCCGGTCCAGAGACGGCCGGCTTGGTCTTTGTAGACGGCAAGGCCATCTTCGTGTATGATGCGCTCGATGTTGAGCTTGCGGGAAGAGGTAGGGTCTTCGTCCTCGTCGTACGGCCGGACAGCGGTGCCGTCGGCGTTGACGGTGACGGGTGGACCGGCTATGCGGATCAATTGGCCATGCACCGATGCGGGCTCTGAAGTGGCTTGATCGACCTCCTTTTTCGCCTCTTCGACCTGGGCGGCCTGTTTCCCCGCTGCGTCGGTGTCCTCGACGTCCAAACCGACCTCTTCCGCGTACTTCTCGACTACCTCGAGCCATTCAGTCAGGAGCTGATACGGGCTTTTGCCCTCTGGACTCGTATATTGACCCTTTGCAGCTTTTCGTGCCAAACTGAGGAGCAGCTTAGCGGCCTCGAGCGGCCGCGGCGTAGGGTTGTTCTCGGCAAGAAGCAGCGCCGTGTAATACTCGGTGACGCTGGGGTCGACGGCGAGGTAGCGACGGAATATGGCGACAGTGGTAATGCCACCTTGCCGCTCGGCCCATAGAAGGTAGCGGACCCATATGCGGTGGTGGAGAGAGGGAGGAAGCGTGCGAAGGGCACGGTCGTATGTCCGACGAGCGTGTGTATGCGAAATTTGAGGAGGGCAGAATGGATGGAAGAAGATGGAGAGGTACATGAGCCATAATCGAGGGAACTGGTGGACGTGTCAGATCAAAGCACGTACGAACTACGTGAACGCGGACGTGCCTTCGGCAACCACATGAGCGCTCGCTCGAACGTCGCTATTAGGGACTTCCACTCCTCCCAGCCGACGATCCCATCCAAGCCTCCTGTCCATTTCTCCAGCTCCTCCCTCTCCTCCTCCAATGCGTCCTTCATCTCCGGGAGTTTCTTCCGACCCCCGGCCCGTTTCTTTGTCTCCAGCTTTCCCAACACGAAGTTCATCCTCGTTGCCAGATAACTTCTCCACAGCTTGAAGCTCCCCGGAAAGTACCTCAGCGCACCTTCATACAGGTAGGTCAACCGCTGGAGTGTGATCCTGGAGAGCGGCGAAGCAAGCGGGCCGAGGAGGGCTGCAACCTCGGGCGAGACATCCAGCTTTTCCTGCCCGCTCCGTTGCAGAGCACGATAGTTGTCTTTGACATTGTTGATGGCAGTCCACCAATGCCTGAAAGACTGTGGGTTGCGCAGGAGGTCCTCCTCCCGGTTGAGGTCGCCGGGGGTCAATAATTCCGAGTGTGTCGTTGGCGAGGGTACAGGAAACGTTAGCGGGAATTGTGCCGCGAGATTTTCTACCGTGACTGCGTCGTTGGAAGCCATTCTGTCGAACGAGAGGACCGAGCCCGCAATGGGCAAGCAAGGGAGGATGGCGCAAGAGCGAAGGCGCGTTTCGTGACTGCGTGCGTCAACTCGAGCCTGAACCGCGTCTTGCGCGCACAAGTGCCTCTCCTTCTTGCCCCCCACTGCACCTTCCGATATTCGATCATACCATGGTTGGTTTTCTATGCTACCGTCGCTGGATCTGTCGAGACTCACTCGTATGCACAGTCGCACGGCGTCAAACGCGCCCGCCAAAGCCCTGAGGCCGTCGCAGCCCGCAAACAGAAAGAGCAGGCGAAACTTAACGAATATATTTCTTTGACTGATACTATATTTTCCAAGGTGAGGACCGTCCCAGGCGCTCTACACTACGCAACACGTACGCGATCGCGACTGTACTCATCGTGCCCTGTTCCTATACACAGAAGAAGAGCGAAGACTGGAGCCAGGATGCTTTCCAGCTTACCACCCGCTTGCTCCAGCTCAACCCGGAGTTTTACACCATATGGAATTACAGGCGCAATATCATGACCAAGGGACTATTCCCAGCGAGGTATGATGATTCATCTCGTTAAGAGCCCCGTTCCTCTGTCTCAAAGCTTTTGATCAGTACGCCTGAGCAGATCAACGACTTACTGTCAACGGATCTTCAAATGACCACCGCAGCACTCAAGCAGCACCCGAAGGTGTACTGGATATGGAACCACCGGCGATGGTGTCTCGAAAACGTCCCCCTCGGGCCACCAGGTGATGACCATGGTTGGAGGAAGGCACATTGGGACAGGGAGCTGTTCGTTGTTGAGAAAATGCTCGACGTCGATGCTAGGAACTGTGCGTACCGACCATTCTCCCTAGCTGCTGTCCACGTTCATCATCAGCATGCACATATATCTGGCCAAGTCGACCGACGCTGACACAGTTGCTATAGTCCATGCATGGGGCTATCGTCGATACGTTCTCGCCAGCATGCCAGTTCCTCGGCACCCGCACACGGAGCTCGACTACACGACGCGCAAGATCGAGGCCAGCTTCTCCAACTTCAGCGCATGGCACCAGCGGACCAAGGTCCTCCAGACGCTGTGGGACAACGGCGAGCTTGATCCCGTCCAGAGCCGGGAAGAAGGTGAGCGCTCACAGGGCAGGTTGTGACCCCACTCCACTTTTCCTCCCCACTCGGCCGTTTCGGGCGAGTTCCAGAAATGTGCTTGTCATGCTCCGGTCTTACGCTGTGGGATCGGAGGGCCGCTGGCGACGCCGCTCAGCGCCCATCTTACCCACAGCGGTGCTGGCCGCATCTAGAAGCATCTATCTTCGAGCTTCAAACTTCGCCTTGCGAACGTAGTATCTCCGTCCACAACGACTTTCCCGTTGACGTAGCACTGACACGGTCCTTCTTGCCACCGGCACGGGCAGAGTTCGAGCTAGTCCACAACGCGCTTTACACAGACCCTGCCGATCAGAGTGCCTGGCTATACCACAGGTGGCTCATAGGAGAAGGTTCGTTGGCTTCCAAAACGCCTCCATCAAGAATCGATATGCGCATACTGATGCTGCCGCCGGGCTAGGCAAGGATAGGGCCGTGGTGGAACGCGAGATGAGCGTGATCCAGGAACTGTTGGACGAACAGCCGGATAGCAAATGTGCGCAGTCTTGCTCGCTCATTCTCTGCGAAGTGTGGCTGACAGCATGGCTTTAGGGTGCATGGAGACCCTCGTCCACTACAAGCGGATCTCGATTAGGACGCATTCAAACGAGTTGACCGCCATGGAGCGAAATAAGCTCGCCGATGAATGCGGCGAGTTACTCAAGCGTCTGATAGAGTTAGATCCCGCGCGGCGGCGGAGGTATGAGGAGATCTGTGAGTTGCTGATTCCGAAGCCATGCCGTTGTGGGTGCAGGAGCTGAATTTGGGTCCTGCGTTAATGATAGCGACGGACGTGGATAGCACGAAGCTATAGCTGCCGTTGGGGGGGGGGGGTCTGCGAGGGTGGAGAAGGAACAAGGCTGGAAGTTGGGAGACGGACCTCAAGGGAGGGGGAGCGATATGCAGATGCAATGATGAACGGGCGCCGAATGTGTGGGTGAGTTATCTCGTCCTTCAATGCGTCTCTCGGCATGGCGATGTACAATATCCAGAAATGATCCATGAGTTTTTTACATACAGATCACCATACATCAAGGACATGGACTATGGCAACATAAAGGGGCCTGCGGATCGTATAACGGCTTCACCCTGGCAGCTTCGACCGTGGGCCTGACGCGGCGCGAGGCGCTTAGCACTTGCACTCGCCGGGCTTGCACTGGCAACTGGTTCGACATGTATGAGCGAAAGGTCGACGACGCATGGGTGAAGGGGTCCTACGTGGTACCGCAGGAGCAGCTGGTGCTACCGCAGCCGTTGGCGTTGACGGGGACGTTGGTGGTCTACATATCTGCCGAGTTAGCGAGGGTCCCTTGAGACAACGAGCGACGACTGCGACTAACGGTGTACATTCTGAACAGTGTATGAAGGTGGGAGTGGATACAGGTGTGTATGTCTTCCTGGAGAGACCCAAGGCACGGCGAGAGCTGATTATATCAGATCTCCAGTGTTTGTGTGTGTTTGCACTTTGATCCCCAGCGCCACCGCAGTTCCCTATCCGGTTCGCGGCACTCGCACAGGGGGCCCGGAGTCACCCCACCGCGAGATCCGAATCTGAGACTGCTCGAAGCCGCTCAGCGCCGACCAGGCAGCGACCGCCATTGGACGGCACACCCTCTTGCGAGCAGCCGTACAGCCCTGAGGCTAGGCAGTTAACGTTGGCAAAAATAAGACGGCGCACTGGCAGAACCCAGGAGGCTAGTTACAGCCAAGGCGGATGCACATGGACAGGCCGCAGCGGCTTCTTGTGAGAGAGATCTCGACAGCATGCGCATGCAGGTTAAGCGCGTGTCAAGGACTCAAAGATCCTGCTTCAATGTGGACTACGGACCCGGTGTACCCATAGAGTCGGTGAGCTAAGGTTAAGGCCCCCGTATTTGCCTCTCCACTTTGCCATCCGCGATGTTCATGATCATGACGAGTGGCAGCCATTGTTCCAGGTTTCGCACTTGAACAGGATATCGGCTGATAGGATTGAGCCTTGCTTCTTGTTCGTGGAAGCCAGGAACGTGGAGAACGTAGGGGATCTTTCCGCGGAGGATGCATTGCTGGTGGTACGTCCGGACCTGCTCCTCTTAGCACACGCAACCATGCGCAACGACATCGCTGCGTGCATCAACAGTATGCAGAAACGACTTGCCGTCGCTATTCCGCCACGTCTTTCAGTATTCACTTCGGCTCGGAGTAGTGCAATCGACCGGAGGGCGGACGCGCGATGCGCTGGACTTGAATAAACTGGTATTTGTCGTTCGGGATTATCAGTTATCAGGCGAAAAGGGTAGGCAATAATCGTAATTCCCTATGCATCCGTCATGCTGAATCAGACCATATTTAGGGTCAGATACGACATACGAGGGCGATATCACAAAGCGGCATGACTGAGAACCAATGCCGGAAATAATGGCGAAGTGCCCTTCTTCGAAGGCGCGGTCTCTCCATGCGTTGTGAAGAGCGATATCGACACCGCGGAGACCTTTGGCCCCTACACACTAGGAATTTTCGTCGAGAGCGTCATCAGCTACCGTACGCACCACAGGGTACGGGATCCTCAACTTCTGACCCCGTGTCGCTTCTCTCCAGCGTCCCCTCCGACCGCATGTGGTGCATTGAGGGGACACAAGCGCGCGAGTGCTCTCGTCTTTCGGCGGCCGCACCGTCCAGCCGTCATCGTCCTTCGCAGCCGCGGATTCTGCCTAACGCCTTCGACGCTGCAGTTAGGCGACTTGAATATCGAGTTGGCCGTAGCGGTGGTTGCTGACGGTCCATTGCCCCCGTTCACATGACCTCGTCAGAGCAACCACAAGCCCTTTTCTACATCATCCCCTCGTCGGTCTCAGTCGAGCTTTCGCAGAAGTATCATGCTACGTGGATGGCCCGTCCTTCCTGCGGACTTCGGATGTCGCTGCCATTCGAAAATTGTGGCAAGGCTTGCATTTGAATTGAGGTGCCGTCGTGATTATCATATCTATCGTCCGCGGAAGCTCGAATCCTGCAAACCTTGAGAGACGAGAGGGAACTGATCATGTCCACGAGTGTTACATTGTACTGATTTCGTTAGAATATTGGGTTGCTTAGAGCAGCTGCAAGCATCCCGGAGGCGATAGCGTGTGAACTCCGTCCAATTAGGGAGCTCCAAATAATGAACGATTTCAATGCTACGTCGAACTCGCTGACAAGGGTAAAGTGCGAGTACTGATCAGGGACACGGAAAGGATGAGCGCTGAGCACCATCGCGGCACTGGAGCCAGTCTGCAGTTCACACGTCCATGACCGGGACGGTACCCATAGCCCTCGTGTTATATAGGAGACGGGCGGCCTGGCCTCATTCCCGGCTGCGCCCTCGAACTACATACTGTATGCTGCTGCAGACGTGCCGTGATGGTCGATGGGCTATCCCCTACATTGTGCAGGCTTTTGTTCGTCTTGTACTCGCCCCCAATCGACTTACATACAGCGCTTGTTCAGAACACTGGAGCCGATAGAGGTCTCGCTACGACAAGTTGACAAACGACGACTGGAGTACTCCAGGAGCTCGCAAAGATCTACCCCTTGAAGGTCATCATCTCGTCGTTGCAGACGAGCTAGGCATTCCCGAGAGCGGCAAAGGTGAGCGCGCAGCTCCTCATTTTCAATCCCGGGGCTATTCGGCCGTTGCATGGTCTGTTCCGATCTTCTGGGCCCTCCGCACGCGTACGATGGCGCTCTCGTGCTCGGGTCACTTCAGTGCCCTTTTCCGTCGTTCTCCGCTTCTAGAAATACGTATTTTTATGTTCGTGTCTGGATGATGAGCGCGGCCGTTCACCGCCGCATTTCAAACAGCTCTTGACGTCGTGCTATGTTGCCCTTCTTGCCGCATACGCAGTGTTCTCGAACCTCGAACCCGGTGCACAACGCCCTATACCCAGATGCGGCCGACTAAAGCCACGACCGTGTTCCGCGGGTCGGTCATCCGGGCAAGGTGCGTATTTGTCTGCATCATCGAGGGTTGAAGTTCACGTGCTGATGGCTTGGCGGTTTAGAACGTCGATATGGAAGTCCAGGAGACAATGGTCGCCGGCGGTGCATGCTGGTGGCTCGATGACTCAGGTGCGCGATACACGTTCACGATCATGGCTTCTTGGGGCAATCGCTTAATGCAGATTCTAGGCTACAATCACCGCGAGCGCGTCGTCTACAGTATCTTGTGCCTCGCGTCATACATCGTCCAAGAATGACATAACTCCGGGGGATACCGAGGTGATTCAAAGAGTGTGACGTCTACCGTGTGAGGCGAGTCACCGTCTGCTGCGCCGGAAGGGTTGATAGCTGAAATCGGGGCGCGTAGCATCGGGCCTGACAGCATCAGGTATCGGGAACCCAAGAATCCCGCTGTAGTTCAACAGCTTGGGCTTGCTCGTGTGAGGGTGGTTCTCAAAGGGCGCGGCGACGAGACTGGTAGGTTGCCAATCCTTTCGTCGGTCTTTCGGGGACAAAGACGTACACAATTCGAAACTCATTCGTGGCATATAGGTTGTTATACATCAACGAGGCACGATACGTCAACGATATCGGCTACGCGGAGATGGTCTCTCAGCAGCGAGGCCTTCAGCACGTGCATGCGCCAGGCTTGCACGCGCAGCTATCCGGGAGTGTCGTCAGTCGACAACGTACAAGGCACACGCCATATCTGACTTACGGCGAGCAGCACTGGCAGCTAGCCTCGTTGCAGCACTTGCAGCCGTTGGCGGCACAGCCCTCGGCGGTGTCGACGGGGACGGTGGTGGTCTGTAACGATGGTAAGTAGAAAGGTCGTGACTCTAGGTGGGAGGCAGGACTGACGGTGAACATTCTGTGTTTGTAGATGGTGATGGATGTAGGTGAGTGAGTTGCTGAGGAACAGAGATCGCGGGCATGCGCTTACTTATACCCTTTGCTAGTGTTTGGCACTGTCTGCTATTTGATATCCGCGCCACCGCCGTTGTCTCGACACGTCCGCGGCAATCCCGCATGCACTTCGCCGACTGGCACTTCACCGAAGCGTCTTTTTAGGCTTACAACGGAGCCACCCAGCAATACTTAGACCCGTCCGCTTCGCCGCGCCAGTCCGCGAGATCTGGATGTGAAAGTGCCTGATATGAGGCGTTCGCGCCCGTCCGGCCGAACGTCAGGCACGCCCAAGAGGGACTTTTTTGACCGAACTATTCCGCGTCGTAATTGATGGCGGCAGCGCATATGGATATTCGGCGTGGAGATATCCCGCAGCCTGAAAAAGATGCTGTACCTCTCGGTACAGCTTTGGTGAACATGCGGGCACAATCAGGATCCGCGGTCGGCGAATAATGAAAATCCGTTACTTGTGCTGGGTCGTCCATCAGACCATTGAATGGTCTTCGGTCCTGTTGGAAAGCAGAGAGCGAACATATCATTCCATTCAACGACATATACAAGTGGACTCGTTGGGCATCCGACTGGTGCAGGAGCATACAGCAACGGTGCGGGAGGCGCGATGGAAGGGCTACATATTGCCGCATTGAATCTCACGGCTTCGAACACGCGCCGTCCTGGCTGTCCTAGGGCGCTTATGAAGTTGCGTGTATTCCTCGAGTGAGCGATTAGGGAGCTTTGGGGTTCGCAGGGCCAGCCGGGTCGGCGGGTAGATTGCGAGGTCGGGGTAGACGTGCCTTGGATGTATGATCATTTGACGCGAACGTGTGTATTACTCTGGATTCGTCCGTTAGGGCATATGTCGCGAAGAAACGTTGAATACCCTATCCTCGCGGAGATAACGTGGATAAAGTCCGTAGCGGACGTGGTAATCGCGAACACGAGGATCTAGCGTCTTTCCAGTCAGCCTGGCTATCATGCTGTTCTGGGTCTATGGGCAACCCGAAGGAAGTTATCGCTTAGCGGATTCCTGCTCCACTCCGGCATGGCCAACGGGAAGCAGCCTTCTCCTGGGGGGTGTGGGCTACAAAGATAATTTGTCAGCGGCTTTCATCCGCATGTTTTGGCGTGAAAGGAGATTGCATGCAATCCTCTGCGGATGAAGCGCCGTATGCGCGTTAACGAAAACATAAGATAGCCTGTCATTGGACAGCAGTAGCGGGATAACGCCATGACTCCATGGTCGGCCAGGGGGTACAAAATCCGGGGTTTGAGCGTGTTGTTGTCCGACGACCAAGGAGGTGAATGTGATGCCTTTGTCCTGTGCGGCTGGACCGAGTCTTTGTCTGGCTGTGATGGATATCCTCTTGTATGTCGAAAAGTACGTACTTGCGGAGCGGATTTCCCATGACGGCGTTTGTAGGCAATCGACCGTATTGGAAAACATGGCGGCGAGAGATGGACAATCCCTCGACGACTGTCCGAGATTGAGCGCATATAGGCACATATAGATCCATGTAGACGCATATAGACGACTCCCATTTCTGGAACTCTGGCGACATAAGTGCGGTACTGATAGTCTTCAGGTTCGAGGGCAATCGCAAGCCGTTAGCATTCGTGATATGGCGCGGTCGTGGACCTGGACGCGAACCCGCCTCGCACAATGGGTGCGATGAACGAACAACAAAGGGGGATGATTGGCGCGCTATTTCTCTGATAATTCGTAGCGAACACGCCTTATCGTTCCGGGAACGTACGTCGCGGGACGATAGCGCAGGATAGCGTGCGATTGAGCGTGGGCAAGGGCCGACACGAGGCTACGGCGTGTTCAGCGCGCTGTTTGCGTCAGTCGCCTCGCCCAAAATCTCTGTGCGGCCCATCTCATCTCCATCCCCCTCGTCCTCCCCTCCTTCCCTTCACCGTTCCGCCCGCTCCCCTCTGTTCATAAATCAGGCCAGCCCATCAGATGGACCGTTCCGCGCACGACACCCTTTACAGCCGTGGCCCGTCGACTCCCGACATTGCCAGCCTCGACGGCACGGCGGCAGGCTCAGGACCGTCCGTGCAGCCTCCGCACCAGCGCCCGTCGCCGACGCTTTCCTACAGGGAACCGGCCCAGTCGACGTCGCCGAGCCACCTCGACGCCCTGTTCCACAATCTGAACCAGCCCGGCAACGGTTCGCAGTACGCACCCGCGTCGTCTGTCTCGCAGATCGTAGGGGCCGCGATTCAACAGCAGCAGCAGCAGATCCCGAACAACTCTGCGCCCACGACGCCCATGTCTGTTGCCTCGCACTCGTCCGCCCAGTCGCAGTCGCAGACGTCGGCCGACCGGCAGAGCGCGCTGCTCTCGCTACTCGGCTCCGTCGCCCCCGCGCATCCCGCAGGCCAGCCCGTTCCATTCCCGTCGCAAGTTCCAGTTCAAGGAGGGCCGCAGCAGATCCCGACGCCGCCCGGGTCGTCGCAGAGTCACGTCCAGCCGTCCTCGTCGGCGTCCAACGACCAAGGCCGCGTGCTCCTCGAGCAGCTCATGGGCACCGTCCCCGCCCCGCAGGCCTCACCCGAGCACGTTCAATACGGGCCGCATCCCCTTCCCCAGTCGCAGTCGCAGCCTCACCTCCAGTCTCCGCCTCAACCCCAGCAACAGCAGCAATTCTTCCCGTCCCAGGGCCCGGAGCCCGAGTACTTCCACGCCGGCAATAGCGAGCAGGCCTCGTACGCGCCCCCGCCGCACCCATTCGAGATGATCAACTCGCCGCACGCGCAGACTCACGGCCTCCCGCCCATCGGACCTATGCTTCCTCCGGCCCCTCAGCCCGGCCTCACGCACCAGATCGCGCACCAGGACCTCCCCCCGCCCCAGCCGTCGCCGCCGAAGTCGATGTTCGAGTTCATATCGCCGTTCGACGCGCTCGCTTCTTCTGGCAAGAAGCCCGCGGGTGGCAGCAAGCCGCTCCCCGTGCCCACTGCGAGCCAGGGGCCCGCCGCCCAAGGATCTCCTCATGGGGTGCAAGCCAACCAGGAGGAGCGTGGCCTCGCCAGCTGGGCGATGGACCCGAAGCGTAAGAGCGTCGAGAACCTGATGGAGCAGCTGACGCGCGGCGTCCCGCCCTCGTCCTCGTCCTCGCCTCAATATGACTCGTACTACAATTCGGAGGAGCTCACGCCCGTCGCGCAGCAGCCGCAGAACGTCGGCCATGGCGGCCAGGCGCCGCCCGCGCCCCTGCAGATCTTGCAGAAGGGCGTGCAGTCGCCGAGGGGCTCGCCCCCGCGTGCGCAGCAGCAGCAGGCGCCGGTTCAGTCGCAGGTGAGGCCGCTCCTGCAGCAGCAGTCGTCAGGACGCTCGGTCGAGTCCCCGCTCGGGCACGCGATCGGTGCGCCGGCCCCGCAGGGGCAATCTCAGGGTCACCGGCGCGAGAGGAGCTCGCCTGTTCCCGGCGCAAAGGGTGGCAAGGGACGCGGCAAGCAGCAGCCCCAGTCTCAGCTGCAGGGACAGCAAGGGAGGAGCTACGGCAGCCCCGAGTACGTTTCTTCAACTGCACCTTGCCCGGGTATTCGGTGCTGACTGACGATGGACGTCCAGGTCACAAGGCCAACAGATCGTGTTCGATGTGTCGCAGCCGCTGGACGAGATCCGGGCAAGTCAGGACCTCGTCAAGTCGACGGCTATCGCGCTCGTCAAGGTCGACCAGAATTTCTTGCCGGGCACGACTATCGGCGCGACGCACTGGGTCGCATACGCTATGACCAAAGGTGTGCTCCGTGGTTACTACACAGCTCACTGGCCGTCTGACATTATATGTACAGGTCGTGTTCGTGTCATCTCACGCTCAAGCGGTGACCGTACGCTGCTTCAACTCCCGCCCACCTTCCCGCCGTCCACCGTGGTCAACGACATGGCCGTTTTCGGGAACAGGCTTGCCGGCGTGACCTCGGACGGCGGATTTGTCGTCTGGGAGCTTCCTGAAGTCGTCACCGACGATGCATTGTGAGTGGCGCGTCGTCGTCCGTATTTGTTGTTTCCTTGGACTCATTGCGATTGCTTAGGGGAAGAATCCTCCTCTGCGTCTTCCCGGCTCTTGATGGCGAGGCATTGCACTCCGTCAAGTGGCACCCCAAGCAGGCGAACACGGTCGCTGTCGCGTCCGAGACGAAGATTTACTTGATCAACATCGAGGAAGCGGCGCACCTTTTCGGCGGCGACCCCGTCCCGCAGAATGAGCTACAGCGTGTCGGCGATGTCTTCTCTATCCCTTCGGTACGTCGCCTGTATTGATTCTGCATCCCGTGGCAACCGTTGACGAAGTTTTGCAGCCACTCGTGGCGTTCGATTTTGACGTGCTCAATTACGGCCTCGCAACAATCTCCGATGACTCGGTGCTCCGTTACTGGACGATCCACGATCGCGCCTCATTCTGGTCGGCCAAGATCCCGGGCGAGGACACGCCGTCCTCGCTCATACTGCACGACCACGGTGTGATCCTCGGCCGCCGGAAGGGCACTATCTATCAGCTGCTCCCGCATGTTAACAAGACGGTGCTGTCCACTATTCGGTTCGTTAATGGTGCTCGCGACGACCCGGAGATGTTCAGCCATGCGTGCTACGACTCGCGCATACAGACGCTCTGGGTCGCGAACAACCGTCGGGACAGCATGCTCGCGTGTCGGCTGGCGTTCGAGCCGCCGGCCGCGTTCGGCTCGCCTGAGGAGCAGGTCGGCAAGGCATGGGTCGACCAGCTCGTCGAGTTCGCTGGCCCGAAGCCCACAATCCACTTCGTGATCCTGACGGCGGACGCAGACCCGACGGGCGAGGAGGCGCACGCGGCGTGCGTCGCGGCCAAGGTCCCGCCTGGCGAGCTCGCGCTCGTCGCGTTCTCCGTACACTCGAGCGGTGTGGACCAGGTGCTGATCCGCAGGGAGTGGTACGATAACGCCCTCGTGTCGACGGCGAGCAAATTCCCAGAGTACACCCCTCCGCCGGCGGTGCACCCTCCCCCGTCCTACGCCCAGCCCCCTCAGCCCCCGGCGGAACCCAAGCAGCAGCCGGAGGGCAGGTCGCAGCGCTCGGCTGTGCCGGCACCCCCGCCGACGACTTCGGGTCCGTCGCCCAGGGATTATGCTCGCGAGCCGGTGCCGGCAGTGCAGCGTCCCAAGACCCCGCCTACGGACGAGCTGGACAGTGAGCTCGCGCGCGAGGAGCCGAGGCAGGCGGAGCCGAAAGGCAAGGGTAAGGGCAAGAACGTCGGGTGGAAGGAAAAGGAGAGCAGCGGCAGCGGAAACGACCACGGCAAAGACAAGGGCAAGGCAGTCGAGGGGACCGGAATCACTGAGGGCGCGCTCGGATCAGCGCTGTCGAAGGAGATCCGGAAGCTGGAGGAGAACTTGCATACCCGACTTGGTCGTCTGGTCGGGAAGGAGCTCGATAAGCAACGTAAGCGTCTTCTTCGGGGCTGAACCTTTGTCTTCCCGCGGCTTGACCAGAACCCTCACCGCGATCTCTCTCAGATCAACGTATGGAGGAAGTGCGCGCGAGCGAGCAGGCTGCCGATTTCCAACGGCAGGAGAAGATACTCAAGCTCATCTCGACGGAGCTGACGAAGAACACGACACGCGTCGTCGAGGTGGCCGTCAAAAGCGAGGTGCAGAACTCGGTCCTGCCCAGCCTGGAGAATATCACCCGGACAGAGATCAAGTCCGCGCTCGACGGTCATGTCACCAAGTCTCTCACGGACGCCATCAAGCAGGTAAGCTGTGCCGTCTAATGAAACTTTATCTTATCGGCAATGTATGCGATGGAATGTGCTCATGCGTTTTTGCCTTTCGTCTTTCCAGAGCCTGCCCGCCGAGGTCGAGAGACTGCTCCTTCGATCTGATGTATCGAACCAGATTGCGCGCAACTTTGCGTCCAACATCACTCCGGCGATCGAGCGGCATGTCAAGGACACGGTGACGAAGACGCTCATCCCTGCGTACACGCAACAGTTCTCCCAGTTGCATCAGGACCTGACACGGGAGATGCACGCCGAGATGCTCAGCCTCAAGAAGGATGTACTGGCCTGGCAGACCGATGCGTTCCGTGCGCAAGATGTGAGTAGGAATGCTCGACGTGGGCGAGGCCGATTATAACATCTATTCTAGACTCTTGTTCGCGACTTGGAGCAATCCGTTCGCTCGCTCAACGATCAAGTCAAGTATCTGAGCCTGAACCAAGGCAACAAGGGCTCTCCATCGTTGTCCGGCAACTTCAACTCACCGCATACGCGACCAATGCCGATATCCAATCCGCCTGTGTCGAGCTACCCGTCGTCGACGACCCATGGCCCGTACATACAGCAGCAGCCCAATTTGCAGCAGCAGCCGTGGTTCTCCCAGCCCATTGCGGCTCCCCAGGCCTCGCACCCCGCCATCCCTCCTCCGGCGGTAGCAACCGCCCCGCAACAAGTACCACGGCCCGTGCAAAATGACGAGTGGGACGACACCTACCTTACCGTTCTGGGCACGCAAGATCCCCAGCAGCTGCGCGAGCTCCTAGCGCGGTCCAACCCGGAGGTCGTCATGCCCCTCACCGGCAACGGTCCCCTCTCCCAGGCCGTGATCCTCACGCTTGTGCACCGGCTCTCCGCCACCATCGCCGAGACCTCCCCGGCGGACGAGTCATTCAAGGTTACGCTGTGGTGGCTGTTGCGCGCAGCGAACACCCTGAACCCATCTCACCACATGATCTCACCCTATGTTTCGCGAGTGCTCCCCAACGTTCAGCAGATGCTGAACACCACAAAGCAGAGGCTGTCCATCCTCCCGGGAGGCTCTCCCGTTCTCAACGACACCGTACGCACCATTTCGGACGTGCAAGAGGCGCTCGGTCGCTCCCGCTAGACGGTCTGAGTCATGACCAGCTAACCTCCTTGTACGTCTGCCGACCCATATGCTTGACGTCTGCGACGGACGCGCCGGAGACGCTCGGTCGACTCGCCGCCAGCCGGTTTGAGCCTGAGCGCTGTTGCGCGCCTGCATATGCATGTCGGCCATCCATCGCCGACGTCCAAGAGACGCCGAGATGGCAGAAGGGGCCTGGGTGTCGCAAGACGACGATGCCACCAATCGCTCGATGCTGTAACGATCCGCTTGATTCAAAACGCTGTTTGTCTTTTCTGGAATGTCTTCAATGCTCGCCTCGTCTCTATCCACTTGCAATTCGTCATGATACTGATGTCTGTTTACGAAATTTACCGATGTTATACACTGTACCTCTTACCGAACAGAAACCAAAAGTGAAAGCAATACAGAACTAATTTTCCCCCTTCTTTGCCACATCCTGGCTTCTCTATCGTCCCTGCTGAGGGCGAATCCCGGATTCGCGGGCCCGACCGACGTCGACAATTCTGCAAGGCACGCGCAACACTTCACGTGCACGATCGCCACTCATCCTGGTCCACTCCGGGTCTCGTACCGAACCAATCACTATGCAAGATACAGTCTCAACTAATGTCTCAGCCCAGTTCGCGACATAATGTGGCTTGAACATGTTTTCGCCAGTGCAATTTAACTCGCGTGAATTCGGGTACTCGACATGACGGTCTCCGGGATGAAGTCAGCCTTGCTCCGATGAGAGGCGAGTTCACGGCCCAACACCAAAATATGTATCTATACCCCTGCATTGCCCTGCGCAGTCGATCTGTGAATGATCTGTGAATGTTTGGGCTGCGCGTCCTTATCTAGGTGCCTCTTTCGCGAACCTGGGAGCATGTAGCAGCTGCGCTTCGCCACTGCCAACTCACAGCGTCGACTTCGCGACGGTTGTTATAGGCACGAGCGTATAGCTCTACACAGCTCGGTACGTCTAGTTTGTTGCCTTTCGGCAGCAAGCATTACTACTACGTATAAGCACTCGCTGGTGCATATCCCCCCGAGTCGATGTGCTTTACATGTCCCAGCGCTATGTCTCCGAGTCGCGAAGTTTCTTGGATGTCTCCTCTCGATGTTGACCATACATCAATCGCCTCAAGCACCAATGATACAGACGATGGTCTGATTGGCCCTGGGCGCTCTCTCGATGCTCTCTTGACGTTTTGCGGCGCTTATCTCGACAAGGTCATGGTCAACATTGCCGTTCAGCTCGGACATGGACCAGATGCGACCATATCCCAAGCTTTGCGGAGCGCCGCCGACATACCTACGCTTCCCACTAGAACGTTGCGATGCCAGCATGAGGAAGATGTCAGCGAGACATTCCGGGGAATCAAGCGACATTCGAGTTTGCCAGGACTCTTCCGACATCTCTTCACATCTCGCTCTCTGTGGTGCACGTATTGTCGGGACCCGGCTTTCGAGGTGCTGTCGGAAAACAAGCGCATACGCAAAGCATGTCTGAAACTTGTCCGGTGGTTGAAGTGAGCCCCCTCGTTCTCCGACGAACAATCACTCAGATTTTTTTTGCATTCAGCGTATCCAACACGAGTTCGAGAGCAGTGTCCTTGCAATATATCACCGCCTTTTGCTCCCTCCATCGGGTTTTTGTTCCTGTGTTCATTTCTTTGGATGTCGAACCCTCGTTGCTGCGGCTCCTGCGAAGTCTAGATTTCGCCGACAGGCATTCGAGAGCAATGCTCCTTGCTCCATCGCGTCGAGCTCTCATCTCTGTAGTAGAATCAAGGGGATTCAGCCAAATTAACGAGCTGGATGCTTTACGTTCAGCGCTATGGGACTCGGGCCGAACACTGTACGCATCAAGAACAGATACCCGCTTTGCGGCATTGACCAAACGCATGGACAAGCAATTCAAGGTGGTGCTTGGTCTTATCAAGTTAGTGAAATCATCGTCTTTATCGGTTCCCGACGCTTATGAGCATGAATACATCTCAGGTATACGGACATCCAACTGGTGGCCATCAGTTGCCTGAGCTCTTACCTGGTAGAATGGAGTGCTCTCTGGGCTCTATCACTGTCAACAGTCAGCTTCACGCCCGACATTGTTGCGTATTTATGGTCTTGTCTGTCCACATGCACAGATCCGATTCTCTACACTGTTCTGTCGGACCTGCTCATTATAGTGTACACCAAGGGCGCCATGATTGCTAACGCAAGCAATTGCGTGAACCTATGGTTATCAGTATTGGAACTGAGGTCGGTTTTTTCGATGGTCTGGATAGAATGATCCTTACATGACTTTAGGAGCCACTCTCCCGAGATGATGACTCATAATCGCTCAATCATCGACATTCTCGGCGCGGTTCTGGAAGAGCAACATGGTCGCCTCTTGGGAAATGCCTCCCTGGATGCTTCAATGCACATTTGGAGCAGCAAACTAGATGCTCGTCAGTTGAAATGCTTGTGCACCGCAGAAGATCCGATGTCGCGCCTGTTTCGATCATGGAAACACCCACTCTCTGATTCTCGCCTCACGATGCTGACCGAGTGGTCAATGGGTCCGATGGATCTGCAACGCCGGCGTTACAGAAGCATAAAGCGCGCACCTTCTGCAGCGGTGCTTGACAGGCTCGCATTTGCGATAGTATGCGTCCTGAAAGAGTGAGCCACTTCCAGCCTTCACTTCACCTGCGATAGGATACTGACTATGAATTGCGAAATAGAATGCCACTAGATGTCAGCACAATGCACAACATCGAGTTCATTGCCCCATGGTGGGACGAGCACAGTCGAGCATATTTACACCAACATGCTATAACAAACTCGCTTTATATTCCCTCGTCATATCGAGAATGGCTTACCATGCGCTGTGAAGATGATCCTATCGGTCTTGCGTGCACCGGAATAGTAGTGGGCATATCTGGCAGTCCCTTCAGGACATCTCCCCAGGTTTGCTGAACATGTCGAGTCTTTCCCCATGTTGCGAGCTGATGTACTTCCGAAAGGTCTTTGACGATCATTACCAAGATCCGTTCCCCGCCTTGCGACTGTATCGTAAGGACGAGCATTACGCACGACTCATGGCGCCTCTTCGTGGACTCCAGAATCTCCGATGGGTATCACGCCATCGATTGTCAGAAGGATATATTCCAATCATGCCATTGATGGCCATAGAAGGCTCGGTATCATATATTGGTCGCATTCGGAGCTTGGAGGAAGAAAGTTACGATGGAAAGCTGTTTCTACTCACCAAAGACTTCCAATATTTCAGCGGCGCTTCCACACGCGATGTTGTGGATGACGAACAATTGCATATCTTGTGTGCTGTCAAACATGAGGTCCATGTCTATTGGTTGACACGGTGAGGAAGACCTTTCATTTCTGCTAATGAGCTCCACTGACTGGTTTGTAGCCATAAACTCGTGCATGCAGTTGACAGCTTTTCATACCCACACAATCAAAAAACGGATTGGGACTGTCTCTTCGACTGCATGTGCTTGTTTGAGTGGGAAAATTCCCATGCGGAAGTGTCAGTGTAACCCGCTATCATCAACGTGGGGGTATAGCGCGCACTGATGCGCGCAGGTTCCGACTCCCAGGTTTTCAACCCACCACGATCACGAATTGCCATTGGGCCCGCCCACGATACAGAAATTGTGGGGATCTATGCTTTTACAAGAACGGTGATGGACAGCAGGTTTAAGGAGATACGCTGCACCCCTTGGTAGGTGCATGTGTTCATTGTGAACACAATCATCGAGATGCTGTCTGCTACTTTACCCTTATAACTCAAGGTTTCAGAGATGATGGATGGAAACTGTCCTTGTTCAGCTGAACTCTGGACATTACTTGTTTCTTACGCAGACGACCGTCCATGTTGTTCGTGTTTGTACCTCTCCTACAGATTTTCGTGCGTGTGTCTCATCCATTTTTCTCCCTTGACCTTCGTTCCATGTCCCACTCGGGGCCCTTATTGTATTCCTGTGTAAGACTGTGCTGTGCCTGTTGACACCATCGCTCCCTAATGGACTGATGTCCTGCCCTGACCCCTACATCATCTACTCTTTGAACTATTTTCACTCATTTAAGCTTCCTTCCTCCCTGTGCATGGATTTGGAGTCTAGCTGGCCAAATTTTCAGTTTGCGTACGGCCAAGTTCAATGCACAAGGCTGTCCATGGGCTTCTGATGTGTATTTGCACAATAACATCAGGAAAAGCCCCCTCTGGTAATTTTCTACATATCTACATATATGGTTCATGATATGACTATATTCTGTCTAAAATGTCACAAAAAAGCCAAGAAATCCCATAAAACTGTCAAATCATGACAGATGACAGACAATTTATAGGACTGACTTATAGGTATGAGGGGTAGTAAAACTATTGACATAGAATGTGGTTGCAGTGTCAATAACATGAGGAACTAGTCCATGTCCAAGGGGCTTAGAAACCAAATGTAGATATAAGTGTTTGAGTTGGGAATTGATACTTTACTGCTGACACCTCACTTTTGCATGGCCCCTTCTGTGATATCATATCATTCCATATAGTCCCAGCTTATATACACATCCTGCATGTACACTTG